>NC_133536.1:156397824-156997824 GCF_048544455.1 Silene latifolia | reverse complement strand
CATTATTGGCAAATCCCAGAGCTAGAGAAGTCGGATTTCGTTGTTCTTTATGTCATTGTGATCCTTGCGTAGAGGGTAAGTTCTACGTACCATTTTTATAGTATTTGGTTGAGTTTGGTTAAACCCTAATGTGGGATTAGGGTTTATATGGTTATATTGTTGTGGTAGTGATTGTATGGTTATGTGTATAGGAGGAGGGTTCTAGAAGAAAGGTTTTGAGACAACTGCTAGATCGTCTGCTTTTGTGTTTGCATTCTAGGTAGGGTTTTTCCTACTCAGTATTAATTACATGATGTGGTTGGTGATTTCGTGATGATTGTTGTTAAAGTATAATGTTGGTATTGTGACGGTTGTTGAATATTATCATTGTTGTTGTTGTATCTGTCTGTGATCTTCGGGGTGCGCCCCTGGCTGAGTGGAGTCACTTGCGGGAGTGGCTTCACGCCCTTGATTCGCCTTCTGTGGAACCCGCCACAGAAGGGATGTGCACATTAATGAACATGGGTTTATCGCTCGATGGAGATGAGCAGGGCTTAAGTGGGAACGGCAGCGGTCCCACACTGGCGGTGTGGAGTATCTGTTGCGATGGGTACTCTGGCAGGACTACACACTTTAGTGTGTAGTCAGTTATGAGGAGATTGATTATGGAGTTGGGGTTGATGTGACGGTTGAGCTGTTTGACATTTGTCTTATTGTGATTTATGTTGTGTAATTAGTACTGACCCCGTTGTTTTTTTTGTAAAACCGTGGTGATCCATTCGGGGATGGTGAGCAGTTGTTGAGCAGGTTTGATTTGAGGCATTTGGGCTAGCTGGGATGTGTCACCACGAGGCAGTTTAGAGTCTTCCGCTGTTATACTTTAGTTATTGAGACATTTGGATTTTGAGAACATGTATCGTACTTTTATTAGTTTTGGATTTGAACATGTAATCACTATAAACCGTATTGCTATTTAAATTATGTTTCTTCATTGTCATTTGATTATCATTGCCTCGGATAACCGAGATGGTGACGTTCTTATACCTGAGTGGTCCTGGTAAGTGTAATAACCCGTAAAATTATCTTTTTATTACGTAAATTTTACTTTTATAGATAATTATCCAAAAAAAAAAAGGAAAAATCACAAATTTTTGCCAACCTCCACGTAAGCCTACCTTGTGATTCATCATGCCAAATATGGGTGGGATTATATTACCTTAACCGAAGACCAAATTCAACAATAGAAATGGAGAGACAAAAACGTAGCCAACCAAATAATTATAGCGTGGAGCTTATTAACATACGGGGATGGGGAATATGAATAAGATAACACTAAGCGAGGAAACAAGATTCTTTTATGCTAATAATAAGGTATGATTTCGGGACCTTTCGTCGATATAAGTAATTGTTTACCTTGAAATAAGATATTAGAAATAATCGGTATATTAGTTTCATTCTTAATTTCATCTTATGAATGTTATACTGCTCACATGTTATATTAGTTACCCTCTTATAAATATATGACTGTGATAAGGTTGTTGTTGTTGTCATATTGCATAATTGGCCAATTGTATCATTCGGGATACGATTATTGGTTTGAGGTGACATTATGTCATAACCTGTGTACACATAAGGGGGCGTTGGCTCCGGAAGTACTTCAAATATATATAAAGAAAGGGGCGTTGGCCCATGAGAACTAAGGGGCATTGGCCCGAGTGAAATTATTCTGTTCATGTGTACATGGAGGTGGGTCTTAGACCTGGGTGAGTGCGGATCTCCATAATGTTTCTTTTTTCAATAATGGTATACCGGTGTTAGTGTCATATGAATATATATCCTGTTGGTATGGTAGTCATAAAATGTTTGTGGGATACCGTGTTGGCCCATGGCAGGGAATACTGTATTCTGGTAAGTCATTGTACTGGGTCATATGGTAATAAGGAGAAATTATGAATATAATAATGACATAAGGCCGGTGGAGGGAACTGGAGTCATACTCAGCCTGTGGTTGGCTGATTCCGTTACTTTCACTCTTTTTCAGGTACAGGTATCGGGGAAGGTCAAGTGTGAGGAATTGACATTATAAAGGATAATAAGTATAAGTTCTAAATAGTTTTAAGCTTTAATATTTTATTTATTATTATTGTTTAGCCTTGTATTCTCCGAAGGGGGAATATGGCGGTGACGCCCTTGTAATTCCGCTGCTGTCTATTATTAATAAAAGAACTATTTTGAGCTACCTGCTTGCTTTTCGGGGCGTTACAGATTGGTATCAGAGCCATCCTGCAACCACGTATTGAGCCTTCGGCCATACGTTTAGCGGGGAAAAGATCCGTGGGACTAGTTTATATACTCGAAACCAATAAGCTAACTTTAAAACCGACTAATAGTGAGAGTGGGTAGTTTAGTTATTATTGTGGGTAGATTTCATAGAAGTCCCTTCATTTTTTTTGGGATTACTTCGTACGTGCTAGTATATTTTGGTTGTGCTGATAATGTGATGTTTTTTTTCACTTACATATATTATGACTCAATCAAATTGATTAGAGGTAGGTATAAACCCATATGTAATGTGATAAACATAGTCATTTCTATTTGAATAAGGTAAGTTTTAGGCCAACATGTATTTTTAAGGATGGTCGAAGTTTAAAATGAGATAATGGATTTATTTACTTAACTATTGGTATTAGCTTAATAGTGAATTGGAATGTGAAATGTAGTTATATGATGTATATTAAGATAGCATTATAAGGTTCTATATTTATGACATGTATTCTGTAGGACTATTATGAGTATATACATTCACATGTCTTAGTAATTAAGTTGAATTGGTCAAGTTTTGGGACTTTCTATCTTTACAATTTCTACTTTTGCCTTCCATTCATTATAGGACTTGGTCTTATTCGTGTGATTTCGATGTTTGATATTCAAACTGTTTCACGTATTCGAAAACTTTTAACAAGTTCGAGTTATTTTTTGGTACCTTTTCAAAATTTTATATTGTGTATTCAAAAGAAAAAAAATTACATTTACCTAGAATTTGAAAATGAAATTTTCAATTTTTATTTTCTTTGAATTTTTGCGGATGTTGGGAGGCTAGGACTTGTTATTAATGACGTCTAATAACAGGTTAAGCACCTACAAAAGCATTTGAGTTTGTCTTTGAATTGGATTACTTGAATTCTTGTTCGCGACAGGAATTCTTGCGTTCCATTATATAAGACGTACACTTTTTACTCATTTCGGGAATTTGAAAAAAAAAAATTGTTCAATTCAATTCTTATCACTCTTTTGAAAAGTGAAGTTTTAACTTTTGGATTTTCTAATTTCAAGTTTCGGGACGAAACTTATTTTAAGAAGGGTAGAATGTAATAACCCGTAAAATTATCTTTTTATTACGTAAATTTTACTTTTATAGATAATTATCAAAAAAAAAAAAAAGGAAAAATCACAAATTTTTGCCAACCTCCACGTAAGCCTACCTTGTGATTCATCGTGCCAATATGGGTGGGATTATATTACCTTAACCGAAGACCAAATTCAACAATATAAATGGAGAGACAAAAACGTAGCCAACCAAATAATTATAGCGTGGAGCTTATTAACATACGGGGATGGGGAATATGAATAAGATAACACTAAGCGAGGAAACAAGATTCTTTTATGCTAATAATAAGGTATGATTTCGGGACCTTTCGTCGATATAAGTAATTGTTTGCCTTGAAATAAAATATTAGAAATAATCGGTATATTAGTTTCATTCTTAATTTCATCTTATGGATGTTATACTGCTCACATGTTATATTAGTTACCCTCTTATGAATATATGACTGTGATAAGGTTGCTGTTGTCATATTGCATAATTGGCCAATTGTAGCATTCGGGATACGATTATTGGTTTGAGGTGACATTATGTCGTAACTTGTGTACACAAAAGGGGGCGTTGGCTCCGGGAGTACTCCAAATATATATAAAGAAAGGGGCGTTGGCCCATGAGAACTAAGGGGCGTTGGCCCGAGTGAAATTATTCTGTTCATGTGTACATGGAGTTGGGTCTTAGACCTGGGTGAGTGCAGATCTCCATAATGTTTCTCTTTTCAATAATGGTATACCGGTGTTAGTGTCATATGAATATATATCTTGTTGGTATGGTAGTCATAAAATGTTTGTGGGATACCGTGTTGGTCCATGCAGGGAATACTGTATTCTGGTAAGTTATTGTACTGGGTCATATGCTAATAAGGAGAAATTATGAATATAATAATGACATAAGGCCGGTGGAGGGAACTGGAGTCATACTCAGTCTGTGGTTGGCTGATTCCGCTACTTTCACTCTTTTTCAGGTACAGGTATCGGGGAAGGTCAAGTGTGAGGAATTGACATTATAAAGGATAATAAGTATAAGTTGTAAATAGTTTTTAAGCTTTAATATTTTATTTATTATTATTGTTTAGCCTTGTATTCTCCGAAGGGAGAATACGGCGGTGACGCCCTTGTAATTCCGCTGCTGTCTATTATTAATAAAAGAACTATTTTGAGCTACCTGCTTATTTTTCGGGGCGTTACAGTAAGGCACTTGGAGTATGGGGGTGTCACAAAGTGGTATCAGAGCAACGATCCTGAAACCTGTAACCAATGAATCTAATGAATATAGGGAGTCAAATTAAAATGAACCCGGAGTAGAAGTTGTAGGAGTTAATGCAAAGGCTTGGGAGACGTCCTAAAGTCGCGAACTCGCCCTACAATTTTGAACCGGTCACATGGGGTACGTTTCGGTATCGTATGTGTTGTCTTCTGGTTTGTGTATGTATATAGTAGTATGTGGTGTGAATTGATGGAGGTATGAATGTGGAGGATTGGAGGTGTGGAGTAGAAGTGAAAGATAGGTGATTTATATGTTGAATTGGATGAAAAGCATGTTGTTTGTTTATGATGTGGCATATTGATAATATGAAGTAGATCGTTTTGTCGATATAGAAAGAGTTGTGTATATATGCATGCGTAGTTGCTGTTATTTTATTGAAAGTATAGAAGTTGTATATAATGTTTGGAAGAGTAAGATGAACATGCGGGTAGTGTATATGAGTCTGCATGACTCGATCGAGTGGGGGGCACTCGATCGAGTAGGTGAGGTGCTCGATCGAGTGGGTGTGACTCGATCGAGTAGTGAATTTAGTGTTTTCTGGGCAGAAACGTGTTTTTGGGTACTCGATCGAGTACATAGGGACACTCGATCGAGTAGGGTCCGCTCGATCGAGTGGCTTGTCAGCTCAGTCGAGTGTGTTTTTGAGCAGAGGTCTGATCAGGTTCTGGAGTCGAGGCACTCGATCGAGTAGGTTGGGCACTCGATCGAGTGGCCTCAACTCGATCGAGTGGGTTCCGGTACTCGATCGAGTTGGTTTCTGTACAGGTTATATACGTGTATTGGGTTATAGTATGCATGTTTATGTCTACCTTTTCTTATATAGTTACAAGATGCCGCCAAAGAAAACTGCCTTGTATGTTAGAGCTGAGAGTATGACGATTGATGATATAATAAAGATGTTGGAGCACCAAGATGCTCTTACGGAAACTTTGAAGAGAGTGGGAAATGATAAGGAGGTTGATCACTCCAAGATCAGTATCCACATATCTAGGTTCAGTCCGAAAGACTACAAGGGAACCGGGGCACCAATCCTTCTGGATAATTGGCACAGGGAGATGGAGAATATACTAGAGTTAGTGCACTGCCCGGATGAGTTGAAAGTGGAACAAGTTGCGTTCTACTTGAGGGAAGCGGCAGGTGAGTGGTGGGATAAGGTCAAGGTGAGTGTTAGGGAGATGTATGCGAGGCAGGGATTACCTGCAATACCTTGGGATGAGTTCAGGAAAGCTATGAGACGTGAGTTTGTGCCGGAGCATGTGAGGAGTAAGCTTGATGTGAATACGAATCATCTTGATGAAATAATTCTCGAAACAAGCGACCAAGACAACCCGAGTCACCAAGCGTGGATCGGTTCGAATAATAGTTGAGAAAAGTGCATGATCACCCGCCAATGGGACGGGTAGAACCGTGTGGAGAACCGTGTGGAGCAAGGAGAACCGTGTGGAGCAAGGTCTAACCTCGAAAATGGGCTAGTCCAAAGGCATTGAATAAAGCTCACCTAGTTTTTGTCATAGCCTAGTTTTTACAAAGGTCTTACCTAGTTTTTGGTTTAGTCTTACCTAGTTTTTCCACATAGCCTAGAACTCACCACAAAGCATTAAAGGCTAGCCTTGGGCACCAAGGATTTCGGCCTATATAAGGCTTGTAGTCCTCATTTGTTCATCATCCAATTTTGAAGTAAAAACTTGAGAGTATTCTCTAAAACTTGTCTTGTCTTCTTGTGTTGTTACACGAGTAGTTTGGCTTAAGAGGTCGAAACGCGATTTCGCACCTTGCTTGAACGAGGGACGTGATCCTAAGTTTAAGTCGGATTGTTTGACGAGTATCAAACAATTCACCCATTGGCGTAGCTATAGGTCTAGCTACGACAAATATCCCTTCTTTTTCATTCAAATCTCGCTACGAATATACGGATTGATCGGGTTGCACCTAGTGCATTCGGATCCTTCGTCTATTTGCTAGTACAAGTTAAGACTTCCGCTTGCGATTCACATCAATTGTGGTATCAGAGCTTCGGCTCTTGATTTCCATTAATCGAGACGATCCAGGGGTCTTGATTTATTCATCAAAAAAAAAAGTTACTGTTCACGGTACTGTATATCACGGAAAAAAAAAAAAAAAAATAATTATCAACATGAACTTTGAAGATCCCAATTTTCTTAAGATCCTCCGAAAGGCTTTGAAGAATTTGCAAGAATCCGATTCTAAATGGCAGCCTAGGCGTAAACGAGTCATTGACAAGTTCAAGGTAAGTGAACTACCCGAGTTCACGGGAGGTACGGACCCCGAGGACTACCTCGAATGGGAACGAAAAATCGAACGAATGTTTGATTTCAAAGTTCTGGATGACGCAAAACGCTGCAAGTACGCTATTCGAAGACTTAGTGGAGGGGCTTCATTATGGTACGAGAGTTTGAAAGCAAGGCGTGCTCGCGCTGGAAAAAAGAAATTATCATCTTGGGATTCTCTTAAACGCAAGTTGCGTAAGAAATATGTTCCAGCAACTTATACGCTTATGACTTATTGTAAGATCGCCAATCTCAAATAAGGGAGTACGACGAATAGTCTTGGCGAACCCAAGTCGGCTGCCACCCCTAGTCCCACGGCAAGAACGCCCGATTCTCAGGAAACAAGTTGTAACACCTGCGAATTTTCCATTTTGGCAAATATAATTTAATTAACCGTTCTATTGTCTTATTTATATTTTAATTATTTAATTTAATTAATTTCATTATTAAACATGATTTTTATAAATATTATATTTTTAAGCTTAAGTTATACAAAATAAATATTTTGGTCGGACAATAATAATAATAATAATATTTCCCGTCTTGAGTTGTAGTGGGCTTGAGACGTCATTTCTAGTAGAAACCGACTCAATTTGAGTTGTTGGGCTTGTTACAACTTATGGGCCTTTTCTCCTTCTCTTTTATTTTCATAAAACCCTCACCTAACACCTCACAACTTCATCTCCCTCATTCTAATTTCTGAAATTTCCCCCAACAACCTCTCCACCATTGTTAACCCTTTGCTCTCAACCCTAAAATCACCATAACTTGCTCAATTCTTATCCGATTCAAGTGATTTTCGCGTCTATCTCTTCCTCTCATCGCCCTCCTTCTTTCTAGGTAAGAAAAGATCCGACTTTCCTCCTTGTATAGGGCTGTCGACCCATATTGTACTCGGTACCCTTTTTCTAGTTTTGATTCTTAGTCTTAATTTGTGTTTTCTTATGTTTAGGAGAAGTTTTAGTTGACCCGGAAGTGGATTCTTGAAAGGTAGACGAGTCTTTTGTGGATTTAAGTGCAAAAAGGTAACGGTGATGGGTTACTCGACTTTTATGTTAAAATTGTGTGGTTTTATGTAGTTATAATCTCATATGAATGTTAAAAGTTGTATCTTTCATGATTGGTGCTAATTTGGTTGTTGAATATCATGTTTGTTTGCAATTCTCACATGTTTGGATGAAAATCTCATGCTACATCTCTTGAATCCGAAATTACCCTTTCACATGCTCAAATATGTGTTTTTGCGAGTTAGAATCATGCTAGGATACGTAAACAATTGATGGGAAACGATTTTTGTTGGTTTCAAATGGTTTGGAAGTGTTTTGCATTGAATCCGCGTGTTTGTAGTCCCAGTAGGGTGGCCGTGGCGGCCTCTTGACCGGGCTAGGAGTTCCCTGTAAGTTTTGAACACTTTTTAGAAAGCCTATAGTCCCAGTAGGGTGTGGCGTACGGCCAGTCTCTTGACCGGGTGGGAGTACACCGAGGATTTTAGGTGATTTTGAGTTTGGTGTATTCAGTAGGGTGGCAGGCAGTAGGGTGACCTTGGGAGTGCACTAAAGGTCTTATGAGTTTTGGAAGTTTGTTTGTATTCCCAGTAGGGTGTGGCAATGGTGGGTGGCAGAATGGGTGACCTACTGGGAGTGCACTAAAGGTTTTATGAGTTTCGAAATTTGGTGTAGTCCCAGTAGGGTGACCGGCCGGTCTCTTGACCACTGGGAGCGCACGTAAGTTTTATTAAATTTCGATCTTGGCATGTTGTCCCAGTGCCCGGTGGCGGCGGCCGGGTACCCCTCCCGGCTGGGAGTCCCCTGTGTGTTCCTTTTCACTTGTAACCTCTAATGATCAATGGTTTATGCATGTATCTTCTTCCTTATCGGTAATTGGCTAATTTAAGACTTATTGACGTTATAATCATGCAACTATTGTTACTCGTATTTGTGACCGGAGTGTGACGGTTTACATTGTGTGACTACTCGACATTCCTCATTTATTTGCCCTCGGACATTGGGTCACGATTAGGTGCCATTGTTTCCGAGTTGGGCTATCTTCCTTCCGCCTCTTCGGACCTTGGGGTACGGCTAGGTACCATTGTTCCGATTTGGGGTTACTCGACCTTGGGGCACGGCTAGGTGTCATGGATCGAGTCTTGGATACGATTTGGGATTGTATGTCGAATCGGGTGTCGTCCATCCCGAGAGTCCGGCCGATTTAGACTAGGACCGTATTATGATCGTCGTCCTACCAGGAGGTTGGAGTCTAGGGGTTGTCTTGTTTTGAGTCAATCCTTTGTAAATGTCTTGCTTGTTACGGTCATTGGTGTGTTCTTATATACGAGAGTGCACGTCTTCTATGATTGTTTGTGAGAGTCTTGGTCCTATCGGATACTAGTGGTGAGATGCAAGCCCCTAGTTGCGATATGATCGCCGGGATTGATGTTCCCATCCGTTCTTATGGTGAGATGTAAGCCATAAGTATGAATGTGACATTAGTAGCCACGTCCCGTGCTATGGTTGTTAAGAGGTTTTCAAAGGAATGGCTATCGGTTTCCATCCATGTATTTTCTATTCAATTGATCCGTTGTTTACCTTCTTCATATGATTCGATGCCTAATCTCATATCCATGTTTTGGTTACCTTGAATGCATGTTTAATATAATGTGCCATGCCTATCTCATTAAGAATGCAATGTGCCTATCTCATTATGATTATCGTTTATATTCCCTTGTTCATATTATTCAAGTATGATTCATGATCAATATGTTTGATTAAGTTCTTGCTTATGTGCATTTTGACATATTGTGGCTGGGAGAACCCTGAGTTACTCCCCACTGACTGTGGTGTTCATGTTTACATGAATGACAGGTTTGTGATGCAGATTATGGGGAAGACGTGTGAGCTAGCGAGAACGTTGAACCTTGGACCTTAGTTATAGTTTGCTTAGACTCACCTATCGTTAGACTTGTGTTTATTCGTGGGATATCTTTTCCCCATCGCACTCCGTTTTTAATTGTAAAACTTATTCATCTTACTCTTCATTTTCGTTTGATCACTTATGGTGGATTTCACACTTTAAACTTTAAAGGTTTTAAAAATCTCGTAATTTCCGCTTTAAATTTGATGCCCTATCGAGGGGTGTCACAGTTGGTATCAGAGCATATGTTGCTCCCGACGCACACACGTGTACCCCGAATTTAAACTTGAACTTGACCTCAAATAATGAATGAGAGATGGGTAGAACTAAGGACCTAAGTTGGTAGTCTCTTTGTGCATGCTATTTGTTAGGTGCTAACATGGTTGACTCTTTTGGTGTCTTGAGAAGATGGTACGACCAACCAAGGTGGAGAATACTATCATGGAAGCCCTTACTCTAATTCTTCGGAATCAACGAAATGTCAATGCTCAAGTTAATCATCACCCTATCCGTCGTGGCAAGAGACCCTTTGTGCCCTCATCTTCGTCGTCTTCTAGCAAGAAGAGGTTGGTGCCGAGAGTCCAAGGACAAGAAGTACAAGACCATGGAGGACAAGAGCCAATAGTGCAAGAGCCGAAAGGACAAGTACCTACATCTACTAATAGGCTTAAGAAGAACCGCAAGTGCTTCAAGTGTGGGCAACCTTATCACCCCGGGATTGGATGCTATAATATGCCCTTGAAGTGTTACCATTGCAAGAAGCCCGGACATCTCTTCAAGAATTGCCCCGAGAAGAAGACTACCCCTCCTCCTCTCCCTCATGCTCCGGAAGCCGAGCCAAGAAGAATCACTCTTGTCGAGAATCAAGTCGGAACCGCCGTTCCTCCCGACACCGTTATGGGTGTGTTTCCTATCCTTGATCCACCTTTCCTTACTTTTACCCCGTGATGCTCATCCTTCCTTTCTAAACTCTCTTTTGCTTCACCTTTGAAGCTAGTTTGGTACCCACCCGACCTATTCTTCGTTTTTGTTTCTCCTTACATAACATCTTGCATACGGATCTCTTACTCTTGAAGAATGTCTTTACCGTCTTGAAGATACCTCCCTCTCTTCGAGCACCTTGTCATATTCCCTTATCTTTGTGCTTCTATGCCTTTCGCAACCCTTATTCCATATCTTAGGAGTTGTCTTTGTACCTTCTCTCCTTATAATGCCTTTCTTGTATACCTTCATCTCTACCTTATGGAATGTTAACTTCGGTCGGATAAGTTGGCTTTTGTGGAGTTTGTTTGTGTTT
This sequence comes from Silene latifolia, assembly GCF_048544455.1. Classification (NCBI taxonomy): domain Eukaryota; kingdom Viridiplantae; phylum Streptophyta; class Magnoliopsida; order Caryophyllales; family Caryophyllaceae; genus Silene; species Silene latifolia. The sequence continues at coordinate 156,986,705 of NC_133536.1, read as the reverse complement.
GACCCTTAACCCCGGTTTTGAGAGGTCGTGATGTTAGAAAGACTTAGGTAATGTGATGATAAATACTTAGTGATTCTTATACCTAGTGCCTTGACCAAGTGAGTATAATTGATTGGCGGCTTCTTTGTGTTAGGAATGAGTTGCCTATGTGATTAAAGTTATAGAACTTGGCTTTGTTGTTTATGTTTGGGATTTGAAAGCTTAGTAGGTTGAGCGTCGTCACCTTAGGAGTAATCAGGAGATAAATCTATGATATGAGCTTGGAAGAAAACCCACTTTTAGATGTTAATGATCCCGTATAGAGTGGTGATGTGGTTTGATATTAGTTGACCCTTGAGGATTTTGTTGAGAAGTCCTTGCTAATTCATTCTTTGGTTTTTAAAACATTGAGGTTGTGACGAATACTTGAGATAAAGAGATGTTGTTATGCTTGGGTGGTAGATTTACCTTAGGGAAACCCTAATACGTGATAGGATAGGTGAACAATGAGTCTAACCAATGTATCAACCCTTAAGCGGCGTTTATTTTTACCTTGATCAGTCATAGAGGTGTTACCCTTTAAGAGAGACTTGCATATAAGGAATGAGATGAATTGCCTTGACCCTCGTTTTGGAATTTGGTCGTTTTGTTATGAAGGCACAATATCCTAATAGGTGTGACCTTGTTAGAGAGAACCTTAAGTCTTAGAAAGTGTGTGGTTTAAGCCCTAAAATCCCCCTCGTACCTTTAATCATCTTCCTTCCCTTCGTTCATACTCGATTGGATTTATTTCTTAAGTATAAAAGTTTACTTGTCGTTTCCTTGCCTTGAATACCTCTCTAATTCTAATGTCTCTTACTGGTGTTAACTAGTTACCTTTACTATTGACTCCTTTAATCTCACACCTCGTCATGTTCATGTATCCCCTTGAAATTTCCTATCGTTTCTTGACCTAGTTATTACTCTTTGTCTCTTTAGTGGAGTGATGGCATTGTTGGCTATGTTGTAGAGTGAGTGAGATGCTCTTTGAGGATTCTTTGTGAACCTTGATTTCGTCAAAATTGGATAAGTGGAACTTGAGTTGAGTTGGGTAGGAAAAATTGTATGACAAACCTATTTACTTTTGGTTGGTGGTCTTTATGATTTGGGGAATGCGACCATCTATGCTTGTGAACTCGGGTGTGAATAAGATTTTGGTTTGGAGTGTTAGAAAGTATGAAGACCTTAAGATTTTGACCTTTGATTGAGGATTTTACTATAGTGAGAACTCCTAGTAGTCGATAGTTGGTTAGGTGTGTAACTGTTTTAGTAGTTTGATCTTTCGTGGAAATCGTTTATAGATGATTTATATTTGAGAGTTATGGAATCACAATTGTGGTGGAGTTACTTGACCCACGGGGTAGCCTAAGAGTAAAGTGTGGGTATTTTGAGGAAATGCTTGGGAGTTATGTGGTTATGAGTTTTGTGGTTAGGAAGTTTTCGGAACCGTTCAGGATGACTTTGTTGTTCGAGATTTAAGTATCTAGTGTTTCCTTGTTGCCTAATTTCCCGTCCTCTTTGACCATAAGTGTTTCCGTTCATACCTCTCTTCCTCGTTTATGCTTGCTCCTCCTTTAGAATTTGATGTTAACCTATGAAATTCAATCTTTGATATCCTTGTAGATTCGATTTCAACTCTTCTCCTAGGAAGTTCATCATAGCTCTTTTGTTGGTTAAGTTTGAACCCTCTTAGCGTATCTTGTTTTCATGATATCTAAGTTACTTTTCAATTCATAAAATTTCTAAACATTTCAAGCTACCACTTTTGATCCATTGTTAAAAGTTTATGTTACTTTTACTAAACCCTACCTATTTTAAGAGTTCAAAAATGAAAATTTGATTTAGCTCTCCTTTTGTTCTATAAGTATAACTCCTTTTATTGATTTTAATTGCTAAACCCGAGTTACTTTTAACTTTGCTCAATTTCTAACTAACCTTGATCTACTTATGATTTCTTTGTCAGAGTTTGATATTATATATTTTCGGAAATTTGACTTCCTTTTGAGTTTAAAAGTGAAACCTTTATCTCTAATTTGACTTTGGCAAAAGAAAATTTGAGTGAATTGCCTTTTTCTTTTGATTTTAACGTTGATCGGACGTTAGAACTCGTTATTTGAAACGTTTAATAACTTGTTCTACGCTTGTCGGCGAATGAATTTTTGTTTTAAATTTGTCTTAGACTTGGAAGGTTAGCGTTCTTGTGTGCACGACAAGAGCAATTTCGTTCCATGAATGAGACTTATACTTTTGAAAATTCTTTGTTAATGTTTTTGAAAGTATTTTGATTTTCGATTTATACAAATGATTTGCTTTTGACCATATCTTCGATTTGGAATGTGATGTTCTCGAATGCGCAACGAGAGCATTTTCGTTCCTTTGATGAGAATTTGGTTATGTCAAAAAAAATTTTATTTGGGATCTTTGAAAGGATTTCGATTCTTACGATAAGTAACCTTTTGATGTTTTGTTTACCGATTTCAAAATCTCGGTTTTATTTTTATACCACTTTCCCTTTCTATTTTCAAGTTTCGAGGACGAAACTTTTTAAAAGTTGGGGTGATTGTAACACCCGCGAATTTTCCATTTTGGCAAATATAATTTAATTAACCGTTCTATTGTCTTATTTATATTTTAATTATTTAATTTAATTAATTTCATTATTAAACATGATTTTTATAAATATTATATTTTTAAAGCTTAAGTTATACAAAATAAATATTTTGGTCGGACAATAATAATAATAATAATATTTCCCGTCTTGAGTTGTAGTGGGCTTGAGACGTCATTTCTAGTAGAAACCGACTCAATTTGAGTTGTTGGGCTTGTTACAACTTATGGGCCTTTTCTCCTTCTCTTTTATTTTCATAAAACCCTCACCTAACACCTCACAACTTCATCTCCCTCATTCTAATTTCTGAAATTTCCCCAACAACCACTCCACCATTGTTAAACCCTTTGCTCTCAACCCTAAAATCACCATAACTTGCTCAATTCTTATCCGATTCAAGTGATTTTCGCGTCTATCTCTTCCTCTCATCGCCCTCCTTCTTTCTAGGTAAGAAAAGATCCGACTTTCCTCCTTGTATAGGGCTGTCGACCCATATTGTACTCGGTACCCTTTTTCTAGTTTTGATTCTTAGTCTTAATTTGTGTTTTCTTATGTTTAGGAGAAGTTTTAGTTGACCCGGAAGTGGATTCTTGAAAGGTAGACGAGTCTTTTGTGGATTTAAGTGCAAAAAGGTAACGGTGATGGGTTACTCGACTTTTATGTTAAAATTGTGTGGTTTTATGTAGTTATAATCTCATATGAATGTTAAAAGTTGTATCTTTCATGATTGGTGCTAATTTGGTTGTTGAATATCATGTTTGTTTGCAATTCTCACATGTTTGGATGAAAATCTCATGCTACATCTCTTGAATCCGAAATTACCCTTTCACATGCTCAAATATGTGTTTTTGCGAGTTAGAATCATGCTAGGATACGTAAACAATTGATGGGAAACGATTTTTGTTGGTTTCAAATGGTTTGGAAGTGTTTTGCATTGAATCCGCGTGTTTGTAGTCCCAGTAGGGTGATCGGCGGCGGTCTCTTGACCATTTGGGAGTTCCTGTAAGTTTTGAACACTTTTTAGAAAGCTCTGTAGTCCCCCAGTAGGGTGATGGCGTGTGGCCGGTCTCTTGACCTACTGGGAGTACACCGAGGATTTTAGGTGATTTTGAGTTTGGTGTATTCCCAGTAGGGTGGACTGGCAATAGGGTGACCTACTGGGAGTGCACTAAAGGTCTTATGAGTTTTTGGAAGTTTGGCTGTATTCCCAGCCGGGTGACCGGCTGGGAGTGCACTAAAGGTTTTATGAGTTTCTGAAATTTGGCTGTAGTCCCAGCCGGGTGACCGGCGGCCGGTCTCCACTTGGCCATTTGGGAGCGCATGTAAGTTTTATTAAATTTCGATCTTGGCATGTTGTCCCCCCGGTGGTGGCGGCGGCGGTACCCTCCCTACTGGGAGTCCCCTGTGTGTTCCTTTTCACTTGTAACCTCTAATGATCAATGGTTTATGCATGTATCTTCTTCCTTATCGGTAATTGGCTAATTTAAGACTTATTGACGTTATAATCATGCAACTATTGTTACTCGTATTTGTGACCGGAGTGTGACGGTTTACATTGTGTGACTACTCGACATTCCTCATTTATTTGCCCTCGGACATTGGGTCACGATTAGGTGCCATTGTTTCCGAGTTGGGCTATCTTCCTTCCGCCTCTTCGGACCTTGGGGTACGGCTAGGTACCATTGTTCCGATTTGGGCTTACTCGACCTTGGGGCACGGCTAGGTGTCATGGATCGAGTCTTGGATACGATTTGGGATTGTATGTCGAATCGGGTGTCGTCCATCCCGAGAGTCCGGCCGATTTAGACTAGGACCGTATTATGATCGTCGTCCTACCAGGAGGTTGGAGTCTAGGGGTTGTCTTGTTTTGAGTCAATCCTTTGTAAATGTCTTGCTTGTTACGGTCATTGGTGTGTTCTTATATACGAGAGTGCACGTCTTCTATGATTGTTTGTGAGAGTCTTGGTCCTATCGGATACTAGTGGTGAGATGCAAGCCCCTAGTTGCGATATGATCGCCGGAATTGATGTTCCCATCCGTTCTTATGGTGAGATGTAAGCCATAAGTATGAATGTGACATTAGTAGCCACGTCCCGTGCTATGGTTGTTAAGAGGTTTTCAAAGGAATGGCTATCGGTTTCCATCCATGTATTTTCTATTCAATTGATCCGTTGTTTACCTTCTTCATATGATTCGATGCCTAATCTCATATCCATGTTTTGGTTACCTTGAATGCATGTTTAATATAATGTGCCATGCCTATCTCATTAAGAATGCAATGTGCCTATCTCATTATGATTATCGTTTATATTCCCTTGTTCATATTATTCAAGTATGATTCATGATCAATATGTTTGATTAAGTTCTTGCTTATGTGCATTTTGACATATTGTGGCTGGGAGAACCCTGAGTTACTCCCCACCGACCGTATGCGTTCATGTTTACATGAATGACGGGTTTGTGATGCAGATTATGGGGAAGACGTGTGAGCTAGCGAGAACGTTGAACCTTGGACCTTAGTTATAGTTTGCTTAGACTCACCTATCGTTAGACTTGTGTTTATTCGTGGGATATCTTTTCCCCATCGCACTCCGTTTTTAATTGTAAAACTTATTCATCTTACTCTTCATTTTCGTTTGATCACTTATGGTGGATTTCACACTTTAAACTTTAAAGGTTTTAAAAATCTCGTAATTTCCGCTTTAAATTTGATGCCCTATCGAGGGGTGTCACACAAGTCTCTCCAAAGCACGATGTATAAAGTATCCGGGGTTTGGGAATTATCAAAGCACGTGTCCAAATAAACGATTGATTACCTCGAGAGATGTTGCTTGTCGGGATGAGTTGTTTGATGAGGAGGAACGATTGGGTGATGTGTTCAAACTCGAAGAAAGAGAAAAAGACGAGATTATGGAGCCATTGAGTGATGATGATCAAATTAAAGATGTGATCGAAGATGACATATTTTCCAACTTGTGTGAACCTCATACAAGAGGTACTTCTTTATTTGATCCAAATATACCAATTGTTTTTGATGAAGAATTGGAAGAAATTTATGACGAAACTCACATGGAAGAAAGTGATCATACAAGTCATGACGATGCAACTCAACACAATCCTAATCTTGTGCCAAACTCGGATGAGGAATTCGGGGATGTCTTTCCCAAGAACCTACCCGCTGGTTTACCAACTATTAGAGGGATCGAACGCCAAATTGATCTCATTCCCGAAGCCTCGTTACCGAACAAAGCGGCCTATCGATGCATTCCATTGGAAACAAAAGAGTTGCAACGACAAATGGAGGAGCTAATGGATCGAGGCTATGTTCGTGAAAACCTGATTCCATGTGCCGTCCCTACTCTACTTGTCCCAAAGAAGGATGGGACGTGGCGAATGTGCGCTGATAGTCAAGCCAAGAACAACATAACTATCAAGTATCGTTTTCCTATTCCAAGGCTTGACGACATGCTTGATGAGTTACATGGATCCAAAACCTTTTCTAAGATCGACTTGAGGAGTGGTTATCACCAAATGCGAATGAGAGAAAGGGGTAAGTGGAAAACCGCGTTCAAGACTAGACATGGGTTATACAAGTGGACTGTCAAACCATTCGGATTAACCAATGCTCCGAGTACCTTTATGCGACTCATGAACGAGGTACTCAAACCATTCTTGGGAAAATTTGTGGTTGTTTATTTAGATGATATCTTGGTTTACAGTCAAAGCAAAGGAGATCGCTTCAAACACCTTCGCAAAGTGTTCGAAACTCTCCGAGGACAAAAGCTATATGGAAAGAAGGAGAAATGTTCATTCTTGGTCGAGAGTGTCATATTTCTCGGCTATGTGGTTTCTAAAGATGGAGTTTCAATGGACCAATCAAAGATCGAGGCCATTAAGTCATGGCCTACGCTTAAGTCCGTCACAGAGGTTCGGTCTTTCCAAGGACTTGCTTCGTTCTATCGAAGATTCATAAAAGATTTCAGCACCATCACAAGTCCCATCACCGAGTGTTTAAAAACGGGAACATTTGTATGGACCGAGGCTGCTCAAAAGGATTTCGAGACGATTATTCAAAAACTTTGCAAGGCACTTTTATTGGCACTTCCAGATTTCACTCAACCATTCGAGATGGAATGTGACACAAGCGGTGTTGGAATTGGAACCATACTAATACAAGGAAAGCGATCCATCGCTTATTTCTCCGAGAAATTGAATGGAGCCAGGCTCAATTACTCGACGTACGACAAAGAATTTTGTGCTATTGTGAGAGCTCTTCAACATTGGAGTCACTACCTTTGGCCGAGTTATTTCATCCTGCACTCGGACCACGAATCACTGAAGCACATCAATGGACAACAAAAGTTAAACCCACGGCATGCTAAGTGGGTGGAGTTCCTATAATCCTTTCACTTTTCATCAAAGTATAAATGTAGCAAGAGTAATGTGGTGGCCGATGCTCTCTCACGACGGTACTCATTATTGAACGTGCTCGATGTCCGATTACTTGGATTTGAGGCATTGAAGGGTTACTACGAGCATGATCCCGACTTTGGAGAAACCTTCGAGATTTTCAAGTCCGGAACTCATGATGAGTTCATTATTCCAGATGATTTCCTCTTCAAAGGTAATAGACTTTGTGTTCCAAAACTTCCAACTCGGGAACTCCTTATTCGAAAAGCTCATGGAGGTGGACTTGGAGTACATTTCGGGGTAAACAAAACTGTAGATATTCTCAAAGAACATTTTCATTGGCCCCAACTGCAAAGAGACGTGCAGGATGTGATACGAAGGTGGGAACCGTATCAAGTCAAAGAACCGTATCAAGTCAAAGAACCGTATCAATCACCAATTGACAAATACATTGATAAGAAGCTACATGATGGGAACTCTAATTTCTTATTGAAGTCAATTTTCATGGGAGTTCATGATGATCTTGTTGCTTCGAGCAACCATTATTTGGATTTTGGTAGAATTGTGCATGGAAGGTGGTGGGAAGGAAATCACAAGAAAGTAAGGTACAAGCAAAGATGGCACAAAATGGTTGTGATTGACAATACTCATTACAAATTCAAATCACCACAGAGGGATAAACATAAAGACTACATTGAAGAAGATGAGCAGAAGAAGAGATCAACGGGGTGCGTAAAGCGCCGTGTTCTTAATCAAGTTTGAATCTAACTTCCAAATTTGTTTTGATCCCGGTGGCATCAAAGATGATTCGACTACGTGTTCGGGCTTGTTCGGGTTTACAATATTCATCTTTGATCCCGGCATACTGAGGCAATAATTGAGGACAATTCCTTTCAAAGGGGGAGGAATTGATGTGAATACGAATCACCTTGATGAAATAATTCTCGAAACAAGCGACCAAGACAACCCGAGTCACCAAGCGTGGATCGGTTCGAATAATAGTTGAGAAAAGTGCATGATCACCCGCCAATGGGACGGGTAGAACCGTGTGGAGAACCGTGTGGAGCAAGGAGAATCGTGTGGAGCAAGGTCTAACCTCGAAAATGGGCTAGTCCAAAGGCATTGAATAAAGCTCACCTAGTTTTTGTCATAGCCTAGTTTTTACAAAGGTCTTACCTAGTTTTTGGTTTAGTCTTACCTAGTTTTTCCACATAGCCTAGAACTCACCACAAAGCATTAAAGGCTAGCCTTGGGCACCAAGGATTTCGGCCTATATAAGGCTTGTAGTCCTCATTTGTTCATCATCCAATTTTGAAGTAAAAACTTGAGAGTATTCTCTAAAACTTGTCTTGTCTTCTTGTGTTGTTACACGAGTAGTTTGGCTTAAGAGGTCGAAACGCGATTTCGCACCTTGCTTGAACGAGGGACGTGATCCTAAGTTTAAGTCGGATTGTTTGACGAGTATCAAACAATTCACCCATTGGCGTAGCTATAGGTCTAGCTACGACAAATATCCCTTCTTTTTCATTAAAATCTCGCTACGAATATACGGATTGATCGGGTTGCACCTAGTGCATTCGGATCCTTCGTCTATTTGCTAGTACAAGTTAAGACTTCCGCTTGCGATTCACATCAAAGCTAAAGGAAGAGTTTGATGAGTTTAAGATGACATCTGATATGACGGTGGCTGAGTACTACCGCCAGTTTAATGAGAATTCCAGATATGCTGAGGACATGGGGTTGAGTGAAGAGAATCTAGCTTTGAGGTTTGAGAAGAGGTTGACCCCCAATATAATGGAGAAGCTACCGGTGGGAGTCCTTACGGATGTTAAGGAAGTCTATGAGAGAGCTGGGAGGACTGAGAGGTTAGTGGAGATGACCAAAGAGAGAGGTGTTGAGAAGAGAAAGGCTGAGAGCGAGGGTGGTGGTCAATCCAACTATAAGAAGGGTAACCACACTCAGGCGAGAGCATATTCATCTGGCTCGGGGTTTAGTGCTGGGGCTTTCTATGGGCGTGGCCGTGGGAATGGTAGCAGTAGCTGGAGGATGACCTGTTTTAACTGTGGCGGTGTAGGCCACAAGAGACATGAGTGCACCAGAGCGGTGAGTGGGGGTTTTCAGAGACCGGGATATGGGAGCTTTTCATAGGGTCCTTCACAGAGTTATGCGAGTAACAGACCGGCTGGGTCATGGAACAACAGGGGAGGTCAGAACAACAACGGTGGGGGTAACCGCAATGGCGGTAATTCTTATCAGAAACCTGCTACGAACACAAACAACAACCAGGGGTCGGGAGCTAAGCCCACTACCTCAGCTAGTACTGTCCAGAGAGGTGGGCAGAAGACCAGAGGCAAGCTGTTTATAATGGAGAAGAAAGCAACTGAGGACGACGCTCATGTTATCACTGGTAATTTTCTTGTTAATGGTGTTTATACCTTTGTTTTATTTGATTCGGGAGCGTCACAGTCGTTTGTATCATCGAGTCATGTTAAAAGGTTGGGTTTGAGAGAGTATGAGTCTGTAAGAGAGAAAGTTTTTATACCTTCGGGTGAGTCTGTATCGTGTGGGAGGTTGTATAGAGATGTATCCATGATAGTTGGGCAAGTTGATCTACCAGTAGACTTGCTAGAGTTTCCTTTAGACGGTTTTGAGATGATAGTCGGGATGGATTGCTTGGGAAAGTACAAAGCTAAGATAGATGGTCATCAAAAGAAAGTTTCTTTGAGGAGTCCTAAGGGGATTAGTGTGTCTTATCGTGGGTTTGTTGTCAAAACCAAAGTTAAGTTGATTGCAGCAGTGACCTTGAAGTCCTATCTAAGGAAGGGATGCTCATTGATCTTGTGCCATGTGAGAGATCACAGAGTGGAGAGTCCGACAGTTGAGCAGATACCGGTTGTGGGAGAGTTTCCAGATGTCTTTCCAGAGGAGATTCCAGAGTTGCCACCAAAGAGGGAGATAGATTTCAATGTTGAGCTGAAACCGGGGACGGTACCAATCTCTAAGGCACCGTACCGTATGGGTCCTAAGGAGTTGGAGGAGCTAAGGAAGCAGCTTGATAATCTGATTGAGAGGGGATACATTAGACCTAGTGTGTCACCGTGGGTAGAACCAGTTCTGTTTGTGAAAAGAAAGATGGGAGCTTGAGGTTATGCATAGATTACAGGGAGCTGAACAGAGTGACGGTGAAGAACAAGTATCCTTTGCCAAGGATAGATGACCTGTTTGATCAGTTGAGTGGTGCAGCAGTCTTTTCTAAGATTGATTTGAGGTCGGGGTACCATCAGGTGAAGATTAGAGAGGAGGACATACCAAAGACAACTTTCACGTCGAGGTATGGTCATTATGAGGATGTGGTGATGCCGTTTGGGTTATCTAATGCACTAGCTGTGTTTATGGATTTGAGGAACCGAGTCTTTAGTCAGTTCTTGGATAAGTTTGTGGTGGTTTTCATAGATGACATCTTAGTCTTTTCTAAGACTAAGGAGGAGCATGCGGATCATTTGAGGATTGTGTTGCAGACCTTGAGGGAACATGAGTTGTATGCAAAATTCTCCAAGTGTGAGTTCTGGTTAGAGAAAGTTGCTTTTCTGGGGCATGTGATTTCTAAGGAAGGGGTTGTTGTGGATCCTGCAAAGATTAAGGCAGTTACTTAGTGGGAGGAACCGAAGAATGTAGCTGAGATCAGGAGTTTCTTGGGTTTAGCAGGGTATTATCGACGGTTTGTGAAAGATTTCTCCAAGATTGCTAGACCTATGACAGCTTTAATGAGAAAAGAGAACAGGTTTCGTTGGGATGAGAGTTGTGAGACGGCGTTCCAAACATTAAAGGAGCGTTTAACCACAGCTCTAATCTTAGCATTGCCTGAAGGGAGTGAGAACTTTGAAGTTTATACGGATACTTCAAAGAATGGGTTGGGATGTGTGTTGATGCAGAATGGTAAAGTGATTGCCTATGCTTCTAGGCAATTGAAGCCTTATGAGGAGAATTATCCTACACACGATCTGGAGTTGGGTGCAGTTGTGTTTGCTCTTAAGATTTGGAGACATTACCTATATGGGGCGACCTTTAAGGTATTTTCAAATCACAAGAGTCTCAAGTACATCCTCACTCAAAAGGAGTTGAACATGAGACAGAGGAGGTGGATGGAGTTGATTGGCGATTATGACATGGATATTATCTACCATGAAGGGAAAGCCAATGTGGTTGTACATGCTTTGAGCAGGAAGAGTGTGCATGTAACACCCGCGAATTTTCCATTTTGGCAAATATAATTTAATTAACCGTTCTATTGTCTTATTTATATTTTAAATTATTTAATTTAATTGATTTCATTATTAAACATGATTTTTTATAAATATTATATTTTTAAAGCTTAAATTATGTGAAATAAATATTTTGGTCGGATAATAATAATAATAATAATAATAATAATAATAATAATAATAATAATAATAATAATAATCCCCGTCTTGAGTTGTAGTGGGCTTGAGACGAAACTTCTAGTGTATACCGACTCAATCTGAGCTGTTGGGCTTTTTATAACTTATGGGCTTTTCCCTTCTCTTTTCCCTTCACAAAACCCCCAACTAAACCCTCACAACTCCATCTCCCTCACTCCTAAATTCTGAAATTTCCCAACAAACACACAACTACAACACCATTGTTACACAACCTCCACCTTCTTCACTAAATTGGCCATAAAACCTTCATTTCTCATCGGTTTTCAGTGATTTTCGCGTCTATCTCTTCCTCTCATCGCCCTCCTTCTTTCTAGGTAAGAAAAGAACTATCTTTCCTCCATTAATGGGGCTGTCGAGCCAATTTCTCATGGTACCCTTTTTTCTAGTTTCGATTTTTAGTCTTATTTGGTGTTTTCTTATGTTTAGGAGAAAGTTTAGTTGACCCGGAAGTGGATTCTTGCTTGTGAGACGATTACAATAGAGATTAAGAGCTAAAAGGTAACGGTGATGGGTTACTCGATTTACATGTCAAATTTGTGTGTTTTATGTGTGGTTGGATGCATACAAATGTTAAAGTTGGTAACTTTCATGTTTCATTCCATTGTTATGTTGAATGAAGTGGTTTTATGAGCATTTTCATATGTTTGGTTGACATGCTATCTTATTTTAAGGTTCATAATTGATGTCATATGTTTAAATTATCCTAACATGCTAAATTTACCGAGTATTCATCATATTAGAGAAGTATGAAATGATTGAATGAAAGATGGTTGAATTTGGAAGACTTTAGATGGATGTTTGATGAGTTTTTCGTGTTCAGTGATCCTCTGCCGGTGGGCGGCAGTACGGCCTACCCAACCGGCAGCAGCGTCTTTGCATTTCGACTCGTAAAAATAGAGAATTAAGCCTTTGTGATCCCCTGCCGGTGGGCGAAATGGTCAACCAAGCAGAGAATACATAATGTGCAAGTTGAGCTTATTTGGCTATAGGGTGTATTCCTGCCGGTGGGCAGCCCGGTCGGCCGGCAGAGAATACACATTGAGCATATGTTGACCTTGTTTACCTTGACTTGTATTCCCTGCCGGTGGGCGCAGCCAGGTGGACCGGCAGAGAATACACTTTCGGCCTTTTGGCTTTGTTTTACCTTGGCTTGTATCCCCTGCCGGTGGGCGGTGGCCAGTGGACCGGCAGAGAATACACCTACTTCTATTTTTGGCCTTGTTTCACCTAGCATGAATCCTCCTGCCGGGTGGGCGGCAGCCGGTGCCCACGCCCGGCAGAGAGCACCGGTAATCATTATACTCTTATGTTCATACATGCTTCACATGAATTGTTTACGTTATGTTTGTGCAATCATTGTTACTCGTATTTGTGACCGGAGTGTGACGGTTTACATTGTGTGACTACTCGACATTCCTTATTTATTTGCCCTCGGACATTGGGTCACGATTATGTGCCATTGTTTCCGAGTTGGGCTATCTTCCTTCCGCCTCTTCGGACCTTGGGGTACGGATAGGTACCATGGTTCCGATTTGGGGTTACTCGACCTTGGGGCACGGCTAGGTGTCATGGATCGAGTCTTGGATACGATTTGGGATTGTATGTCGAATCGGGTGTCGTCCATCCCGAGAGTCCGGCCGATTTAGACTAGGACCGTATTATGATCGTCGTCCTACCGGGAGGTTGGAGTCTAGGGGTTTGTCTTGTTTTGAGTCAATCCTTTGTAAATGTCTTGCTTGTTACGGTCATTGGTGTGTTCTTATATACGAGAGTGCACGTCTTCTATGCTTGTTTGTGAGAGTCTTGGTCCTATCGGATACTAGTGGTGAGATGCAAGCCCCTAGTTGCGATATGATCGCCGGGATTGATGTTCCCATCCGTTCTTATGGTGAGATGTAAGCCATAAGTATGAATGTGACATTAGTAGCCACGTCCCGTGCTATGGTTGTTAAGAGGTTTTCAAAGGAATGGCTATTGGTTTCCATCCATGTATTTTCTATTTAATTGATCCGTTATTTACTTTCTTCATATGATTCGATGCCTATCTCATTAAGAATGCAACATGCCTATATCGTTATGATTATCGTTATATTCCCTTGTTCATATTATTCAAGTATGATGCATGATCGATATGTTTAATTAAGTTCTTGCTTATGTGCATTTCGACATATGGTGGCTGGGAGAACCCCGAGTTACTCCCCCCACCGACCGTGGCGTTCATGTTTACATGAATGACGGGTTTGTGATGCAGATTATGGGGAAGACGTGTGAGCTAGCGAGAACGTTGACCCTTGGACCTTAGTTATAGGTTGCTTAGACTCACCTATCGTTAGACTTGTGTTTATTCGTGGGATATCTTTTCCCCAACGCACTTGTTTTAAATTGTAAAACTTAATTATCTTCCTTTTCATTTTTGTTCGATCACTTATGGTGGATTTCGCACTTTAAGCTTTTAAAGGTTTTAAAAATCTCGTATTTTCCGCTTTAATTTTGATGCCCTATCGAGGGGTGTCACAGTTGGTATCAGAGCATATGTTGCTCCCGACGCACACACGTGTACCCCGAACTTAACCTTGAACTTGACCTTGAATAATGAATGAGAGATGGGTAGGACTAAGGACCTAAGTTGGTAGTCTCTTTGTGCATGATATTTGTTAGGTGCTAACATGGTTGACTCTTTTGGTGTCTTGAGAAGATGGTACGACCAACCAAGGTGGAGAATACTATCATGGAATCCCTTACTCTAATTCTTCGGAATCAACGGAATGCTAATGCTCAAGTTAATCGTCGCTCTAACCGCCGTGGCAAGAGGCCATCTGTGCCCTCATCCTCGTCATATCCTAGCAAGAAGAGGTTGGTGCCGAGAGTCCAAGGACAAGGAGTACAAGACCATGGAGGACAAGAGCCAATAGTGCAAGAGCCGAAAGGACAAGTACCTACATCTACTATTAGGCTTAAGGAGAACCGCAAGTGCTTCAAGTGTGGGCAAACTTATCACCCCGGGATTGGATGCTATGCTATGCCCTTGAAGTGTTACCATTGCAAGAAGCCCGGACATCTCTTCAGGAATTGCCCCGAGAAGAAGACTATCCCTCCTCCTCTCCCTCATGCTCCGGAAGCCGAGCCAAGAAGCGTCACTCTTGTCGAGAATCAAGTCGGAACCGCCGTTCCTCCCGACACCGTTATGGGTGTGTTTTCTATCATTGATCCACCTTTCCTTACTTTTATCCTGTGATGCTCATCCTTTCCTTCATAAGCTCTCTTTTGCTTAACCTTGGGAACTAGTTTAGTACTCACTCGACTTATCCTTCGTTTTTACTTCTCCTTCCATAACATCTTGCTTGTGGATCTCTTTATCTTGAAGGATTTCTTTACCGTCTTAAAGATACCTCCCTCTCTTCGAGCACCTTATCACATTCCCTTATCTTTGTGTTTCTATGCCTTTCGCAACTCTTATCCCATATCCTGGAAGATGTCTTTGTACCTTTTCCTCTTATAAGAGCCCTCTTGTACCCCTTCATCTTTGCCTTATGGAATGTTAACTTTGGTCGGATAATTTAACTTTGTGGAGTTTGTTTGTGTTCGACCCTTAACCCCGGTTTTGAGAGGTCGTGATGTTAGAAAGACTTAGGTAATGTGATGAGACATACTTAGTGATTCTTATACCTAGTCCCTTGGACAAGTGAGTGTAATTGATTGGTGGATTCTCTGTGTTAGGAATGAGTTGCCTATGTGATTAAAATTATAGAACTTGGCTTCGTTGGTTATGTTTGGGATTTGAAAGCTTAGTAGGTTGAGTGTCGTTACCTTAGGAGTAAAAATGAGATAAGTTTAGGATATGAATTTGGAAGAAAACCCATTTTTGATGTTAATGATCCCGTATAGAATGGTGATGTGATTTGATATTAGTTGTCCCTTGAGGATTTTGTTGAGAAGTCTTTGTTAATTCGTTCTTTGGTTTTTAAAACATCGAGGTTGTGTCGAGAACTTGAGATAAAGAGACGTTGTTATACTTGAGTGGTAGACTTACTTTAGGGATATCCTAATACGTGATAGGATAGGTGAACAATGAGTCTAACCAATGTATCAACCCTTAAGCAAGCGTTTATTTTTACCTTGATCAGTTATAGAGGTGTAACCCTTTAAGAGAGACTTGCATATAAGGAATGAGATGAATTGCCTTGACCCTCGTTTTGGAATTTGGTCGTTTTGTTATGAAGGCACAATATCCTAATAGGTGTGACCTTGTTAGAGAGAACCTTAAGTCTTAGAAAGTGTGTGGTTTAAGCCCTAAAATCCCCCTCGTACCTTTAATCATCTTCCTTCCCTTCGTTCATACTTGATTGGATTTATTTCTTAAGTATAAAAGTTTACTTGTCGTTTCCTTGCCTTGAATACCTCTCTAATTCTAATGTCTCTTACTGGTGTTAACTAGTTACCTTTACTATTGACTCCTTTAATCTCACACCTCGTCATCTTCATGTATCCCCTTGAAATTTCCTATCATTTCTTGACCTAGTTATTACTCTTTGTCTCTTTAGTGGAGTGATGGCATTGTTGGCTATGTTGTAGAGTGAGTGAGATGCTCTTTGAGGATTCTTTGTGAACCTTAATTTCGTCAAAATTGGATAAGTGGAACTTGAGTTGAGTTGGGTAGGAAAAATTGTATGACAAACCTATTTACTTTTGGTTGGTGGTCTTTATGATTTGGGGAATGCGATCATCTATGCTTGTGGACTCGGGTGTGAATAAGATTTTGGTTTGGAGTGTTAGAAAGTATGAAGACCTTAAGATTTTGACCTTTGATTGAGGATTTTACTATAGTGAGAACTCCTAGTGGTCGATAGTTGGTTAGGTGTGTAACTGTTTTAGTAGTTTTGATCTTTCGTGGAAATCGTTTATAGATGATTTATATTTGAGAGTTATGGAATCACAATTGTGGTGGAGTTACTTGACCACGGGGTAGCATAAGAGTAAAGTGTGGGTATTTTGAGGAAATGCTTGGGAGTTATGTGGTTATGAGTTTTGTGGTTAGGAAGTTTTCGGAACCGTTCAGGATGACTTTGTTGTTCGAGATTTAAGTATCTAGTGTTTCCTTGTTGCCTAATTTCCCGTCCTCTTTGACCATAAGTGTTTCCGTTCATACCTCTCTTCCTCGTTTATGCTTGCTCCTCCTTTAGAATTTGATGTTAACCTATGAAATTCAATCTTTGATATCCTTGTAGATTCGATTTCAACTCTTCTCCTAGGAAGTTCATCATATCTCTTTTGTTGGTTAAGTTTGAACCCTCTTAGCGTATCTTGTTTTCATGATATCTAAGTTACTTTTCAATTCATAAAATTTCTAAACATTTCAAACTACCATTTTTGGTTCGTCGTTAAAAGTTTATGTTACTTTTACTAAACCCTACCTATTTTAAGAGTTCAAAAAAATGAAAATTTGATTTAGTTATCCTTTTGTCCTACGAGTATAACTCCTTTTTATTGATTTTTAATTGCTAAACCCGAGTTACTTTTAACTTTGCTCAATTTCTAACTAGCTTTGATCTACTTATGATTTCGTTGTCAAAAGTTTAATATTATATTTTCAGGAATTTGACTTCCTTTTGAATTTAGAAATGAAACCTCTACTTCTATTTTGATCTTTGCAAAAGAAAATTTGAGTGAATTGCCTTCTCTTTTGATTTTGACGTTGATCGGATGTTAGAACTCGTTATTTGAAACGTTTAATAACTTGTTATGCGCTTGTCGGCGAATGATTTTTGTTTTAAATTTGTCTTAGACTTGGAAAGTTAGCGTTCTTGTGTGCACGACAAGAGCAATTTCGTTCCATGAATGAGACTTATACTTTTGAAAATTCTTTATTAATGTTTTTGAAAGTATTTTGATTTTCGATTTATACAAATGATTTGCTTTTGACCATATCTTCGATTTGGAATGTGATGTTCTTGAATGCGCAACGAGAGCATTTTCGTTCCTTTGATGAGAATTTGGTTATGTCGGAAAATTTTATTTGGGATTTTTGAAAGGATTTCGATTCTTACGATAAGTAACCTTTTAATGTTTTGTTTACCGATTTCCAAAATTTCGGTTTTATTTTTATATTACTTTTCCTTTCTACTTTCAAGTTTCGAGGACGAAACTTTTTAAAAGTTGGGGTGATTGTAACACCCGCGAATTTTCCATTTTGGCAAATATAATTTAATTAACCGTTCTATTGTCTTATTTATATTTTAAATTATTTAATTTAATTGATTTCATTATTAAACATGATTTTTTATAAATATTATATTTTTAAAGCTTAAATTATGTGAAATAAATATTTTGGTCGGATAATAATAATAATAATAATAATAATAATAATAATAATAATATTCCCCGTCTTGAGTTGTAGTGGGCTTGAGACGAAACTTCTAGTGTATACCGACTCAATCTGAGCTGTTGGGCTTTTTATAACTTATGGGCTTTTCCCTTCTCTTTTCCCTTCACAAAACCCCCAACTAAACCCTCACAACTCCATCTCCCTCACTCCTAAATTCTGAAATTTCCCAACAAACACACAACTACAACACCATTGTTACACAACCTCCACCTTCTTCACTAAATTGGCCATAAAACCTTCATTTCTCATCGGTTTTCAGTGATTTTCGCGTCTATCTCTTCCTCTCATCGCCCTCCTTCTTTCTAGGTAAGAAAAGAACTATCTTTCCTCCATTAATGGGGCTGTCGAGCCAATTTCTCATGGTACCCTTTTTTCTAGTTTCGATTTTTAGTCTTATTTGGTGTTTTCTTATGTTTAGGAGAAAGTTTAGTTGACCCGGAAGTGGATTCTTGCTTGTGAGACGATTACAATAGAGATTAAGAGCTAAAAGGTAACGGTGATGGGTTACTCGATTTACATGTCAAATTTGTGTGTTTTATGTGTGGTTGGATGCATACAAATGTTAAAGTTGGTAACTTTCATGTTTCATTCCATTGTTATGTTGAATGAAGTGGTTTTATGAGCATTTTCATATGTTTGGTTGACATGCTATCTTATTTTAAGGTTCATAATTGATGTCATATGTTTAAATTATCCTAACATGCTAAATTTACCGAGTATTCATCATATTAGAGAAGTATGAAATGATTGAATGAAAGATGGTTGAATTTGGAAGACTTTAGATGGATGTTTGATGAGTTTTTCGTGTTCAGTGATCCTCTGTCGGTGGGCCGGCAGCCGGCCTACCCAACCGGCAGCGCGTCTTTGCATTTCTGACTCGTAAAAATAGAGAATTAAGCCTTTGTGATCCCCTGCCGGTGGGCCGGCAGCCGGTCAACCGGCAGAGAATACATAATGTGCAAGTTGAGCTTATTTGGCTATAGGGTGTATTCCCCGGTGGGTGGGCGGTCGGTCACCCACAGAGAATACACATTGAGCATATGTTGACCTTGTTTACCTTGACCTGTATTCCCTGCCGGTGGGCGGCACGGTGGACCGGCAGAGAATACACTTTCGGCCTTTTTGGCTTTGTTTTACCTTGGCTTGTATCCCCTGTGGGTGGGCGGCAGCAGTGGACCGGCAGAGAATACACCTACTTCTATTTTTGGCCTTGTTTCACCTAGCATGAATCCCTCCGCCGGTGGGCGGCCGGTGCCCACGCCGGCAGAGAGCACCCGGTAATCATTATACTCTTATGTTCATACATGCTTCACATGAATTGTTTACGTTATGTTTGTGCAATCATTGTTACTCGTATTTGTGACCGGAGTGTGACGGTTTACATTGTGTGACTACTCGACATTCCTTATTTATTTGCCCTCGGACATTGGGTCACGATTATGTGCCATTGTTTCCGAGTTGCGCTATCTTCCTTCCGCCTCTTCGGACCTTGGGGTACGGATAGGTACCATGGTTCCGATTTGGGGTTACTCAACCTTGGGGCACGGCTAGGTGTCATGGATCGAGTCTTGGATACGATTTGGGATTGTATGTCGAATCGGGTGTCGTCCATCCCGAGAGTCCGGCGATTTAGACTAGGACCGTATTATGATCGTCGTCCTACCAGGAGGTTGGAGTCTACGGGTTTGTCTTGTTTTGAGTCAATCCTTTGTAAATGTCTTGCTTGTTACGGTCATTGGTGTGTTCTTATATACGAGAGTGCATGTCTTCTATGCTTGTTTGTGAGAGTCTTAGTCCTATCGGATACTAGTGGTGAGATGCAAGCCCCTAGTTGCGATATGATCGCCGGGATTGATGTTCCCATCCGTTCTTATGGTGAGATGTAAGCCATAAGTATGAATGTGACATTAGTAGCCACGTCCCGTGCTATGGTTGTTAAGAGGTTTTCAAAAGAATGGCTATTGGTTTCCATCCATGTATTTTCTATTTAATTGATCCGTTATTTACTTTCTTCATATGATTCGATGCCTATCTCATTAAGAATGCAACATGCCTATATCGTTATGATTATCGTTATATTCCCTTGTTCATATTATTCAAGTATGATGCATGATCGATATGTTTAATTAAGTTTTTGCTTATGTGCATTTCGACATATGGTGGTGGGAGAACCCGAGTTACTCCCCATCGACCGTGGCGTTCATGTTTACATGAATGACAAAGTTTGTGATGCGATTATGGGGAAGACGTGTGAGCTAGCGAGAACGTTGACCCTTGGACCTTAGTTATAGGTTGCTTAGACTCACCTATCGTTAGACTTGTGTTTATTCGTGGGATATCTTTTCCCCAACGCACTTGTTTTAAATTGTAAAACTTAATTATCTTCCTTTTCATTTTTGTTCGATCACTTATGGTGGATTTCGCACTTTAAGCTTTTAAAGGTTTTAAAAATCTCGTATTTTCCGCTTTAATTTTGATGCCCTATCGAGGGGTGTCACAGTGCATTCTTTGTGCACAGCTACATCTTTGATGAGATTGAGATATGAGGTGGGGAAGTTCGGAATACATATGATTCAGAAAGGGGATGATATGGGAGATTTGACAGTACAGCCTGATCTTTATGATGATATTCGCGGTAAACAGGTGTTGGATTCCAAGATGGTGGAGTGGAGAGCTGGAGTAGAGAAAGGGACAGTGTCTAGATTCTCTATTCATGCAGATGGTAGTCTGAGGTTCGATGGGAGGTAGTGTGTTCCTAATGATGAGGAGTTGAAAAAGATGATCATGACAGAGGCTCATTGCACACCATACTCGATACATCCAGGTGGTGACAAGCTATATAAGGATTTGAAAAAGACTTTCTGGTGACATGGGATGAAGAGAGAAACAGCTGAGTTTGTGGCCTGTTGTTTGACATGTCAGAGAGTGAAAGGGGAGTAGCGATGACCACAAGGTAAGATTCAGTCTCTTGAGGTACCTGAGTGGAAGTGGGAGTCCATTTATATGGATTTTATCGTGGGTTTACCAAAGAGTCAACAGGGAAACAACATGATATGGGTTATAGTGGATCGACTGACCAAGTCAGCTCATTTTGTGCCAATAAAAGATACATGGACTACGGCACAATTAGCTATGGCTTATCGAAAGAATATGCTAAGATTGCATGGGGTGCCTAAAGACATAGTATTTGACAGAGATTCGAGGTTTATCTCACGATTTTGGAAAGAGTTGCAGGAGTCCTTGGGGACTACATTGAAGATGAGTACAGCATTTCATCCTGCGACAGATGGTGAGACAGAGAGGACAATCAAGACTCTTGAGGATATGTTACGAGCTTGTGTTATGTATTTTGGTGGTAGCTGGGAACAGAGGTTAGATTTGATTGAGTTTTCAACAACAATGACTATCACTCAAAGATTGGCATGGCGCCATTTGAGGCTTTATATGGGAGGAGATGTAGGAGTCCGATTTGTTGGGACGATAGTGCTGAGGCAGTGGTTCTAGGACCAGAGATGGTACATGAGATGGTAGAGCAGATTGAGCTGATCAGGGAGAGGATGAGAGCGGCCCAGGACCGACAAAAGAGTTATGCAGATCTACATCGCCGGGATATAGAGTTTCGGGTTGGGGACAAGGTTCTTTTGAAAGTGTCTCCTATGCGTAGAGTTATGAGATTTGGTAAGAAAGGGAATCTGAGTCAGAAGTTCATAGGACCATATGAGATCTTAGACCGTGTTGGAGAGGTTGCTTATCGGTTGGCCTTACCGTCTGCTTTGGATAGGGTACATAATGTGTTTCATGTGTCTCAGCTGCGGAAGTATGTTAGTGATCCGTCACATGTGTTAGAGGTGGAGAACATAGAGCTAGATGAGTCCTTGTCTTATCTTGAGGTGCCTAAACAGATCCTTGACCGGAAGATTAGAAAGACTAGACATGGTGAGACAGCCTTGCTTAAGATTCTTTGGTCTAATCATGAGGTTAAGGAAGCTACATGGGAGGCGGAGGAGGCCATGAGAGAGCGATACCCATTTCTTTTTTATCAGGTATGTATGGTTACGGGGACGTAACCTTGTTTCTTTTAGGGGGGTAGGAGATGGTCGCGAAAAGTTTTTACATCTTTTTGTGTTGATTTTGATATAGTTAGTGGTTGTTTGAGTCGGGTTGAGTTTGGTTTGGTGAGTATGTTTTGGAATTTTATTTTGAGTTTTGTTTTTGTTGTTGTCTCGGAAGAGTATTAGTGTGTCGTTGTTTTAATGTGGTTTGAACTTCGGGGACGAAGTTCTTTTTAAGAAGGGAAGACTGTAATACTACGGTTTTATGAGTCTCTGGGTACTCTATCTAGTGGGGCTTACTCTGTCGAGTAATTATGTTTGGAATACGAAACAGTAGTCTACCTGTAGGGTACTCGATCGAGTAGCCTTGGCACTCGATCGAGTAAGTGGCACTCGATCGAGTATGAGACTTACTCGATCGAGTAAGTCGGTTATCGGGTAATGTTTGACGGGTTTTGTTAATAATGCGGATTAATATATATAATACTCCGTTATCTTTCCTAAACACTTTTCACAAACCTAATTCACAAAAAGAGAGATTTCAAACTACGTTGTTCAATTCATTCGCATTATTGGCAAATCCCGGAGCTAGAGAAGTCGGATTTCGTTATTCTTTATGTCATTGTGATCCCTGCGTCGAGGGTAAGTTCTACGTACCGTTTTTATAGTATTTGGTTGAGTTTGGTTAAACCCTAATGTGGGGATTGGGGGTTTTTATGGTTATATTGTTGTGGTAGTGATTGTATGGTTATGTGTATAGGAGGAGGGTTCGTTGAAGAAAGGTTTTGAGACAGCTGCTAGATCGCCTGCTTTTATGTTTGCATTCCAGGTAGGGTTTTCTCTACTCAGTATTAATTACATGATGTGGTTGGTGATTTCGTGATGATTGTTATTAAAGTATAGTGTTGGTATTGTGACGGTTGTTGAATATTATCATTGTTGTTGTTGTATCTGTCTGTGATCTTCGGGGTGCGTCCCTGGCTGAGTGGAGTCACTTAAGGGAGTGGTTTCCCGCCCTTGATTCGCCTTATGTGGAACCCGCCACATAAGGGATGTGCACATTAATGAACATGGGTTTATCGCTCGATGGAGATGAGCAGGGCTTAGGTGGGAACGGCTGCGGTCCCCCACTGGCGGTGTGGAGTATCTGTTACGATAGGTACTCTAGCAGGACTACAAACTTTAGTGTGTATTCAGTTATGAGGAGATTGATTATGGAGTTGGGGTTGATGTGACGGTTGAGTTGTTTGACATTTGTCTTATTGTGATTTATGTTGTGTAATTAGTACTGACCCCGTTGTTTGTTTTATAAAACTGTGGTGATCCATTCAGGGATGGTGAGCAGTTGTTGAGCAGGTTTGATTTGAGGCATTTGGGCTAGCTGGGATGTGTCACCACGAGGCAGTTTAGAGTCTTCCGCTGTTATACTTTAATTGTTGAGACATTTGGATTTTGAGAACATGTATCGTACTTTTATTAGTTTTGAATTTGAACATGTAATCACTTTAAACCGTATTGCTATTTAAATTATGTTTCTTTATTGTCATTTGATTATCATTGCCTCGGGTAACCGAGATGGTGACGTTCTTATACCTGAGTGGTCCTTGTAAGGCACTTGGAGTATGGGGGTGTCACACTTTTAGTCCAAGCAAATAGGAACGGAATTTGTCCAATGCATAGACAATGGCGAGAAGTTCCTTCTCCGTGGTGTTATAGTTCACTTGGGCGGCATCAAGAGTCTTACTTATGTAATATATAGCATGCAAAGCCTTTCCTACCCGTTGGCCGAGAACCGCTCCAACGGCGTAGTTACTTCATCGCACATGATCTCAAATGGTAGTTCCCAATTTGGTGGTTGGATGATTGGTGTCGAAATTAGTGCTTCCTTGATCCTATCAAAAGCTTCAACACATTCATTAGTGGATTGGAATTGGGCATCCTTAAGCAAAAGTTGGGTGAGTGGTTTCGCGATTTTGGAAAAGTCTTTTATAAAACAACGATAGAACCCCGCATGACCAAGAAAACTCCGCACTCCTCTAACATTTACGGGAGGTGGAAGTTTCTCTATCACCTTAACTTTAGCTTTGTTCATTTCGATGCCCTTTTCCAAGATTAAATGACCCAAGACAATACCTTCATTGACCATGAAATGACACTTTTCCCAATTCAAGGCAAGGCTAACATCTTCACACTTTTGCAATATAAGAGAAAGGTTATGCAAACAAGAATCAAAGTCTTTTCTGTAAACGCTAAATCATCCATAAAAACTTCCATTATGGTTTCTAAATAATCGGAAAAGACACTCATCATGCATCGTTGGAAAGTAGCGGGGGCACTACATATCCCGAAGGGGATTCTCCTTTATGCGAAAGTACCGTAGGGACATGTGAAATTAGTCTTGTGTTGGTTATCCGAGTGTATTGGGATTTGAAAGAATCCCGAGTACCCATCAAGGTAGCAAAAGAACTTGTTATAGGCTAACCTCTCAAGCATTTGGTCAATGAATGGTAGGGGGAATGATCCTTTCTTGTTGCGGAATTCAATTTACGATAATCGATACACATACGCCAACCGGTGATCTTCCTTGTGGGTATTAGCTCGTTCTTATCATTTTTACCACCGTGTTACCTCCTTTCTTAGGTACCACTTGAACGGGGCTAACCCACAAAGAATCCGATATAGGATAAATGATTCCCGCATCAAGTAATTTCATAACCTCCGTTTTTACAACTTCTTGCATGTGGGGGGTTTAGTCTTCTTTGGCCTTGGATGGTAAGCCTATGGTCCTTGATGTATCACTTTTATATATACTTTTATAGCTCCCTTTATACCATTTTACATATCGTTTCGTGCCTATTATATCATTTATATGCCTTATTTCAATGAATTGTCGATACTGCCGCTATTTTGTGTTTTGATGCAGAAATAACTCGTTATGAGTATGATCAAGCTAAGATTAGCATGGCGGAGACGGCATAATAGAATACGCGAAGCATGGCACGAGAAACGAGGAAGCACGAAGGCTAGAAGAGAAATAAGAGAAGAAACCGTCTGTGAAGCAAGATCCTCGATCGAGTCACCTCTGACTCGATCGAACAACTGTCCTCGATCGAGTCACCTCTGGCTCGATCGAGGAACCTCTCTGGCAGACTTATTTCCGAACTTTCCTAAAACAATTATCTTTTGTTATAAATTAGAAACTCGTGTTTTATTCTTGGACTACGTTTTTTTTTTACCTTCATACTACTGGATACTTTCTTAGAACCCTAATTTTCTTCCTTGTGACGGTACTAATCTTTGCTCATTAATTAATCATTCATCGTTTTATGTTAATTGATTATTGTTTCATGCTTTTAATCATGCTTTCAATCTTAATCATTGTTGTCGTTATTATCATTATGAGTAGCTAATTCCCTCATCTAGGATGAAGGGGATCTAGGTTAATTAAAAGGGAAAATTGATTAATTGCTATTGATATCGCTTAAGTTGTTGTTTGATTATTGTTCTTTTTCTAGTTAATTAACTTAAGGCCTGAGTTATTAATTAGTGTAGCAAATTGATCCTATCGCCGACCGGGTTAGAATTAATATAGGCTGCGATAATCAAATAGATTTTATCTAATTATAGCGACCGCATGTTAGAATCGATCTAAAGGGCATAATTGAGTCGACCGATCTTATGACCTTAAACAGCTTGATAGATTTAGCAATTGATTAATAATCCCCAAATAATTGACCTAGTGAACCGGAAGTCCTAGACTTTTAATATTATCGTTAAAACCTTCTTTTAATTACTTGCAATTAGTTGATTAGATCAAAACAAAACAAACCCCCCAGAAATTGGTTACCTTTAGACAACTTAAATAATTACAGACTTAGCTTTTACCGCCTCCCTGTGGATTCAATACCATTTCTTATCGCTAGCTATTCTTGTTAGTCCCGAGATAGATTTACTTTGGTTTGGTGATACGACTTTAGCCATATCAAATTTGGCGCCGTTGCCGGGGAGGCAACAATTGTTTAGTCTGTTTGTGTTTATTTTGTCTTTTTGTCTCAGGGAACCCAGTTCCTTGAGACCGTTCTCACACTTCTATTGTTAGTTCCGTGTATGCCCAGGTCTAATAGGTCTGAGGTGATTCCTTTTGATTCTGAACCAGAGAAGACTTTTCGCTACAGACGGAAATTTAATCAAGAAGTGGGTCAAGTAGAAGACTTGAGTATACTTGACGTCGAGACGGCGAGACGGCGAGCTCAACAGAGACAGCCGATCGGTCCTACGAAGAGGAAGAGGACGACATTCCTATTCCTGACATTCCAGTCACGACTGATATTCCCGAAACTACCATCATGCCTACTTTAGCCAGTCACTCAGAGCCGACCTTAGCTTCTATCCCACAAGGATTTAAGCTGCCCACTACTACCAATGGAACTTTTGAGATTCGGCCATCTTACATCAATTTGGTGGAACGAAATATGTTTGGAGGGACAGCTGCTGAGGATCTTGCGACGCATATGGAGAAATTTGTCACCTACTGCTGTTCTATTCCATTAACAGCTAGAGTGACACAAGATCAGGTTAAGCAGGTGCTCTTTCCTTTCTCTCTGAAAGATGGAGCTGCTGAGTGGTTGAGAGATATGGATATGGATAATGAGGGAGTTACAGACTGGAATTCCTTGGCTCTTGCTTTTTACAAGAGGTACTTCCCACCTCAAAAGACTAATGCTCTGAGAAATCAAATTACCAGTTTCAAGCAAGGAGCTACTGAAGACTTGAGTGAAGCCTGGACTCGCTTCAAACGCTTAGTCTGATCAGTTCCCCATCACGGTTTCCCAAAGTGGTTTCTTTGCAACCAGTTTTATAACGGGTTGTATGACGATCATCGTGCCCTTTTGGATTCTTCTGCTAATGGGAGGTTTCGGGATAACACCAATGATGGTGACGTGTAGAAGCTAATTGATCAGATTTCTACCCATACCGCCAGGTATAGAAATCCTAGGGGAAGCACGTGAGGTACTGGTGTTGATAGTGCCCTGGCGGCACAGCTAGAGACTATTTCTGCCCAGATTGCTGAGATAAAGACTACCCAATCATTGGGTAGTAAGGAGAGAGTTCATGCCATGAGTCAGCAAGTAGACGAGACTTGTGCTAGATGTGGTTTAGACGGTCATGGTGCAGCTGATTGGATGAGTACATTGGAGCAGGTTAATGCTTTTCAGGCCTACAGACATGGTGCACAAGGTACACCCTTCTCCAATTTTTACAATGAAAGAACGAAGGAACACCCATTCCTTCAATGGTCCAGTCAGAATGTACAAAACCCGCAGCAGCCACAGAAGAATGTTTATATCCCTCCACACAATCGCGGTAATCAACCGCCAGGGGGATATCATAGGCAAAATCAAGGAGGCTAGCAGTTCAACAATTAATATCAACAGCCTCCTCAGCAAACTCCTCAACAAATTCCTCAACAAGCTCCAAACAATGAGATGGCAGAGTTGCGCAATCTTTTGCAACAAACTTTGTCAATGCGACAGGCGACGGCTCAAATTTCTGAGCTGATTGCCCATAACAAGATACTAGATAATCAAGTGGCTCAGATGGCACTTCAAAACCCATCAAAACAGGTCGTAGGTCTTCCTCCTCAAGGTAAACAAGCTCATGAGCAAGCTAATGTTATTCAGCTGAGGAGCGGTACTTCTTATGCAAATCCCGACCTGCAAAGCCTTGAGAATGAAGTGCCCATTACTGTTGATGAAGTCCCTTATATGAATCCCAAAGGATTGGGTAATTTGGAGCTTATTGATGATGAAAAAGAACCTGACGAAGTTGAAACACGAGCTGACGATAAAAGTAAAAAAGGCGAAGGAGCTGAACCTGCAGAGGTTCCTCGATCGAGTCAGAGGCGACTCGATCGAGGATCCAGCCAGCTCGATCGAGTCACCCCTCGACTCGATCGAGGCACCACTTCGACAGCCGACGGTGTTTCAAAAGTTGCTTCTAAGGTCAAGCAAGCCGAGCCCATAACTATTGCACTACCTTTTCCTCATCGACAACAAAAATCCAAGCTGGATAAGCAGTTCGGTAAGTTTATGGAGGTCGTGAAGAATCTACAGGTAAGTGTCCCTTTTACTGAATTAATTACTCAAGTGTCGGCTTATGCGAAATTCATGAAGGAGATTTTGACAAGGAATAGATCCTTTGACGCGGTGGAAACTATTGCTTACACTCAGAAGTGCAGTGCCATGTTGCCAATCAACTCACCACCTAAATTAAAGGATCCAGGAAGTTTTTCTATCCCTTGTCATATCGGTCATCTTTCTATTAGTAAAGCTCTTTGTGATTTAGGAGCTAGCGTCAGCGTTATGCCTTATTCTATTTGTAAGAAATTAAATATGGGTCCGTTGACAGTTACTAATATGACACTGCAGATGGCCGATAGAACTGTTAAACACCCATTGGGGGTGTTAGAGGATGTTCCCGTTCGTATTGGGAAGTTTTTCATCCCCGTTGATTTTGTTGTCATGGACATGGCTGAAGACAACCAAATCCCTATCATCTTGGGCAGACCGTTCTTACATACTGCGGGGGCGGTTATAGATGTTAGGCAAGGGAGATTGATGATACGTGCTTTTTATATAGTCTTTTTAGCCAATTTTAGCACGTATTTCTATGCATTTTCATACAGTTTTTATGGTATTTTGCCCCAAATTGGCTACTTTGGTTCGTTTTATCCATTTTGTAGAAATGAACGCGAAAGTAGTGGAATCGTACTCTTTTTCGTCCTTTTTGCATGCATTTAGAAGAGACGGGATTTTTCAAGAGTGAGATACTGCACTTGAAAGCGTCATGGCACGGATTACGAGGCATTTAGGCGCGGACTTGAGCTAAAATGAAGATAAAGAACTCGATCGAGCAGTTTAACCACTCGATCGAGTGGTTTCCACGTCCCAGATTGGTCGATCGAGTGGTTTTCCACTCGATCCTTAGCTTGCAGAAAGACCAGTTACTTGATCGAGTAACTTTCTACTCGATCGAGTAGACTTGCTGAGGTGTTTACTCGATCGAGTGGTTTTAATCCACTCGATCGAGTGGTTTCGCTGATTATGGGCTTTAAACAGCCCGTGTGTTGTTTAATTTCGCAAATTAAAGTACTTTTCCTATTTAAACCTACGTTAACTAGGTTATTAGCATCTTTTATCTATTCTTTTTATCTATCAAACTTTTACTGCGTACTTCATTCCTCTCTACTGTAACTTTATTTCGGGATTGCTTTCGCTAGATTTTGTTTTCTTTACGCCGGATTCGCGTCGATTGTAATTCTTTCTCTTCTCTTATTAATAATTAATCCTTTGTTACTTTAATTTCTTGTTTGCTCTATAAATCTCTTTGCCCTATTTTCTCTTTATGCAATTTATTGTTTATTTCATTATGTTTACTGGTGGAAATCTATCTGCTGTTAGTTTAATTAGCGACATGAGTAGCTAAACCCCTTTTATGTTGGGATTAGGGGATCTGCGGTAGGAAAGTGACGATGTAGTAAATGAATTAGATGAATTGATTACAAGACTCTGTCATCATAGCAATTTTATTTTTTTTATTTGACTTAGTTGAGCGCACACTTCTAAGTTAACCTTTAATCTGGCTAAAATTAATCCTAGATCGAAAGATTGGACTAAATAGGCCTGCTATGAACAGTAGACTACCCTGACGTGAATGAAAGTTAAGTTAGTGGTTGTTTAGGATAGAAAGTGGACCGAGAGGACCTTTCAACATCCGTCTTACATTAATTCGTCTGAGTCATTTACAGCTGAGTCACTGGACTACCGTAGTGAACCGAAATCCTGACATGTCCCCCTCTCTATCTGATAGTTTTATCCTTATTTCTCTGCTTTTATTGCTCTTGCCTTATTCCTCTTTCCTTTAAATCTCGTAGTTTAGATAACAAATCAAACAACCCCCCCCCCCCCCCATTTGTGACCAAATAGACGGACTTCTACAAATATCTTGCCTCCCTGTGGAGATCGACCTGACTTCCCTAGCTATATAGTTAGTTTAGTTAGTTTATTTTTGACAGGTATACGACAGACGTGTCAAATTTTGGCGCCGTTGCCGGGGAGGCAATTGCCCTATTTGTTTTCGTTAGTTTATTTTATCCGTCTCAGGGAATTTCTATTCCTTGAGGCCGTTCTTATTATTTTCTTTCAGTGTTGTTTATGCCCTGTGTCGACAGGTGTGAATTAGTTTGGTGATTGAGAGCGAGAGATTATTGAGACATAGACTCGTCGATAAGGAAATCACGAAAGGAAGACTTGAGTACTTTCAAGCCGGAGTTACATCATTCTCTTTTCGAGGAAGATAGTCCGATTTCTACAGTAAAGATGCCTAAACTTTCTAGTCATTCAGTGCCTAAAGCCTCTTCTATTCCCAAAGGTTTCAATCTCCAGACTGAGGATGGGAACACCTTTGATATCCGTCCTTCTTATATCAACGGTGGAGAGAAACATTTATAGAGGTGTGGTGGTGAAGATCCGAGGAAGCATATGGAGACCTTTACCGATTCATCGTTCTACTATCCCCGCCACTAAGGGGGTAACTCAAGATAAGATTAAGGAAGTTTTATTTCCTTTCTCTTTAGCTGACTCAGCCAGGGAGTGGCTGACTGACTTGGACCGCACAGCTGCTAGGGTTACAGATTGGGAGTCTCTTGCTCTTGCATTCTACAAGAGATATTTCCCTCCACAACGCACCAATTTGCTGAGGGCCAAGATTACTAGTTTCATACAGGCTCCCGATGAAAGATTCTATGAAGCATGGTCGCGATTTAAGAAGTTGTTGAGGTCTATTCCTCACCATGGTTTTGACCCATGGTTTCTAGCTAATCAGTTCTACAATGGGCTGTATGACGATCACAGAGCCATACTTGATGCGGCATCTAGTGGGAGATTCCAGGAGAACACCGATGATGATAAGGGGTGGTCTCTTATTGAAGAGATGGCTAATCATAGTGCTGAGTATGGAAACCCGAGGGATGGGATTAGGACAGTTCATGCAGTTGATAAGGGTTTTGGCTCGGTGGAGACCATGAATGCTAGGTTCGACAAGTTGGAATTACAAGCTGCTGGGGAGCCTCAGACGGTCCATGTTCTTACTAGGGGAGAGACCGTTCCATGTGAGAGATGTGGAGGTAATGATGGCCACTCTGCTGTTGGCTGTCTTGTGGAGAAGGAACAAGTCCTTGCCTTTCAGCAATATAGGCAAGGAGGGGGTTCCTATTACAATAATCAAGGGGCAATCCATCCCAATCTGAGGTGGACTAGTCAGAATGTGCTCAATCCTACTCCTCCTACGCACCAGCAGCAGCCTTATGTCCCTCCACACAAGAATCAACAAGGCTTTCAAAAGCCCCCTTCTTTTACTCCTCCTAACCATGGTGCATCATCTTCCGGTGGGGTGAGTGAAATTGGTGAGCTTAAGTCTATGTTGCAAGCCTTCACGAAGCAGTGGCAATTGAGTGATCAACAGAAAGATGCGTCCATAAAGGCACTTGAAACTCAAGTTGCCCAATTAGCCACTAATCAGCCCACAAGAAAGCAGGGTCAATTACCGACTCAAAATGAGAAGAATCCACACGAGACAGTAAATTTCATCAATCTGAGAAGCGGTAGTTCATATGAGGGACCGGAAATGCAGAAATCAGACCCGAGGAGAGCTGTAACTGATGGTGAACAGTGTTCTGGCGAAGAAAAAGAGCTCACGGCAAAGCAAGTGCTCGATCGACTGGTTTCAGGTGGTCGATCGAGCAAATCTAGGGATGAAAGTACTCGATCGAGTGGTTTTCCCACTCGATCGAGTGATCAAGGAATTGGCAATGGTCGATCGAGTAGTTTATCTACTCGATCGAGTGAAGAGCATAATGGAGTTGCTCGATCGAGTGAAAATTTCACTCGATCGAGTGATATTAATGAAGAATCTACTCGATCGAATGGATTTATTGGCCGATCGAGTAGTTTTGATGACGGGAAGCTTATTCGAGAGCCTGCTAGTGCTCGGTTAAGCGATAAATCACCGGAAAGACCTCGTTCGAGAGGTAAGAGGCGTCCAAAGGATACAGAGCTTGCTCCGGAAGACACATTGGAAGAGAGAAACAAGGGACTTGAGATACCTATTACAGTTCCCTTCCCGAGGCGTATGCATAATACAAAGGCCAATCAACAATTCGGCAAATTTGTCAAACTTCTGAAAAGCTTGGAGGTCACTGTGTCGTTCACTGAGTTGCTGACAAAGGTACCCTCTTATCTTAAGTTTATGAAAGAAATTTTATCGCGTAAGAGGAGTATTAGTGATAGTGAGACTGTAACTTTGACTGAGGTGGGGTCAGCCCTGTTTCAAAATAAGTTACCTCCTAAGCAGTCAGACCCGGGTAGTTTTTCAATTCCGTGTCATATCGGTAACTATTTGATTGATAATGCGCTATGCGATTTAGGCGCTAGCGTAAGTGTCTTACCGCTATCTCTGGCTAAGAGACTTGGTTTGACAAAGCTGAGTTGCACTAACATGACAGTCCAGATGGCCGATCGTAGTATATCACGACCACTAGGCATAGTAGAAGACGTACCTGTGAGGATCGAGAGGTTCTTTATTCCCGTTGATTTCGTTGTCTTAGACATCCCCGAAGATGTGCACACCCCTATTATTTTAGGGAGACCATTTTTGTCCACTGCCCGTGCAGTTATAGACGTCGGGGGAAAGACTTTGACCTTTCAGGTAGGGGACGAGGAGCTGATTTTTCATCAGTCTAAGTCCCGGAGGGCTCCCATGCAGGCTCAGCCTTGCAATGCTCTCTCTTCTATTGATCCTATTATTGACACTCCAGATGAAAATTTGGAGTATTGTGCTGCAATTGTTCCCCCTCCGCCTCAGACTGAGAGCAAAAAGAAGGAAGGTTCGTCTGTTTTCCTTGCTGCAGGTACAGATGAGAGCAATGAAGAAGTTGTCAAAGGGTGTGGTGCAATTACTGTCAATCAAATTGGGAGTAAGGATGCTAAAGATGGTGATAGAGGAGCAAGGACGAGGAAAGTTCGCGCTTATGTGGATGTGAACTACTCCCCTCCTACCGTTTCAAATGATAATTCATGCTCATGGAAGTTGAAGAGGGCGATCAACGTTGCTGAGATGACGTCCTCCAGTCAGGAGCCCACCAAGGGGCTACTGAATTGCTTTGGGAATTGAGCGGGGAAATGCCCCGTGTAACACTTTGTAATAGATAATTTTGAATTTTCCGTTGAATTTGTTTTATTGCTTTTAAGTAGGACAATTAGTTTATAGACTGTTCTTTAGCGTAGATTTAAGACTATAGACTGTTCTTATGCGTATTTGGTATTTTGGGATATTTTTGCACGCGTTCTTATGCAGGTTTGGGGAAGTTTTTACGCATTCCAAGGAAGAAAAGACGAAATTCAAGAGCTTACGCGAGAAAAGAGCTCGATCGAGTACTTTTTGTACTCGATCAAGTGAAAATTTGGTCGATCGAGCACTTTTTCAGGTCAATCAAGTAAAGCAATATTTGGGACTTCTCGATCGAGAAGTTTTTACTCGATCGAGCAGATGGAGCATCAAAAGTGCTCGATCGAGTGGTTTAAAACCACTCGATCGAGTGAAAATGAATAGGACGCAGGGAGTTGTTCTTTAAACTCCTAACTTTTGTTTTCTATTTCATTTAACCCCATTTTTTTCGTCTAAACACCCCCTTTTTGCGATCAATTCATCCCCAAATCCCCAATTTTCTTGCCCAATCTCCAAATCCGCCTCCTACAATCTGTTACTTGTCAATTAATCTCTCATAGCCCCATATTTCCCCCTTAATTTGTGTTCATTTACAAGGTTTTTAAAGCAGGTTAGGGTTTGCGGTTTTGTGATCGAAAAATCGCCTCTTTTGCTTGTTTGATAGAAGATTAATTGCATTTGTAGGTTGTATTCATCAAGTAAGTGTTTCCTCTAGCTTCATTGCATTTTAATTTCCTTATCTTTGCATTTTTATGAGGAAAAATCGGAAGTAGGGCTCGAAATTCCTGTTTAGTCGAATTTTTCGACTTAATTTGTCATTGTATGCCCTTACCTATCTTGCTTGATGATCAAATCTCCTTTCCTCGCTGTTGTTGCATGTTTAATTCGAATTTTCCGCGATTTTTACGATATGGGTTAAGGACAGTCGAAATTTTCGACTGTAATTATGGTTTTTGTTGCTGTAATCTGCCTAGTAACTTTATTGTTGCTTAATTGTTGTTGACATTACCTGTTATGACCACCTTTTCGCCAATTACATGCTATTAGGGGTATTTCAGTCGAAGTTTTCGACTGTCAGACGGGTTTATGAGCTTTCATGCCTTGATTAGCCTCAGTCATTGCTTACTTGCTGCTGTTGTTAACTGTCATCCCGTCCCCTATCACCATTTGCATGCTATGATTCCAATTTTTTCTGGGGAATGTTGGGAATTTCAAGGGTTGAAGTCGAATTTTCGACTGTTTGGGGATATCAATGCTGTCACATGCTGATTTCGTGCTGTTTTAGCCTCTGTTAGCCATTATTTTCTTATAATACCCCATGCCCTTTGCTTACAGGATGGAGTCTAGTACTTTACCTTCTACCAGTACCACCTCTAGTCCGTCTTTGAGTGAGACAGTGGCCCCTGCTGTTGCCACTGCCTCCGCCTTAGTCACCACTGCAGCCCCAGTGTTTCTAGTTTCATTTGCGGGGGAGTTTTTGTGCCGATTAGCTCTCTGCTAGCTCGTTCAGTCGCCACTTCCTCTACGGTCACCACCACCGCTAGCACTCGCTAGTCCTTCTTGATGGTGACCACAGCAGCCACCACTACCTCGCACCAGCCTCTACTTTTACACATGTGGCGGACTCAAAGCGATCGCAGTGCCGCCTTGAGCGACCCTGGTTCCTCACACCGTCGCTTCACGGTCTTCCGCTTTGAGTTCCAGAGGCCGGGGTCGTAGACAGTCCCGAGCTACGCCAGCTCCAGTTACCTCTACTTCCGCTCCTAGCACTTCTACAACAGCTGCTGCTTCTACTTCTGGCATAGTCACGGTTCGAGGGGACACTTCCCTCAACCCTCACCCAGATTACCCGCAGGTACTTTTCGTTAATGCCTTACATCGTAAGAAATTTTATAACCTGCTTCGCTGTGTGCATGTACCTTCCCGATTTCTAGAGAAATCGGCGCTTGAGAGACTGGGTATCTGCGAGTCGGTTTGTGAGTTACTACGGGGCACGGGGATGGCCGGGCTCATCACTATGAGCGGTCGTACCTTTTTAAAGATGAGCCTCGAGTTTCTCAGCTCTTTTACCTTCTCCCCCGGGGCACACGAGGCTGACCCCGATAGTTCTTCAGTGTCCTTCCGGTTGTTTAACCGGACCTTTCCGATGACACTAGGGGAGTTTGGTAGGTTACTTGACCTTTCCTCTACGGGCCCGATCGCCGCCCGAGGAAGGTCTACCGTCGCCTTGGCGGTGCTTGGCCCGAACACTTTTAGGGAGCGAAAGCTCCATCGGTCCACCTTCCCGTCCATTTTGTTTCCTTAGGGCGATGGGGAGCATTATTTTCGGCCGAAATGAGCCGAACAACATGACCAACACCGAGCTCTCCATCCTGGGCGGTTACATAAACATCGACTGCGAGGGTCCTTTTACCCTCAACATAGCTTACTTGACCGCCCAAGACCTTTTCGAGAGCTGGGGAAGAAGGAGACGGGAACCATTGTCTGCGGTGGCATAGCCACCATTCTTGTCCGTCGCCTTTTCCCCGTTTGGCCTCGTGACCTGCAGTACCTCGAGGGAGAGAGGCTACTGAGTCTGGATGCCATGCTTTCTCAGCATTGGCTGACTCCAGACTACCACAATTGGAAGATTGACGGCTCCTTGTCTGTAGACTTACCTTATGACACTCTCCCCCGTCTTAAGCCCCTTCCTACTGTTGCTAGGGACGCCCGTCTGCCACCACTACCTCACCTTCTCCTTCCACCCAGACCTACTCCTGCTGCACCCGCCGCCAAGAAGCGGCGTCTTGAGACCGGAGAGGGGTCTACACCTTCAGGGAGTGCCCAGCCTTCCACGGCTACTCCCGATCCGACCCCTACTCCCACTACTACTACCACTCCTACTCCCACTCCCACTCCCACTGACCAAACACAGACTAAGCCAGTCTTACCGGCTACTTTCGTACTACCTCCTCCCTTTGTGGCGCAAGCGGTCCCGGGCCAAGGGGGCGCCGTTTACGGTTTGTTGCATGCGATTACAGAGCGTCAGGCTCGTATGGAGAGAGACATGGCTTTAGCCTTGCATCCTCTGTACGAGTACCACTTGAGGCGACACCGTCCGATTCCAGAGGGTTGGCCACACCCTTCCTTCTACAGGTACCCACCTGAGGGGTACCCGGAGTCGGCTGACGAGGAGGAGGAGGAGGACCCAGAGGTGGCAGTGGAGAGAGCCCGCGCTGAGGAGCGGAGGAGAGAGATCCGGAGTACAGGGTGGAGGATGTCCGTGAGAGCAGTGACGACGACGACGACGAGTAGCTACTGGTCTACTCACTTCCCCAGTTTTCTGGCTGGTTTGAGGAAGTTCGTATTTTGTATGTATCTCTTACTCTTTTATTTTGTCTTCTTTATATTTATTGTTTTTATTTATTGGTTGTATATTCCCGTTCCCTTATATATATCTGCTGGTGTATGCTGGAGGACAACGAGGGCGTTGTCCGTTTTGGTTTGGGGAGGGTATTGTATCCTTTTGAGTCTGCATTTGCATTTGTTTTGCATTCACGTTTATTTTTCAGCTTGCATTGTTGTTTATTTTCATTAAAAATTCCAAAAAAAAAAAAATTCCAAAGAAAAAAAAATTCAAAAAATTCAAAAATTCAAAAAATATTCACGTTTATTTTTGCATATAGGTTGAGTCGGAACGGTAGATTTCTATGATGAAATTGCACTTTAACTTGTCCTTTTACTTGAGCCCTGCACTTCTTTTGATAGTTATTAGCTTTGTCATACGCATAGTCTACGAGTTTCTGTTCAAATATAGCTGACTGTTTATGTTGGGGCTGGTGTCCTTTACAGTTAGTGCAAGGACTTATAAATCTCTAAAAGGATCAAAGGGTATACTTTGGTATTATTATCAGTTGATCCACGTTTATCAATAACGGTTGGCTTGCTAGATAAGTTTGACGTTATTGTCATACAGATGGCGGTGATCAACTGGTCCCTAAAAGTCACACCTATAGGATACGTTTGAGAGATGTGACGGTATGGAAATACAGTCATGTAGATGCCAAATTTTGACTAACCAGTTAGTCCGAGTTATTTGACTAATAATTAGTTAAAATGTGATGTTGAGATATTTTATTTAATACGGATTAAATAAAAATGGCTAAGACGAATTAAGCGGTTAATTCGTAAAATTAAATATAAGCGATTTATATTTGATTAATGTATATTGGATAAATTAATTATACAATATCGTCTTTGTCGGACATGTATTAATGTTTCAACTAATCCGTATTATTAGTTGATGATTTAATAACCGATAACCGATGACGATTTATGATAAAACCGTGTCATATACATTTAGCGCATTTCGGGTCGTACCATGAGTTAAAAATTAGAGAAAGTGGAAAGCCCACTCTCCTCATCAAAAGCTCACGGCCGAACCAAGGGAACAAAAGGGAGCCCTCCTCTCTTTTGTAACCTAATCATTCATTTTTGAGAAAATTTTAGGGTTTTGAGAAAATTGCCTCTCAAAATTCGGATCTCTCATCCAACGAAAACTCACAAGATAATCCTCTCAATATTGCAAGGCAATTAGAGGATTCATTCTAGCACAAGGGCATTTCTCGGACAATCTTGGGTGCATCATTTAGGAGGAGATCTACTTTGATCTCTCATTGCCATTTTGCACTAGGACCGAAGGTTAATCCTTAAACTTTATCGTTTCATCATTGTATTTCATTTATGACAATAATTTGCATATAAAATTTGCGTTATAATCCTTCAATTTATGGGTTTTATACGGATATTACCCCTCAGTTTAGACTTGACCTGATAAATTGGCAAAATACTTGATAAATTCTGAGTTTTAGAGCCCTTAACTGGTGACATTCATGACCGGTTCGTTAGGAATTGAGAGTAGTACTCCTTGCATAGCATGTTCATCATTTTTGCACTTTTATGACATTCAATTTCTTGTCAAATGCACATATTCGGGTTTGTGGTTGGTGTCACATGCAGGGAGGTGCTTGCAAATTTCCCCTTTTCCTTATATTTTTCACCCATTTAGCTCCACTTAAGCCAAATCTTGCCTTTTTGACCCATTAGCTACATCCCAAACTGAGCCTGCCTAGTCAAGCTAGTTAGTATGTCTTTTGTGGTACAATTTTCCGTCTGCAGTTTGGCTCGTATTCTTTTGTATAGAGTTGGTGAAAGTAAAGGAAGGGAGTATGAAAAGAAAAAAAAAAGAATTGAAAAAAAAAAGGAAAGAAACGTGAAAGAGAAAAAGAAAAAAAAAATGAAAAAAAAAACGAAAAAGCTGGATCACGTGAAACAGAAGAAAAAACAAGTTTGAAAAGTTTGTTTTGTTTCAGTTAGTTCTTTCAGACGGTATTAAAAAAAGGAAAGTTTGTGACCGTCTGACTCCTCCATTCTTATTCTATATTTTTGAGGAGATTGTGTTTGAGTTTACTGAGTTGTGTGCCAAATGAAGGGCACTTGTACTTAGTTTTTCAGTCGGTTGAGATTCGGATGGTTTATTATGGTCCTGTTAGGAACTAGCTTGACGCTTTTACCTCCACATTTCCATAACTTGTTTTGCCTTTTCTCACCTTAACCTCACTATTCCCATATTATTTGTAAGCCCTCGGCTGTGACGGACATTACTGGTTGGAGTGTGTGCATTAGTACTTGAATTGTCTTTCATTTTTGTTGCATGCATGCTATGTAGGTCGCAGTTAGGTGAGTGACTGTCTTTTCTTCTATCTTTTACATATTATTCACCCTTTGCTTCATGAGAGAAGAGTGACCACGAGAGAGTCCGATTTTGTTGGTCTTGCAAGGTTGATAGGTTGGCTATATTTCTGAACAGCTTATAATTCGTTTGCATATTGACTGCTTAGCTTTAACTGTTAGTTTTTATTGCATTAAGTCGGTTCAAGTAGACAAGTTAAGCTAGCTCTGAGTTATCATTTCCGTTCCATTAGTTTAGTTTTGAGTTTACTCGAGGACGAGTAAAGGTTCGGTTTGGGGAGATTTGATACGTGCTTTTTATATAGTCTTTTTAGCCTATTTTAGCACGTATTTCTATGCATTTTCATACTGTTTTTATGGTATTTTGCCCTGAATTGGCTACTTTGGTTCGTTTTGTCCATTTTGTAGAAATGAACGCGAAAGTAGTGGAATCGTACTCTTTTTCGTCCTTTTTGCATGCATTTAGAAGAGACGGGATTTTTCCAGAGTGAGATACTGCACTTGAAAGCGTCGTGGCACGGATTACGAGGCATTTAGGCGCGGACTTGAGCTGAAATGAAGATAAAGAACTCGATCGAGCAGTTTAACCACTCGATCGAGTGGTTTCCACGTCCCAGATTGGTCGATCGAGTGGTTTTCCACTCGATCCTTAGCTTGCAGAAAGACCAGTTACTCGATCGAGTAGATTTGCTGAGGTGTTTACTCGATCGAGTGGTTTCGCTGATTATGGGCTTTAAACAGCCCGTGTGTTGTTTAATTTCGCAAATTTAAGTACTTTTCCTATTTAAACCTACGTTAACTAGGTTATTAGCATCTTTTATCTATTCTTTTTATCTATCATACTTTTACTGCGTACTTCATTCCTCTCTACTGTAACTTTATTTCGGGATTGCTTTCGCTTGGATTTTGTGTTCTTTACGCCGGATTCGCGTCGATTGTAATTCTTTCTCTTCTCTTATTAATAATTAATCCTTTGTTACTTTAATTTCTTGTTTGCTCTATAAATCTCTTTGCCCTAATTTCTCTTTATGCAATTTATTGTTTATTTCATTATGTTTAATGCTGGAAATCTATCTGCTGTTAGTTTAATTAGCGACATGAGTAGCTAAACCCCTTTCATGTTGGGATTAGGGGATCTGCGGTAGGAAAGTGACGATGTAGTAAATGTATTAGATGAATTGATTACAAGACTCTGTCATCATAGCAATTTAATTGTTTTTATTTGACTTAGTTGAGTGCACACTTCTAAGTTAACCTTTAATCTGGCTAAAATTAATCCTAGATCGAAAGATTGGACTAAATAGACCTGCTATGAACAGTAGACTACCCTGACGAGAATGAAAGTTAAGTTAGTGGTTGTTTAGGATAGAAAGTGGACCGAGAGGACCTTTCAACATCCGTCTTACATTAATTCGTCTGAGTCATTTACAGCTGAGTCATTGGACTACCGTAGTGAACCGAAATCTTGACATGTCCCCCTCTCTATCTGATAGTTTTATCCTTATTTCTCTGCTTTTATTGCTCTTGCCTTATTCCTCTTTCCTTTAAATCTCGTAGTTTAGATAACAAATCAAATAACCCCCCCCCCCCCCCCCCCCCCCCCATTTGTGACCAAATAGACGGACTTCTACAAATATCTTGTCTCCATGTGGAGATCGACCTGACTTCCCTAGCTATATAGTTAGTTTAGTTAGTTTATTTTTGACAGGTACACGACAGACGTGTTAATTGACCTTAGCTGTGGGGGATGATACGATTATATTTAACTTGGAAAAAGCATTAAAACATCCCATGATATAAGAGAGTTGTCATAGTATAGATGTTGTTGATTTTACTATTGATGAGTGTCTTCTTATGTGTTTGGACAGGGATCCTCTGGAGATTGCCCTGGTTTCAGATCCAGCTGATCAGACGGGTTCATGGAGTCCAGAAGTTCATCAGATTGAGAAGCTTCTAACTGGAGAGGAATGCCCACATCAGAGGGTATATAGTTTGGGTGCTACGCCTAAGGTAACTGAGGTAAAGAAACCTGAATTAAAACCTCTTCCCTCTCATCTTAAGTATGAGTTTCTTGATGACTGTGAAATGAGCCCAGTGATTGTCAATGCTAGCCTAACTGAAGGTCAACTATCTGCTTTGTTGACTGTTTTGAGAAATCATAAAAAGGCAATTGGGTATAGCATTGATGATCTGAAAGGTATTAGTCCTGATTTTTGCATCCACCGAATTCATTTGGAAGAAGGCCACAAGCCTAGTGCATAGGGTCAGAGACGACTAAACCCTCCGATGCAGGAGGTGGTAAGAAAAGAGGTACAGAAATTACTTGACGCCGGTATAATTTTCTCTATATCTGATTCTAAATGGGTCAGTCCTGTCCAAGTTGTACCTAAGAAGGGAGGTTCTAAAGTAGTAAAAATTGATAAGAATGAATTGATTGCTACTAGACTTGTTACAGGGTGGAGGATGTGCATTGACTACAGGAAGTTGAACACGACCACTAAAAAGGACCATTTCCCACTTCCTTACATTGACCAAATGTTAGAGAGATTAGCGTGTCATAGTTATTTCTGTTACCTAGATGGTTACTCCGGTTTCTTTCAGATACCCATACATCCTGACGATCAGGAAAAGACCACTTTCACATGTCCATATGGTGTATTTGCATATAGGAGGATACCCTTTGGTTTATGTAACGCTCCTGCTACCTTTCAGCGTTTTATGATGGCCATATTTTCTGATTACATAGAGTCTATCATGGAGGTCTTTATGGATGATTTCAGTGTATATGGTACTGATTTTGATATTTGCTTGAGAAACTTGACTAAAGTTTTGCAGCGCTGTGAGGAGAGCAACCTTGTTCTCAACTGGGAGAAGTGTCACTTCATGGTTACTGAAGGGGTGGTACTCGGTCACTTGGTGTCAGGTAAGGGTATTCAAGTGGACAAAGCTAAGGTTGAGGTAATTGAGCAAATCCCGTACCCGGTTAATGTTAAAAGTGTGCGTAGTTTCCTTGGTCATGCAGGGTTTTATCGTCGCTTTATTAAGGATTTTTCTAAAATTGCTCAACCTCTAACCCGGCTACTCCCTAAAGATACACCTTTTGTGTTTACTGACGAATGTGTTAAGTCCTTTGACAGGATTAAACAAGCTCTTATCTCAGCTCCTATTATCCGATCTCCGGATTGGAACCTTCCTTTTGAGATTATGTGCGATGCCAGTGACTATGCAGTTGGAGCTGGTTTGGGGCAGCGAAAGGACAAGGTGTTACATGCCATTTACTATGCAAGCAAGACTCTTGATGATGCACAAATCAACTATGCTACTACGGAGAAGGAGCTTCTTGCAGTTGTCTATTCTTTAGACAAATTTAGAGCTTATCTTGTTGGTTCTAAAGTTATTGTTCATACTGACCATACAGCTTTGAAATATCTTTTAACCAAACAAGAGGCTAAACCTAGGCTTATTAGATGGATTTTATTATTACAGGAATTTGATTTAGAAATCCGTGATAAGTCTGGTGCTGAAAATGTTGTTGCAGATCATTTATCTAGGCTGAGATTTGCAGGAAGAGAGATCTTGCCCATTGATGACTCTTTTCCAGATTACCAACTGTTAGCTATAGCTGCAAATACTTCATGGTTTCCATATTATGCCAATTATTTGGTGGGAGGTATGCTTCCTCCTGATCTATCCTATCAGCAGAAGAAGAGGTTTTTGCATGACGTGAAGCGATATTTCTGGGACGACCCATATCTGTTCCGGGAGTGCGTAGACGGTATCTACAGACGATGTATTCCAGAGGGTGAGGTACGTGCCATCCTTTCTCATTGTCACTCTTCTTCTTATGGAGGTCATCATGGTCCTTCTAGGACATTTGCTAAGGTAATGCAATCGGGTTTTTATTGGCCTAC
The DNA here is from genome assembly GCF_048544455.1 of Silene latifolia. Taxonomy (NCBI): domain Eukaryota; kingdom Viridiplantae; phylum Streptophyta; class Magnoliopsida; order Caryophyllales; family Caryophyllaceae; genus Silene; species Silene latifolia. The sequence continues at coordinate 156,943,851 of NC_133536.1, read as the reverse complement.
TATCTTGAAGGATGCTACTACTTTTGTCCGTTCTTGTGATGCATGTCAAAGGACGGGCAATATCTCGCAAAGGCATGAGATGCCTCAAACTGGAATCTTCGAAGTGGAGATTTTTGATGTTTGGGGCATTGATTACCAAGGGCCATTCCCTACTTCTCATGGGAATCAGTATATTTTAGTAGCTGTAGATTATGTTTCTAAATGGGTGGAGGCAATTGCCACCCCCACTTGTGATGCTAAATCTGTTGTTAAGCTGTTTCAGAAGATTATCTTTCCACGGTTTGGAGTGCCTCGCGCAGTGATCAGTGATGGAGGCAAGCATTTCAATGAGCGTCATCTTAATTCTCTCACGAAGAAATATGGCGTTACACATTGCAGAGGATTGCCTTATCATACTCAAACCAGTGGACAAGTAGAGATTTCCAACAGAGAGCTAAAACAAATCTTGGAAAAGGTAGTAAGTAAGAACAGAAAGGATTGGAGTCGGAAGCTCGATGACACTTTGTGGGCTTACCGTACTGCATTCAAGACCCCGATTGGAGCATCCTCGTACCGTCTAGTCTATGGCAAGTCTTGCCATTTACCTGTGGAGCTTGAGTACAAGGCTATGTGGGCCATAAAGGAGCTGAATATGGATCCCTCACTGGCGGGTGAGAAACTACTGATGCAGTTGAATGAGCTTGATGAGTTTCGACTGCATGCCTATGACAGTGCTCGAGTGTATAAGGAGTGAACGAAGAAGTGGCATGACAAGCATATTTTGCCAAGGGAATTTCATGTTGGTGAGAAAGTTCTCTTATTTAACTCTCGTTTGCGTTTGTTTCCAGGTAAGCTGAAGAGTAGATGGTCTGGACCGTTCACTGTAGCTGATGTGAACAAGTTTGGGTCAGTTACACTGCAAACTGACAAAGGGGAAATCTTCAAAGTGAATGGGCAATGATTGAAGATCTACCATGAAGGAGCGTATGTCGGGGTGATAGAGGCTTTGGACCTCTATGCCATTGATTCTTCTCACTGATGAAGAATTACGGTCGTGCGGGACCGCAAAAACCAGCGCTACCGAGAGGCAGCTCGGATTTTGTAACTTATTAGTTTGTAATTAGGATTTCATTTTAAGTTTTTGTTTTTGCTTTTATGTTTTCCTTGAACTTTGAGAGATGAGGAGAGGGTACTTGATATGCTTTCAAGTATTATTTGCAGGAATTCGACGGAATTTGAAGTTATGAGTGACAAATGACGAAAGAATACGCCAACATCAACTTCCTCGATCGAGCCAGATGCGACTCGATCGAGGAACCTATCAGCTCGATCGAGCCAGGAGCGACTCGATCGAAGCACCAGTGCAGATTTTGAAAAAGTTTAAAACGAAAGTTGGGTAGTCAGGATTTTGGTTCCTCGATCGAGCCAGGCGCGACTCGATCGAGGATCCAAAATAAACCCGGTTCCGCGTTTTCTTTACACCGGTTTTATGCTCCAATTGCTCTTACTTCTTTCCAATCTCTCCTTCTATTTTCGACACTTTACTGCATTATTACTCTTCTATTGCTATTTCTCTCTTCATTCATCATAATTCATCATCAAATCTCTCTTAAAACTTGGGTTTAATTGATTATTACGTGTTTGCATCAATCTCTTGTGCTTATTTTCGCAATTTAATTGCTATTTTTGCTAAGGTATGTCCCGAATTGCTATTTTTGTCCCAGAAAATTCTGAAATTTCTTGTCTAAAACTTGAGTTTATTGTATTAAATCTTCCATTGCTAGTATACAATTTCTATTTCCTTGCTTTCTAGCCCCTTGTTTGTTGAAATTCATGCCTAATTTGCTAATTTGGGAATTAGGGTTCTTCAAAATCCGGGTAGAAATTATGCATTAAATTGGTTAGAAATTGTGTTCTTATGCTTGGAATCTTCATTATTTGATACATACTCATGTTCCCCTAACTTTTTGGATGATTTAATTGTGATTTTGAGTCTTAAAAATTGATTTTTTGATCCATTTATGCCAAAAACCGGGACTGTTTTATGCTAAGGTTGAAGTTTAATTGTCTAATTGTCTATCTTGCAGACAATGTCAACTTTTAGGCAAGGAAATAAGAGGACTTGAGAAAGGAGAGCCCCGGTCCAGCAACCCGAGGTGATTCCCGAAGAAGTGGTGTCTTCGGAGGACGACTTGTCTCCTTTGGACGATTACCCATTCATTGAATTCCGTGACAAAGCACAAAAGGACAGGTTTGAGTATTTGTTAACTAAATCCATGAGTTATACTCGATGCGTGGATAGGAAAATTTTGCGAACATTGAAGATAGATGACATTATGTTTGGCATGTTCAATGAGATAGGGTTACAGGGTCTTTTCACACTCCATGAATTATCTTACCCCGCTTTAACCCTCGAGTTTCTGAGCTCATTTACTTACTTTCCCAGTGATCATCTTATCAAGTTTCGATTGCTTAACGTAGAACGGTCCTTAACCTTTGACCGTCTGTCAGAAATTCTAGGAATACATAAGCATACAGACGGAGATTTATACGGTGTTGGTGGGCTGTCCGCTATTCGATATTTTCCATTGTTTACCGGTTATGCGGATGCGGATGTCAGTGCTATGGCTTTGTTGGACGTCCAACACGTTTGTCTTCGTTTATTCTTGAGGTATTTGAGCTATTTGTTGTATGGGACAAGACGACAAGAGCAAGACCTCCACTATTGAGGTCTTAATCCTTGCTAGTTACTTGAATCCTTATAGGGAGGAGACATTCCAGTTCTCTCCCCCTGCTCTTGTGTGCTCGGCTTTTGATAGGATGATTGGGAGGTATGGGAACCTTGATTGTGGTGCTCTTGTCACCAAGATAGCTAGGGCTGTTTGTGATTTTGAGGGTGATGACCCCTACGAGCCAATGGATGACCATGAGCCACTTGTTGATGATGACCACCTCCGTTATGAAATTTCTTATATTGACATCAAGAATGGGAAGGACCATTACTGGAGAGTCCATGGCGAGTCTTACATGCTTCTGCCTTGCGCTCGTTTACCTGCTGTCGACCCCCTTGAAGAGAGTACGGCTCTGGAGCGACCCCCACCCGTTACTTATCTGATTCCTCAGAATCTTCTGGTCACTTTTCCTGGGTCTAGTACTACTACCACTACCGGCGGGCGCCAGAGACGTCGTCGACCCACTACCCATCTGCCTGGCTCATTCCAGCATGCTCCTCCTCTACCTCCTTCAGCCTATCCTGCTTCAGGTTACCATTTTGATCCGGTTATTACACGAGAGGTGAGGATGCATGAGGGCATCAACACTGCTTTGACAGAGAGACGGATGTGGGAACAGATGAAGGCCATGTCTCTTGCTTCAGGGGGCCAGTATCGGGGTGTGACACCTAGCTATTACACCAATCCGGGTGATGACAGCCGTGTGTTCCATCTATATGGAGTGACTCCTACAGAGTTCGGGCAGTTTAGTACTGCCTACGGTGCCTTGGGCCGTCCCTTTTACACTCCAGTCCGCCCCCCGCAGCCTACTTCTGTTTTTGCAGAGGACGCCGGTGTTCCTTGCTCCCAGAGAGGACCGTTTGGTTAGTTTCGTGCTTCTACTTCCGCGGCTGTTGTTCCAGGAGGAGGTGGCCGTGGTAGAGGCCGTGTTAGGAGAGCCACCCGTGGTCGAGGCCGCAGTGCCGTTCCTGATCCCGAGCTGATGTCCCTGTATGCCGAGATTGATGATTATGATGATGATGATGGAGCCCAGTAGTGACAGCTGGTCACTACATCCCTCTCTTTCCAGCTGGTTTGGGGAGGCTCTTGCATTATTTGGTATTATCTTTCTTGTTTTGTTTTATTGCATTTCTTTTTTCCCTCTTCCCTTTGTTAGTAGTGTCCTATAGGTTGCTGGATTTCTGTGTGATTGCTATGCTGTAGGCGTCACAATGAGGACAATGTGACATTTAGGTTTGGGGGAGTGTGTTTATTTCTGTTGTGTGCTTTTATTTAATGTTGTGTGTGAAAAATTCAAAAATTCAAAAAAAAATTGAAAATTTATAAAATACAAAAACATGTTTTTATTTATTTTGAGTCGAGTCTTGGTGAATTATGTAGCAAAGATGATAATTTGCTTTGTCTTTGCATTTGAGTCCCATCTAGTTGTCCATGTACATTGTTTTCACCTGTTAGCTATGATGAACAAAGCTCTTTACTCGAGTCTTGACCGTCACAATATGCCTTATGCCAAGTAGACTTTACTTTATTTTGTTTGTAAACCACTTAAATTTCTGAGGTCTTTAGAGCTTCCTAGGCCGGGAACATTAATAAACCGGTCTCATTGTTATTTAGGCTGATGAGTGTGGTCTCCTTGTGGAATATGTAATATCAAACTGCATAAGTGTGACATTAGTTTCTTAGCTTTTGCGCGTTCATATGATTAAGTAAATAAGGAAAGGCGGTTCTTTTTGCTCAAATAAGCCAAACATCACCCAGTTTTTGTTAGCCCGTTTGAACCATGTAGCCATTTTATATCCTATTTCTTAGCTACATTCCAGAATTTGCCTACCTTTTTCGGGACAGTCGCAGTTGCTTGAGTCCTTATTTGTTATAGCTACTTTGGTTAGGTTGGGACTTTTATTGTCATGTGGGTAGTAGCTATCTTTTTATAGCAATTGTGTGACCTCTTATGTTGAAAAAGAGAAGTATTATGAAGCAAAGAAAGAAGAAAAAAAAAAAAGAAAAAAAAAAACAAGAAAAAGAAAAAAAAAAAGTTTCGAAAAAAAGAATTCAGAAAAAAAAAAAAAAAAAAAAGAGAAAAGAAAAGGAAAAGAAAAGAAGAAAAATGTTTGCTTCATTGAGTTTTTGTTAGGAGGTCGTGTGTGGTAATTACTGGAATCTAATGCACATTTGGAGAGTCTTTTCATTTCTCTCATATGTTGTCAAAGTTGAGATTATTTCTCCAGTTGGATGATTGTTTTATTTCTTATTAGATTTGGCTATTGGTCTAGCGCTGCGACTACCGTCTGAGCCTCACATACCCATACGTGCTTTTGTACAAGCCACTTCTATACCCATGCCACTTTACCACCATTCTGTCCTTGATACATGTACTTGGTCTGTTTTGTGAATGCGTACTAGTTGGAGAATCTCCTATCACATTAGATTGCATGCATATTTCATAAGTTGAGTGAGAGTCTTATTTCTTTCTATCTTACATATATCTCACCCCTTATGAGTGCATGAGTGAAACCGCGAGAATCCAACAAAATTGTCTTGCAAGGTTGAAAAGCATTTGGCTGAGTCTCGGTATCATGTCACATCTTGAGTAAGAGCTGCGTTAGTCTATTACCCGTGTCTTTGAATTTGTTTTATTGGCACAACTTTGGTCATTACTTTGTTATAGATATGGACAGCTGGGATTTGTATATGCCTAGACATTTGCTCTGAGTTATTCATTCACCATATGTTTGCTGTTCTTTGTTGGCCTGACTGCTTTGCTTGAGGACAAGCAAAGGTTTGGTTTGGGGAAGTTTGATGTATCACTTTTATATATACTTTTATAGCTCCCTTTATACCATTTTACATACCGTTTCGTGCCTATTATATCATTTATATGCCTTATTTCAATGAATTATCGATACTACCGCTATTTTGTGTTTTGATGCAGAAATGACTCGTTATGAGTATGATCAAGCTAAGATTAGCATGGCGGAGACGGCATAGTAGAATACACGAAGCATGGCACGAGAAACGAGGAAGCACGAAGGCTAGAAGAGAAAGAAGAGAAGAAACCGTCTGTGAAGCAAGATCCTCGATCGAGTCACCTCTGACTCGATCGAGCAACTGTCCTCGATCGAGTCACCTCTGGCTCGATCGAGGAACCTCTCTGGCAGACTTATTTCCGAACTTTCCTAAAACGATTATCTTTTGTTATAAATTAGAAACTCGTGTTTTATTCTTGGACTACGTTTTTTTTACCTTCATACTGCTGGATACTTTCTTAGAACCCTAATTTTCTTCCTTGTGACGGTACTAATCTTTCCTCATTAATTAATCATTCATCGTTTTATGTTAATTGATTATTGTTTCATGCGTTTAATCATGCTTTCAATCTTAATCATTGTTGTCGTTATTAACGTTATGAGTAGCTAATTCCTTCATCTAGGATGAAGGGGATCTAAGTTAATTAAAAGGGAAAATTGATTAATTGCTATTGATATCGCTTAAGTTGTTGTATGATTATTGTTCTTCTTCTAGTTAATTAACTTAAGGCCTGAGTTATTAATTAGTGTAGCGAATTGATCCTATCGCCGACCGGGTTAGAATTAATATAGGCTGCGATAATCAAATAGATTTTATCTAATTATAGCGACCGCATGTTAGAATCGATCTAAAGGGCATAATTGAGTCGACCGATCTTATGACCTTAAACAGCTTGATAGATTTAGCAATTGATTAATAATCCCCAAATAATTGACCTAGTGAACCGGAAGTCCTAGACTTTTAATATTATCGTTAAAACCTTCTTTTAATTACTTGCAATTAGTTGATTAGATCAAAACAAAACAAACCCCCCAGAAATTGGTTACCTTTAGACAACTTAAATAATTACAGACTTAGCTTTTACCGCCTCCCTGTGGATTCGATACCTGTCTTACTGCTATCTATTCTTGTTAGTCCTGAGATAGATTTACTTTGGTTTGGTGATACGACTTTAGCCATATCAGTCCTCTTCTAAATGAATTATATGCATGCAAAAGTTGGGACTTATTCCTTTAAGATCATCAAGACTATAACCTATAGCTTTCTCATGTTCTTTTAACACATCAAGCAAACTTTCCAATTGACCTTCATCAAGTTTTTCATTGACAATCACGGGTTTGGTTTTAGACTCATTAAGGTAAGCATACCTCAAATTTGGGGGAAGGGGTTTTAGAGTTGGAGTTTGTACCTCACTTTCTACCTTTGAAGGTTCACTAGGGACATCTTCCACCTCCATTACACATTCCATTCTCATGACATATTCGACTTTGGATGCTTGTTCTTCTTTAGTGGATTGTGATGCTTCCTTGAGAATGTCATTTATCCACATGTATTGCTCATGGGTGAGCTCTTTGTTGGCTGGAGCGGCTTCAACGAGATCTACTTCCAATGCCCAATGCTTGTCTTTAGCCTCACTTGCTTCTAAGGCTTTCAATGCTTGCAAAGGGTCTTTGATGAGAGTAGTACTCACATGGTCCTCTACACAACAATCTATAATATCCATCTTGCAAAGTAAACTACGGGAAAATGGTGAAAAATACCTTGAGGAAGTGCTCTCCCTCAAGGTAAAGAAAGATACAACTAAAAACAATTAACGAAAATCAAATCAATTGAACACCGTCCCCGGTAACGGCGCCATTTTTGGTGTCGTGTCGTTATTTCTTTCCACCAAAACACAATTTATATCTTAACAAACTACTCTTAGTAGAGTGGTAAGCAAAGATTGGATCCCAAGGGACGGGTATCGATTTAAGATTTCAATTGCAAGTAGTTATGTCTTAGGGTGTCACAATATGGGTTGAGATGAGATGTAATCTAAACTAATCAACAAGATGAATGAAAATTAATGAAAACAAAGTAAAGCAATTAAAGGGGTTTGTAAACAATTAATTAAGGGCACTAGGGTGTCATGGGTTCATAAGGGAATCATGGAAATAGATCATACAAACATGTTCTCAAATAGATGCAAGCAACTTATTGTTGTGATGGAATCGAGTTAGTGTATATCTTACAATTCCTAAGAAGATTTAGGTCCCGGAGCCGAGTTGATCACGACTGTACAACACCTACAAGTCGACTTAGTCTCTTCCTATTCAACTCTATGCATGGTCTAACAAGGCCCGAGTTGGTTTATATCTTACAAGCCTCATTGAAAAGATAAGAGATGGGTAAAAAATGCAAGGTTTCATAGTCTAGCATTTCATCAAACATAACATGTGCATAGGTTGAAATCACAACAAGCAAGCAAATAATTATGAAAGCATATCAAATTAAGCATAGATCTAATCCCATGATTGATTCCCCTAATTCCCCATTAACCCTAGCTTAAGAGACTACTCACTCGTGATCAAGTTTAACATGCTAATAAGGATGTCAATCATATTAACAAAGCAAAACATGATGAATAAGTAATGGAAATTAACATTAATTAAGCAAAGGTAAAAGGGATTATACCAACTTGAGATGATCCAAATATAAAGCAAATAATAATAGAAGGAAACTTGATGATTGATGGAGAGTTGTCAATCCTCCAATAAACCCCAAATAATCTTCTAATTACCCAACTAAAACTAAGAACAATTGAGAGATTAAGGAAATATTAAGATGTGATTAATATTGAAATGTGTATTACAACTTTGATTAAGACTAAATTATAGGATTAGAAGGAGATTAGTACTTGATTCTAAGGTTTATTGATGATATCCTCCTAATCTAGGTAGTACAATAGGGTATTTATACTAAAATTAAGTACAAAAATTAGGGTTACTAAGGGCTTAAATGACGATTAAGACCCTAAGAGAAGCTTGATGATTTGCAAATCCCGAGGGACATGCGCGGCCTGAGTAGCAACACCCCAGGGACACGCGCGTCCTGGCTTGAAGTATGCTTGGGTCTGTAAGGTGATCCGCTCGAGCTGGGCATCAGGATGCTCGGATCCTGGGCTGAGACGCTCGTCCTGAGCTCAGGACGCCCGGATCCTGGGATAGGGTTCTTCCTCTTATGTTGGCTTACTAACAATCCGTGGGGACTGTCTTAGGGACGCGCGGATCTTTCATCATTGCCCAATTCACTTGATTTATTTTCTTAGGCCTTTAGTATTGGTCTCCTCTTTGATGCTTGGTGATTGGATGCAATCCAATTAGCTCCATTTTGCTCCATAAATGCAAGGCTAACAATCCTCTCCTACCAAGGACACAAAACTTCAAAGAATATGTAAAATGGGGAACTAAAGATAAGAAATGACCCTAATAATCGCTAGAAAGCATGGGAACGAGGCTAATTCGGGGACTAAATGTGCACAAATATGAGTCACATCAGAGAGGCAAGAGCGTGGTCTAGAATGCAAATAGAGAGAAAGAAGGGGCGGAACACTCGCGTGCCAAATATGGAGACCGAAGGTCTCTATTTATACTAAACCTATGGAGGAATTTAGGAATGACATGGATACGGAAACAAATCATGGAAATATTCTGGAAAGCATGGAAGGAGGGCTGGGGAAGAGGCACAGCAGCCACTGCGACCCTTGGAAGAGGCGCAGCGCCTGCTACGTCATTTCCCCAGAGGTTTCCTCCTCAGCAAGAAAGATTTCCGCGTTTTTTATGGAATTTCGGTAGATATACACTTTCTTATTCCGTAAAACACAATATGCGGAAGATATTTCCTTAAAAATATTAAATTTAATTAGGAATACATATCCAGAGAATTCTAGAATACTCCGGAATATTCCGACTCGGCATTTAAACGGTTTTTTAGAAAATGAAGCGTATTTTTATCCGGACTCCAAATGAACTCTAATTACTGTCAAAACGACCGTATCGGTGCGTAGATGACGACCATGAGGTTGACTCGAGTGTTTGAGCTATCACTTGTCAATGAACTTACGAACTGTCATAAAATCGCTCCGCGTATCAAACATGCGGCCCAATCATCACTGGGTGGTTTGCGGGAGGTGCAGAAAGGAGGTATCTATAGAGCTCCCACTTTGACTGAGGCTTGGACAAGGCAAAAGTAAAAGTATAGCCATCAGGTCAATCGAAGATTACAACCTGACGACTATAGCGACGCGAGGTGGCTCAAGGGGTCTGAACCAAGGACCTGTCGTCGGGAATATTTTAGAGTTTGTCGACTATCGGGGAGGGTCGTTTAAAGTCCATTAGACTATGTAATAAAGCTTGCCAGCCATAAGAAAAAACCATACCTGCGTTGGCAACGGTGCTCTCTTGGTACCGTGGGAAAGAATCATAAAGGTCGACAATGAGGCGTCCATAGCATCACTGAGAGGAATAAAGGTTCGCCACGCCCTTTGCATTACTGAGGAGAAAATAAAGGTTCGACACGCCCTTTGCATCGTTAAATAAAGGTTCAACACGCCCTTTTCATTGTTGAGGAAAGAATAAAGGTTCGACACGCCCTTTGCATTGTTGAGGAAATAATAAAGGTTCAACATGCCCTTTGCATCGTTGAGGAAAGAAAATCCGCTCGGGTAGTCACAAACGAAATTCCGATAAAGGGGAGAAGCCCATGAACTATATTTGGGGATCATGAATTCTTGTTGGGGAACTCATCGACGATTAGGAACATCTTGATTGTCATGGAGGAAACCTTGAGCAATACTGTGAATATTACTGAGAATATCTTGACTGTTGCTGGGGAGAATGAAGACTTGCACGAAGCTCCAGTTGGAGCGAGCACTACTTATGATACTTACCTACATGGTTAGTAGCCACACAAGAATGCGATCTAATAGGAAAATAGCACATAAACACATATGCACGTAAGCAATCAACACATGGACCTCAAATAAGGAAGTGCATAGGTTTTGCAAAAGTTGTTTCTTTATAAAAGTTATTTAAAATTTGCTTAAAGAAATTTGTCGTTTTTAATGCATTATGCGTATTTAATGGGCTTTAGACACATGACTGACGCGACGTAGACCATATACGGACGTGAAACGTAGACTTAGGTTTGACTGACGCGACATAGGGATGAATCCGATACGACGCAGGGATAACTTTGACTAAGTATGCGCAACCCCTAGCCGAGTGTGGGTGACAATGCATATCAGTTCGAAAGGTAGAAGAATTGCAATAATGATGACGGCATATAAAGGCAAGGCATGAGCCATGGATCAACCGTCTACTTGGATGTCTTTCGCTGTTGTTTGCTGTAAAAGAGACCCCTCTTGAGGCACGATAACTTCGAGAATTGATCTAAGACCTTGCCATTGTCCGGACCGAGTACCAGCTTGACTTAAAATAAGAGAAGAATAAGGGAAGGGTGGCATCTTGGAAGAGAAGCCCCCATGATAAGAAGATGACTCTGGATTTTGGTAAAAAGGAGAGACTGGGTGACAAGAAGGAGCCCTCAGTAAAGAGGTAAAAATGGAAATTGTGGTTGGAAGGTTGAAATTGAGGTTGAAAGGTTGATGGTTGGTATTTATGATAATTGAGATTGGAAGTTGATGGTTGAGATGGATGATGAGATTAGAAGTTGATGGTTGGTGTGGTTGTATCCTTGAGGACTGCCTACGTATTCACGTGAAGTGAAATCAAACCAGAGCGTAGTTCTGAACTGGCTTTGTTAGTTTTATTTGGGTGTTGTGGTTGTATCCTTCTTGTGTAAGAAAGGACTGCCTACGTATCCACCTGAAGAGGTGAAATCAAACCATGCTCGTAGTTCAGGTGTGTGCCTATGCTATGTTGTCAGGGCTTTAAAGTGCATGGGTCAGGAGAGTATATTCCTTTGGTGACTAGAATAATCGATTTGAGATAACTCCCTCTGACCATAGACCAAAGAGGTATAACTTGTTGGAGCTTGTGTCCTCCACAAATTAGTGTGATAACATTTATAAATCTCTTACAGGTTCACAAGGGTATACTTCGTATATTTAATCAGTTGATTAACGTTTACCTAATAACGGTTGGCTTGCTAGAAAGTTTGACGTTATTATCATACAGATGGCGGTGATCAACTGGTCCCTAAAGGTCACACCTATAGGATGTGTTTGAGAAATGTGGTTATAGAAATATAATCACATTGATGCCCAATATGACTAAAAAGTTAGTCAATGTGTTGATGAGATAATTATTTAATGAAAATTAAATAATATTAGTTGAGACGAATTAACTGTCAATTCGTAAATTAAATATAATAAGTTATATTTAATTAAATGTATATGATGTTAGCTTGGACGAATTAATCTGTTAATTCGTAATTAAATATAATCAGTTATATTTAATATCAACAAGATGAATGTGTCATAGTGGTAATAGTGAGGGTACACAAACCAAGAGGTCTTGGGTTCGATCCTCACTAGATGACAATTCAACACATATTATATATTTTTGGAAAGACCAAAAATAAGGAGGAGATACTCCTTATTTCGGTCAGTTTGGCCGAAAATTAGGAAGGATTTTTCTTTCCTAATTGACTCCAAGTTTCGGTCTGTATAAAAAGAAAGGGAGAGAATTATTTCTACCCTAATGCTTTTTCTTGACCTTGCCTCCTCTCTCTTATTAGAAAAAACACAAAAGCAACTAAATTTTACAGAAAAATTTAGATCGATTTCTAGCATAATCAAGGGGCATATCTCATATCGTCTTGGGTGCAACTAATAGGCGAATATCAATTTTGATATTGTTCTTAGGCCAATTTTGCTAGGACCGAAGGTTAATTCTAAATCCTTTATACTTTGTTTATGTATTTTGTTTATGACCATTGATCATCATTGTTAAATTCGTTATAATCCCTCTAGTTTAAGGGAAGTATACAGATGATTTCCCACAAGTGGTATCAGAGCACTAGGCCACGTTTTTTAATCTTGATGATTTTCATAAATTTGTATGTGAACAATGAGGATATTCGAAATATTTTAGGGTTTCGAATTTTTTTTTTGGTTCGGCAAATTTTTTTTTGTGCCGAATTTGTTTTTTTTTCCTGCCGTTTTTTTTCTTTTAGTTTGATGATATTTTTCCATTATATTTTTCATATTATAGTTTATAATCAGTTAAAATTATCATATGAAGAATTTGTAGTTTTTGATTTAATGCAGATTAAGTTAAAATTAAATGGAATCGTCATGTTTATGATGAAAAGATTGTTTTTGCTATATAGTTTTTGGCATATAAATTAATCATGTTTATTATTTCATATGCTAATCATGTTCTAATAGCAAATGTAAACAATTTTGTCATCAAATCTTGTTTTAGGGCATATTGCCGCAAAAGAAAGAAAAAAAGAGGGAGGACGTTTTTTAGGGTTTGCCGTAGAGAAAAAAAAAATTGTTGTGTTTTTTTTGGTAAGCCGAGAAAAAAAAAGGAAAGTTTTGTTTTCTTGTTTTTTGTCATATTGCCGAAAGAATAAAATATGGAAAAATTTTTTTGTTTTTCCTAATTGCCGAATAAAAAAAAAAAAAAAAAAAAAGGGGGGGCTGTTTTTTTCCCAGCCGTGTGGAGCTGAAATTATAAAAAAAAAAAAATTGTTTATTTTTCAGCCGAGGCCAAATTATAATTGGTTTTTGTTTTTGTTTTTTTTTTGGCCAATTAGTTATTGTGAATCGGTTCACAATTTAAAGATACCAAGTTATTTTAAAGCAGTTTAAAATTTTGACGGATAGAATTCATATTACAAGTTTAATATGGATTAAGAATGAAATTAATGTGATTAATTGCGGAATTGTCACTTAATTTAATTTAAATAGGTGGTTTGGATAAATTAATCAACATAACTAAGGAATTGTGTTATGTATGTTTAATTTATTTTAGTTGATGCTTTTAGTTTTGTTGAATGAATCGAATGACTGAATTTTATTTACGTATTTATTTTTGCAATCGGTTGTAATTTGTAATACTTAGTGTGGCCTTAGTCAAATTATGTTTTCGTAATGAAGGAAACATGATTTTTATGTAATTATGAGATCTCGAATCTCCTTTATTTTAGTTTTGGGTTTTGAAATTAGAATGTAATAAATAGGTCAATTATGTAATTTTATTTATTGTAATTTCAAAGAAGACTAAAGATGAATATTGGAGCTCACTCCCACTACATGGATCAAGATGGAACATCAAGACAAGCTTCTCGGGTCCAAGGATGGATTCCAAACTTGTAATTGTTCATTTTGATAGGATAGGCCACACTAGGACTTTTACTGTTTATTTTTACGTTTTCATTCTTATTGCTTTTCATTCACATGTTAGTTTATGCATCATATTCCGCCTAAAACCAAACCACCTACTACTAAAATGCATGAAAATTGACTCATATAGGTTGTATGTTAGTTTTCATGGACATGCGAGATGTCATGATCTTTAAGCCATCACCTTAGTTTAATCATTCTCGCATGCTAGATTATAGTTCACTTAAAATGAATTTAAATAAAGTTGATGGGATCTTCCTCTAAAACGGAAATTGAGATTAGTCTTTATAAGGGCAAACATCTATGAATCCCTTCTTCGTCGGTAGGCCTAATATGACCCCTTCTACGTTGGGTAAGTAGTTGTGTTGACTTAGTTTACCTCAACATCATAGTCCGAAGAGTTTCTCGTGATTATGATGGACTAAAGATAGAATTTACAGAAATTTATCGACCAAGAATTCTAACGGTAGAATTAGCTAAAAGGTTAGCTTATCAATTTGTAGAGAATTGAGTCTTGGGGTCATTTATATAATTCTTGAGGGAGGTCAATTGTATAAATGTTTGGAGTCTTCGCGTTATGAGATTAATTCATTAGACTTAAAATCAAAACGATGCACATACTTATTATTTTATTCTTCTTTCGCAGTGTAGAACACGTTTATTATCGATAATACTGTTACAACAAATGGCTGGAAATAACGCAATCCCAATGCCTAGTGCCACACTAGATCGTTCGTCCTGGCTAAAAATGTTCATGGACCAAATGAATCAGTCCACTCGACTGAAGAATGATGGGTCAAATTTTACGGACTGGGAGGCGGCACTACGGAATGCTGCCACTGCTGACGGTAAGCTCATGTATTTAACTGAGCCAATACCGGTCAACCCAGGCCCAAATGCAGGAGTCAACGAGTCACTCGCTTATAGTGATTTCGTTATGGAAGCGGGTGCGATAAAGAACGTACTCATCTTTGCAATGGAAACCAATTTGCAGAGACGCTTCATTGCCCAAGGTGCAAACAAGATTTTCACCACGCTCACTAACGAGTTCTCAAAGGCACCGAGAATCGTTACATATGAGCATACCTGTCGCTTCTTTGATGTGAAACTCCAGAAGGGCCAACCGGTTAGCCCACATATTCTTCACATGATTGAGAATGTCGAGAAGCTGGAGGCACTGAATTGTAAAATCAGTGAGAGCATTGTCATTGACCGAATGCTTCATTCTCTTCACGATGGTTTTGCCCTTTTCAGGGCGAACTACTATATGAATGACTTGAAAAAGAGTCCTCATGAGCTACACTCCCTTCTCGTACAGACCGAGAAGGATATGAAATTGAGTGGGAGTGTGAAACAGCATGTTCTCACGATTTCCAACAAGGGTAAAGGTAAGGGCAAGGCTCATGGCGACCTAGCTGTAGGTAAGCCAAAGTTTAAGAAGCCAAGAAACGGTAAGAGTGTGCCTGGTGAGACTAGTGGCTCACAGGGCAAGGCAAAGAGCAAGGGCGGCGACATAGAGTGCCACCATTGTCACAAGACTGGACATTGGAGGAGGAACTGTCCCGTGTACCGTGAGGACATCAAAGCAGGCCGCGTCGTTCCTGTTGGTATGTCATCTTATATTCATATGATTGAGATTAACCATGCAAATTTCGGAACTTGGGTACTAGATACTGGTTGTGGTTCTCATCTGTGTAATCATTTGCAGGGCCTAAAGAACATCATACCTCTCGAAAAAGGTGATGTGGATCTGCGAGTCGGGAATGGAGAACGAGTTGCTGCTGCCTCGAAGGGAACATATGTAATCCAACTCCCTAATGGTTTTGAGTTATCTTTAAATAATTGTTACTATGTACCCAGTTTATCTAAGAATATTATTTCTGTTTCCGTACTTGCTAAAGACGGTTTTGCATTTTCAATAAAGGATAATAGTTGTATTTTCTCTTTTAATGAAATGATTTATGGCAAAGCAGTTTCCATGAATGGAATTTACATCTTAGATCAAACCACGGAAGTATTACACATGAATAATAAGAAATTAAAGGTTGGTGACAAAGATCAAACCTATCTATGGCATTGTCGAATGGGACACATAAATGAGAAACGCGTGAAGAAACTAGTCGATAATGGGACTATTCCCGCATTCGATTTTTCTACATATGGCACGTGTGAATCATGTCTCATTGGCAAGATGACTCGAATTTCCTTCAAAGGTGTTGGAATGCGCGCTAGTGACCTATTAGGACTCATACATACGGACGTATGTGGACCTATGTCAATTACCGCTAGAGATGGCTATAGATATTTTATCACTTTCACGGACGATTTGAGTAGATACGGTTATGTCTACTTAATGAAGCATAAAAGTAAATCCTTTGAGAAATTCAAGGAATACCAGAATAGGGTACAGAACCAACTGGGTAGAAAGGTTAAAGCACTCCGTTCAGATCGGGGTGACGAATATCTTTCAAATGAGTTTGATCAACACCTGAAAGACTGTGGAATTGTTTTGCAGTTAACTCCACCTGGAACACCTCAATTGAATGGTGTGTCCGAACGGAGAAATCGAACCTTACTTGATATGGTTCGATCCATGATGAGTCACACGGTAGTGCCTGATTCATTATGGGGTTATGCTCTTTTGTCAGCCGTTCTTATACTTAACCGAAGTCCGTCTAAAGTTGTCGACAAGACTCCATATGAAATGTGGAAGGGAACGGTCCCTAACTTGTCTTTTATTCGGGTTTGGGGCTGCGAGGCTTATGTCAAGTGGCGACACGAGGATAAGCTCGGCCAGCGATCGCTCAAGACATACTTTATAGGTTATCCAAAAGGAACATTTGGTCATTACTTCTATTTGCCTACCGAACATCGAGTTTTTATTGCGGCTAGTGCGACGTTCTTAGAGAAACAATTTCTCGAGAAAAGGACGAGTAATAGAACCTTCGAGCTGTCGGAGATTCCAGAACCAACAACCGAGGAACAGATGGAGGAAGTTGTACCTCCAACTGATGATACGGTTAATATTCCTGAGGAACCTAGGAGGTCGGGTAGAGACTCTCGTCCTCCGGACAGATACATTGGTATGGTCGAGGAAAATGACGTTTTACTTCTAGAAAGTAATGAACCCGCAACCTATAAAGGTGCTATGGCCTATTCCGACTCAAAGCTATGGCTCGAAGCCATGCAATCCGAGATGGACTCCATGTATGAGAATAACGTATGGGATCTAGTTGATTTACCTAATAAGGTAAAACCTCTACAGTGCAAATGGCTTTACAAAATAAAGCGTTCTGTAGACGCGCAACCAGATATCTATAAGGCACGACTTATGGCAAAAGGTTTCACTTAAGTGCACGGATTGCATTATGATGAGATTTTTGAACCTGTAGTCATGCTACGTTCCATTCGGATAATCTTAGCGATTGCCGCATTTCATGATTATGAAATTTGGCAAATGGATGTGAAAACCGCCTTCTTAAATGGTTATTTGGAGGAAGAGTTGTACATGGTGCAACCCGAAGGTTTCATAGATCCTGAGCATCCTAAGAAAGTATGCAAGCTTAAGCGTTCCATTTATGGACTTAAGCAAGCTTCTCGGAGTTGGAATCATCATTTCGACCAAGTGATAAAAGAGTATGGCTTCACTTGATCGGTCGAGGAACCATGCTTATATATCAAGTCGAGTGGGAGCAAGATTGTATTCTTGATATTGTATGTCGATGACATACTCTTGATTGGGAATGACATTCCTCTCCTATGTTTGGTTAAAGAATGGTTGAAGAACCATTTCCAGATTAAAGATCTGGGTGAGGCACAGCGCATTTTGGGAATCCGTATCTACCGAGATAGATCACGACGGACGTTATCACTTAGTCAGGAGTCTTATTTGGATAAGGTTCTTGAAAGATTCAGCATGACCAACTCCAAGAAGGGGAACCTTCCTATGACGACTGGGATGCAGTTGAGCAAGTCTCAGTCACCCACGACGTCTGAAGGGATAGAGCGCATGAGTCGTGTTCCTTATGCATCTGCAATAGGATCGATCATGTATGCCATGATATGCATACGTCCAGACGTGGCATATGCATTGAGTATGACGAGTCGGTACCAAAAGACTCCAGGTGAAATACGCTGGATAGCAGTCAAAAATATCCTCAAGTACCTACGGAGAACTAAGGATTGGGTATTGACTTATGGAGGCGATACTAAGCTATGCGCAACCGATTACGCAGATGCTAGCTTCCAAACGGATCGAGATGATTCAAAATCTCAGTCCGGGTTCGTCTTCACTCTTAATGGTCTTTGCGGTCAGTGGAAGAGTTCCAAACAGAGTGTTATAGCAGATTCTACTACTGAATCCGAGTACTATGCCGCTTCGGAGGCAGCAAAGGAAGCGATATGGATGCGTCAATTTTTACAAGGGTTTTCGGTAGTTCCTAGTTCGAATGACCCGATCACCATCTATTGTGACAATAGAGGTGCCATCTTCCAGGCTAAGGAGCCAAAGTCTAGCAACAAATCTAGACATGTACTTCGGAAGGCTCACCTGATCCGTGATTACATGGAGCAAGAAGAGATAGTGATTGACAAGATTGCGACGGATGATAACATCGCAGATCCTCTCACCAAACCGTTGAATTATAATAAGCATGTAGGGCATGTTAATTCCATGTGAATTAAACATGTTCCAGGGTTGTAGTACTTGATTATGGATTTGATACATTATCTTTTTCATATACTATTTATAACTTCATCGTTTTATATATAATATTTTATTTTTCATGTGGATTGTACTGACAACTTTGAACGCCACAAAGTGAACTGAATTACGTTATATTTGTTTTGGTCCGTAATCGCCAATGTGAGCTGATAACTCCGTCTATTATATTGTGCAGTCGATTGATGGTGGGTTCAACGAGCCATAAGTCAAACGGTTGACTGATTGATCACAGATGCGAGATTATGACGATACCTCGTAGGACAAATTTTTTTTGTGACAACGTAATGGAGTCCTAAATGTTTAAAAACATTCGCTGCCAGGACGTGGATAGGACATCCATTGTGTTCCTAGAGTCGATCCTTTTGACTATCGACTGTCTCTTGAGATTAAGGCAGTTTTTGGGTGACTTTGGTTTCTTTCTCACGGTCTGCCGTAACTGGAGGCTAAGTAGATTTTTTCTGGGTCATTTCATACTGTGCTTACATCTGCAGGATTCGAGTTGAGGAAAATATCCAACCCTTATCAGGTATAGTTATTTCTCGGGGCCACTCGAGGAGTTGTAAATGAAATGCATGGTCATGCTCGAATGTTGATTCGTTTATCAGTTAAGTTACTCTCTAGTCGGGGAAACCACTCTTGATATTGATCGCTTGTAAAATACGACCTTTGTGAATTCGGATTTGCAAATTGTTTTACATTGAGTGGGAGAATTTTATAGGATATGAGAATCGGTTATCGCACATACACTTGTGAGGACAAGTGGGAGTTTGTTGGAGCTTGTGTCCTCCACAAATTAGTGTGATAACATTTGTAAATCTCTTAGAGGTTCACAAGGGTATACTTCGTATATTTAATCAGTTGATTAACGTTTACCTAATAACGGTTGGCTTGCTAGAAAGTTTGACGTTATTATCATACAGATGGCGGTGATCAACTGGTCCCTAAAGGTCACACCTATAGGATGTGTTTGAGAAATGTGGTTATAGAAATATAATCACATTGATGCCCAATATGACTAAAAAGTTAGTCAATGTGTTGATGAGATAATTATTTAATGAAAATTAAATAATATTAGTTGAGACGAATTAACTGTCAATTCGTAAATTAAATATAATAAGTTATATTTAATTAAATGTATATAATGTTAGCTTGGACGAATTAATCTGTTAATTCGTAATTAAATATAATCAGTTATATTTAATATCAACAAGATGAATGTGTCATAGTGGTAATAGTGAGGGTACACAAACCAAGAGGTCTTGGGTTCGATCCTCACTAGATGACAATTCAACACATATTATATATTTTTGGAAAGACCAAAAATAAGGAGGAGATACTCCTTATTTGGTCGGTTTTGGCGAAAATTAGGAAGGATTTTTCTTTCCTAATTGACTCCAAGTTTCGGTCTGTATAAAAAGAAAGGGAGAGAATTATTTCTACCCTAATGCTTTTTCTTGACCTTGCCTCCTCTCTCTCATTAGAAAAAACACAAAAACAACTAAATTTTACAGAAAAATTTAGATCGATTTCTAGCATAATCAAGGGGCATATCTCATATCGTCTTGGGTGCAACTAATAGGCGAATATCAATTTTGATATTGTTCTTAGGCCAATTTTGCTAGGACCGAAGGTTAATTCTAAATCCTTTATACTTTGTTTATGTATTTTGTTTATGACCATTGATCATCATTGTTAAATTCGTTATAATCCCTCTAGTTTAAGGGAAGTATACAGATGATTTCCCACAACTAATTTAGTAAAAAAATTCCTTGTCGTGTGAGCGCACTCGAAAGTGGACCCTAAGGATGGATATGGGTATATCTTGTCCCGGGTAGCAAAGTATCTGAAGACTCTGTGTATGGGTCAAGGTGAAACTGGATTGGATATTTGGAATGTGGAGCTCGGAAATAAGAGGCTTTGATGAGCAAATCTTTGGAGCTTAATTTTGTGGAGTTGAGACTTGATGGGATTATGGCTTGTAATATGGCTTGGAAATGGAGTCTCTTGGCTTAATGTAGCCTGAGCACACAAAGGTAGGTTAAAATAACGTGGGTTCAAGTTTCCATGTCTTGGCCCTAAAGGATGGGTATACTTGACGAGCTTGAGAGGATTCTCAAAATTCCTAACTATCTCCTTGTAACGGTCTCGAGAAGGACTTAGGGTGTGTGATGTATGAAAGGCTAAGTGAGGGTGCTAGCTGACCATCTTCATCGACGTCTTGATTCTATATAGACTTCAGCATTATTTTGTTCAACATTTGATTTTATACTCATTCTTGATTCAGACTCAGATTATTGGTCTGGAACATATCTCGGCTTTTTGCTCAGATTCTTGATTCAGGTTTTGAAGATAACTTTGACTTTGGATATTGACATTAACATGCTTGATTGAGCCTTCTTCTTTTCACTCTTTTATTTTGGATTACGGGCATAACTGCGGCCTTGGATATTGATATTGGTCATTTCTCTTGATTGAGCCTTTGTCTTTGATTATGGCTCGTATCGTCTTGGATTTGCTTGCTACCATGGATTTGAGTCATACTAGCACCTTTGGTGTGAAACGGGTTGGTCTTTAGTAAACAGGTTGTTATTGTGGGGAATGGGCTTGCCTTCCGTCATGGATCGTTAACAAGGGATATGGTCTGGATTTGTCCTATAATTTCTTGAGATAGGCTCATCCTAAACTGGGGTTACAGCGAGTTCTCTATTGCTAGACATGGAATAGGTAAGGAAAATGGACACGGAGTTTCGAGTCCTCTACAACTTGGAATGGAACATCATTTAAGTGTACTCACATTGACTTGCCATGCGTTGTTCGTTTTAAAAAATGTCTCAAATCAATTCTTGTTGTCACAGGAAAAGGGGAAAGGAAGAGATAGGATAGAATATGCAGATTGAAAAGTGTACTTTTATTGAAATGAGTAATGAATGTATAGACTCGAGAAGACACGTGACTCGTGAGACAGCCCCCAGGTTGTCACTAGGAATGGAAATGGACACGAAGAAAGACACTAGAAAAATTATGGGATAGAAAGCCTAGGACTCAGACGCAGACTCGGACTCGATCTTAGATCTAGACTCGTAATCATCGGCCCACGCTTGAACATTTTCTTTTCTAGCAACTGGCTTCGGCATCTGACTTTGAGCATTCAACCATTTGAGCACCTCATCCTCATCATTGGGAACACTGGAAGGATAACAATCAAGATGAGTTTCCTGATAAGTGGTATATCTATGAGGATTGTCTAAGCTGCCTTGTGGGTTAAAGGTTGAGAGGGACAATTTCCCACTTTCAATCATATCCTGGATCGCATGCTTGAGCTTATAGCACATCTCAGTATTGTGTCATTTGCCCCTGTGATATTGGCAATGGGAATTACTATCCCAGAATTTAGGCTTCCTTTGTAGATCTGTTGTAGGACCGATAGGTTTCAACATTCGTCGTTCCATGAGTCTCTGAAGGGCATCGGTGTATGTAATACCAATGTCGGTAAATTTCCTAAGAGTTGTATCCTTTTTGTCGGAAGCCTTTAGAGAGTTGTTAGGCTTCTTTGACGAAGGCTCCATGAGGTTGCCTTTGTTGATTTTGATTCTTGGATGAGAAGAACTAGGAATAGATCCCTCACTTGTTGCTTTCTCCTTAGGACTGTCATGTTGAGGGTTTGTCTGGACACTTTTCATCTTGAGAGGTTGGGCCTCCAGCTTCTTACCCACTTCAGCAAACTGGTTCTCCATGTTGGAAAGCCGAGAGTTTATGTTATCAATGGCTCCTTCTAACTTGGAAAATTTATTGTTGAAGGCAATGGAAAGCATGAGCATTCCACTTTGGATATCGTCTTCCTCAAGCACGTTGATTTCTTCGTCGTTACAAGGACCGAGGAGATGAGAATAGTCTAGGGATGATTCTTCATCATGCATTGCTAGACCCAAGAGGGTTGATCCTCTCGAATTGCTCGACAGAAGGTGGCACTGGAAGCTTGCCCTCTTCGATCATATCTTGGATAGTGTGTTTCAAGAGAAAACACTCTTCAATATCATGGCCTCTACCTTAGTGATATAGGCAGTACTTGTTGCCCTTCCAGAGGTTCACCTGCTTCTCTAAAGGTGGATCCGGAGTCGACCTATCGGATGTAGCTTACCTTGGGCGGAGAGTCCCTCCAAAGCATCGGCATAAGACATGCCTAAATCAGAAAGCACCCTTTGATACCTCCTAGGTTTCATTTCCGTTGTTTTCGGCTTTCTAGGACGACAGTTATTGCAAGAGGTAAACTTTGGACGACCTAGACTAGAGGTTTCTCTAGGTGGCGTGTTCTTTTCCACCATCCCATTTTCAAGTATGAGGACGCGAATGCTCAAATTTTCCACTGTAGCTTTAACTCGTAGGACCATGTCATAAACGTATCGGAGAGACACTGTGATTGTGGCTTGAACTGCTTTGTGACTTTGCTGACCGACGGAACTTGTTGGATTCCTATTCGACAGAAATGACGCGCATTACAACTTGATTCGACATGGGATCACGCATACTAAGGCAATAAGCAACGAATACAGGAAGGGACAAGTAATCACGAGGATAAGATGACAAATCTAGACTTATGAAATCGCGAAATGTCGTGAGCGACTTCTCGTGTTTGAATTCACGGTGCTTGACTTTAATTTTAGACTCGAGTGTTGACTATGACGGAGTGACATTTATACAGTTGACCTTATTGACGGGATTGCAGTTAACGTGATTCTAAGACGTGTGTTTAGGACAGACTTGACTCGAGGTTTGGGTATGTGTGTACCCGAACGTGACACTAGGAGAATTCGGTGTGTTGACTTGAATATGTGAGTCGAGGTGTCGGAAATGTTTAGATCCTAACTGAATTGGGGTATGGGGTCCAAAATGACGGCGTGACGCCTTAGGACTTGACTTGAACTTGAAAAGACCCAAAATGTAAAGGAAGACGAGTTTATGACTCGGTAGAGTTCCGACTAACATAGTCGGTTTGAATTTTGACTCTAACTTAGCCCAATTGAATTTACATATTTGCATTTATATTGTCTGAAAATATTTTGATTTAAAACATTTTTTTTTGAACTTTTACTCAAAAAAGGCTCGACTCGTGAAATGGGTGTGTGCCACTCTGTCAAGTGGGATTTGAAAATGACTAATTTTGAAATGTTTGTCCTAGACAACTGTAGTGTAGTTGTAGGAGTGCTGACTCGAAGTGAGTTTCGAAATGGGTTTGAGGCCCGAATTTTGACTTGACATTTGGACAGAGTTTCGGCTTATTTTGCGTTATTTTATGTCATCTTCGAAAATATTTACTTTTTGAAAAGGATTTTATTTTACT
Organism: Silene latifolia; assembly: GCF_048544455.1. Lineage (NCBI taxonomy): Eukaryota > Viridiplantae > Streptophyta > Magnoliopsida > Caryophyllales > Caryophyllaceae > Silene > Silene latifolia. The sequence continues at coordinate 156,919,918 of NC_133536.1, read as the reverse complement.
AAATTTCGTCATGGTTTTGTTTACAAATGGTGATCATGTATATGATACAAACATACATATGGGCATTATAATGGTATGTTGAGTGCATTTAAAGGGTTTTGGCTTAAAAGGTGGGTTGCCATACCAAGCAATCAACCCCTGGTCTGTGGAGAGGTCCGTGACAAACATGAGTAAGGTCGGTCCCTAGTCCATTTCCTCGAGTAGTGAAAGCTCTTGATACAAACATGAGTATGTACCGCGGTATGGTTGACATCAATCGCTATCCATTTTTAGGCCCAGATAAGAATTTGGACCGTCCAGACGGGGCGATTGGTCGAATGGGTTGGGTTAAGCCTAGGAAGTCCGAATGAAACGACCTAAGAAGGTCGAGTAATGAAAACTGACAACTGTCTCGTATAAACTATTCCCTAACCTTGTTCAAGTTTCACCCTAGGTAACACGTAATTGTATCATCCCCAGCGTAGTCGCCAAACTGTGGACATGTGCCACACGCGCGTTGGTCTTGAGGCGGCGACACTTCTCCCACGGAATCTTGGTTTGCCAAAGCACGTCATGGGCCGTTACCGATTGGTGAGGCATTGAAACCGGTGAAAAGTTGAATAAGCCTGCATTTGTGGAGTCGCCACCAATTTATTGTGGAAAAATTGGAAACCATACGAATACCTCGTGTCACGTCAAGACACAAAGTAGTGACATGAACACTAAGAACTCTTTACCCTTAACATTCTATGTCTAGAATGACTCACGAGATGCCAATGGACACAGACGTCCAGAGATAACTCGAGTAAGGGGTGATGGTACGTATTAGGAAGCTCTTTAATCGAACACCTAATCCCGCCCGCCTCGATATCGGCCTCTACTAATGATTAGGGAAATCGTTCATATTTGATATGTCATCGATGTAATGCATGCAATGCAACAAACACAGATTAATCCTTGTATGTGAAATTAGACTATGTCGGTTAACACGTAATTTAACAAACAATCGGGGTCGAAATAGAAGTTAGATTAAATTACATGTGAATGCCAAGTAAATAAATCATACATAATAATAAATACAATAAATGAAATACAATAATAAAAATTACAAAAGATTACAAGGCTTATTTGATCTACGTCAAAAGAACACTTGAAAACGAGATTTCAAAGAAGAAAATGAAAAAACAATAAAATTGAAATTAATATACGTCCGATTAGAGGTGATAATACGATTAATAGTCGATTTAAACCGTAATTAGAAGCTATGTCAGAACGAGAAAGAGTTCAGAGACAGAAGCCAACCCAGAACAGGCACAGCATCTGCTGCATCCTTTGGAAGAGGCGCAGCAGTCCCTGTGTCTGTTCTTGAGTTGGATTCTGGCTGTGAAGTCAGAATCGCGGATTGTTATCGTTCATTGGTAAATTTAAGGTCAACTATCAGTTTTAGACTCAAGTAGAAGTGCTTTAGCATGTTTATGTATACTAATATCGTCACAAGTCAGATTATAGAACAAGTTAAACAAAGTAATACAGGGATTTACATAATTATTATTATACGATGTCGGGTTTTATGAAGGTCGAAACTTTGAACTTGAAAACAGAATTAAATTTGATAAACTGAAATCAAATAAAGAAAACTATGTACCAATGACGAATTCTAAAGACTCGAAATGAGAAAATCGAACCTTTAAAATCCGGGTATGAATAGATGACGAAAACCCGCAAATATTGAATTATAAGGTATTTATGTCGAATTATGCATTATAATTAAAAAGGAATTATTAAAAACATGATTTATGTACTGACATGATGAAGAAAACAAAAAAAACGAAAGAAATAAGAAAAACAGAAAATTGCAGAAGGTCGAGGAAGAAGAAGAAGAAGAGCAGGAGCAGCGGCAGCCTCAGGAAGAGGCGCAGCAGGTGCTGCGACTCTTCGAAGAGGCGCAGCTGCTGCTGCGTTTCTTCTCGACGTCAGACCTCCGCTGTTTTATAAATACGCTTTTAAAAGATGGTTTTTAAATCGGTTTTTTTGAACGTGCTCTTGATATAGATCTACATTAATTATAATACAGAAAATAAATACAGAATAAAGATGGGATTTTACACCCTCAGACTTACATGTTAGCGTCGTGAGATTTAACTAAATCGGTTTTTAGTGGTAACTCGACTCGATCTATGCAAATATGAAAGTGCCCTTGAAAAAGGAATTAAAATATTGATTTAATTGATTATGTAGTGGTCAAATTGGTCGGTCATGCAAACGTGACTGGTACCCAGAAGGATCTGGGCTTACGTGATCGATTGATCAAGCACGTAGGCGTCGAAAGGTAAGAGCGTGGTCTAGAATGCAAAGAGAGAGGAAGAAGGGCGGAACACTCGCGTGTCAAATATGGAGACCGAAGGTCTCTATTTATACTAAACCTATGGAGGAGTTTAGGAATGACACGGATACGGAAACAAATCACGGAAATATTCTGGAAAGCATGGAAGGAGGGCTGGGAAAGAGGCGCAACAGCCACTGCGACCCTTGGAAGAGGCGCAACACCTGCTGTATCATTTCCCCAGAGGTTTCCTCCTCAGTAAGAAAGATTTCCCCCTTTTCTCTTATTTCTTTCGTTTTTTTTGTTTTCTTCATCATGTTAGTACATAAATCATGTTTTTAATAATTCCTTTTTAATTATAATGCATAATTCGACATAAATCCCTTATAATTCAATATTTGCGGGTTTTTATCATCTATTCAAACCCGAATTTTAAAGGTTCGATTTTCTCATATTGATTCTCTGGAATTCGTCTTTTGTACATTGTTTTCTTTATTTGATTTCAATTTATCCAATTTAATTCCGCTTTCAAGTTCAAAGTTCGTTCTTTTTGTATTTCCGACACGAGTCCATCGTAATCATGTAAATCGCTGTAAATTCTCATCTTTGATTCATTTTATGACGGTTCCAGATGCATGTAATCAATTAAAGCACTTATAATTGAGTCTAATATCAATAATCGACCCTAAATTTACCAATGAACGATAACAATCCGCGATTCCGACTTCACAGCCAGAATCCAACTCAAGAACACATATACAAATGAATTGACGAATATAGCTTTCTTCAAAGCTATCTTAACCTTAGGAATTTTCCCAACATCTTCCAATATCAAATATATGTAATGTGTAACACATGGAGTCCAATACAAATCTGGTCTCTTGGCTTCCAGCAACTTTCCTGCTTTGACATATAATTAAAAGCATTATCAGTGATTACTTGAATGCCATTCTCTTCACCAACTTGCTCCACCATATCATCAAGCAAATTAAATAACAATGTCGCATCCTTCACAACTTCGGAGACATCAACTGATTTTATAAAAACAGAACCTTTTGGCGAGTTTACTAGAAAGTTAACAATGTCCTTTTGCGCTACTGAATCACGCCAGCCGTCAGACATTACAAAACATCCCTTCTCAATCCACTCTTTTTTTTGTTCCCCAACAATTATATCAGTATCTTGCACTTCCTTATTAAAAGCGGAATTCTCAATTCATACATGAGGACCGAACTGTCCAATTGCTTTAACCATCACAAGAAAACTTTCATAATTAGCCGCATGAAAAGTTATCCCAGCATCGTAAAACTACCTAGCAATCTCCCTGCAAGTCTTCTCTCGTAACTCTTTTCTACAAGCTTCATTTATAGTTTGTTGTTTCCCTCCTTGTTTAACTCTACCCTTAACAACATCTCTCAGGCTAGGGGTAAAAAGCATGTCCATTGGACCTTTTTGCCTTGGTTTCGTTGAGGGATGGGGATTACTACCCCTTTTGAGCTACCACTTGATATACTTGCAACATTACAGTCATCTTCATCCATATCATCATCATCGTCACCCACATCCTCATATTGTGACAACGGAGACATATTAATATCATCCTTAGCTATCGCCTTCTTAATCATATAGATTCTAATTTCCGGTCGAACACTTTCAGGGCATTCCATACATTTGGTAACATTTCTAAAACCACCAACAAGATGTTGCTTAAGCCTACAAACTCCTCCTTTGAAAACTTTTTGACAAAATTTACAAGAGATTATTTTTATTATCGGGATCAGCTATACTATATTTTCTTACATGGGTCTGTATATTAGAGAATGATTTAGGAATGAGTTTACAATCAATGTCATTATCATCATCCATTTGAAGTCAGGTTACAAAATGGAAAAATAAGAATCCAATCAGTACCAGCAAGTGAGAAAAGGAAGAAAATAAGCAGCTTTGTAACAAAAAAAGAAGAAGTGAAAAACAGCAACTTTGTAGCAAAAACCATGAAAAACAGCAACTTTGTAACAAAATATCAAAAATAACAGCAGCACCGCAGCTAGCTGTACAAGCAGAGAAGGGAAACATTTAAAAAAAATGAAAAACAGAGAAGGGAAAAGAGAAAATCAGATAAGAAGAAGAAGAAGAAGAAGAAGAGAAGAACTTACCAGGACTTAATGAGAGCTTGATGAGAAGCAAAAATGGATGAGAAGAAAGGTGGATGACGTTTGAAGAAGAGAGTCAGCAGTAAAATAAAAGTGAAACGGCTGGTTAGATAATGGAAGTAAAAAATTAGGGTTAAAGAATACTCCCTCCCAGTCGTTATAATGTTCCCCTTTGATATGGGCACGATACTTAAGCAAAAGTATTAAAATATTAGTAAAAGAGTTGTGTGGGGTTGGTGGTAGGAGAGAGGGATGAATTATTAGTAGTTAAATAAAGAATTGTGGGGCCAAAACATAAAGGAAAGTAATAAAATAGGAGTAAAAGAGTTATGTGGGGTTTGGTGATAGGAGAGATAAATGAATAAAATAAGAGTAAAAGTTTCTAAAAATAGAAAGGGGAACATTACTTGAATAATCCGTTTTGAGAAAGAGGGAACATTATAGTGACTGAGAGGGAGTATTTTTTTATTCTAAGATATTATAAGTAAGGCAAGTCACATGCTTAATATGTGACTTTTATGAAAAGTGTCTTCTAAAGCCTCTGTCAATAAGGCGCGCCTTGAGCCTCCACATGAGGCGCGTGCCTTTTTTAGCCTTTTGCACACGGCCACGCCTCCTTCCTCTAATGCCACAGCCCATGCGCCTACCTTTGCCTCGCGCCTAGGCGCGCCTTTTAAACTAAGATCCAAGTATAATGTTCTTTCCGATTCTTTTGCATTGGATTATCCAAGCCTAACTTAATTATATGGTGGAAATTATTTTTCAAGTAACCATATGGTGGGAATTAATTTGTATCACAACATTATGTAAGGAAATCACCCAATTTTTTTAGCTTGATGTTTGAGCGAACAAACTCAAATTATAATAAAACTCATTACTTTTAAAGAAAACTTTAAAACTTTATTATAAAATTCAGAAATTACACAACAAGTTGTATATCTGATATATAATCTTTGAATTTACCTAATTTGTGTGTTTGAATATAAAAAGAAGTTAATAGTTGTCTTTTTTTTCATCTTGGCTTGAGAGTAAACCTGGCAAAACTAATCCGACCCGAAAAACCAGATTTGAACCCGATCCGACACCCAAATTCAAGACCCGAGCTTGACACGACCCTTTATAACCTGACCGGAGTGTTATTGTTTTTTTTTTTTTTTTGTGTTGACCAGGAGTATCCCCTGTCGACAGCCGGGGCAATCTCCTTCGGAGTACTGAAAGCAATTTAATGGGTGGATCCCTCCCAAGTTTGACTTTTTTATACATAAGAGTCAGGAATCAAACCCCTGACCACTTGTTTAAGAGATGAGAACTCCTGACTGTTATTGTTACAAATGGATTATTATTATCAATGAATATCTCGATAATAGTTGACCTAAAATGAAGTAACCCGACCCAAAGCCATCAAACCGCCCCAAACTCGATCCGGTTTACCGGTTTGCGAGGTCTACTTGAGACGGAGTATTTATATTTAAAAAAAAAAAAGAGTTTTAAATTAGTTTTATCACATTTTAATGCCAACCACTCTTCAGTCTTTCCCTCAGTGAGTTGGTTCATCTTCATCCCCCAGTTCTCCGACATAAAGAGTAAACAACAACGTGGTGGAGTCGTGGATCAACTGTATCCTAGTATCAAAAGTTCAAAACCGACACCTTGCTTTGGTTAATTCCTGCCATTGTTTTCCCAAAGTATAGCCGGCGGTACTCATGTTTAAAAGCAACAATCTTGTTGCTAGGATCTTCGAACGCCAAATTCGTTCTCCTCCTCCTTCCTCTAATGTAAGTATGTCTTTTCCCTCTTTTTTAATTTTTATTTATTTCTAGATAAATAAAGTTATAAACAGGAACTTAATATTGCTAACTCAACTAATTATTCACATTTCAAGTCTTGACCCAATTTGTTGTAAATTGTGGCACTAATATTGTTTACCCCGAGTTCCAGTTTCGATACTTTGATGCCCGATGATGTGTTGGTTGTTATCTTTTTGCTTTCGAGTATCGTAGTATAAAAGCAAAATGTTCATTCAATAGCGAAGCAGCTGCCAACAGATGTAATTATCGACACAATTATTGTTACTGCTTATTCCAGAACCTCTATGTTTTGTAACATAGCTTATGTTATGTCAGATTTCCAAGACTCAGACTTTGTCAAGACTATGGTAGATTATTGAGAGTACTCACCAATAATCCTAATGTTTTTATCGTCCATCTTTTCCCCCCCTTAATTATCCCAAATTTATCGTCTCCTTTCTAAATTTAGAAAGGAAATTGAGTTAACCTCCAATATTTACCCTTCATTTTTTACTTCCACTCTTTACATCACATTAACATACTTCTCATTTTCCTTATTTCAAGGGGTAGGTATGTCATTTTATCTTCTTTCCTTTAACCATTCTTAAAATGGAAAGAGGGACGATAAAAGCGGGATGGAGGGAGTATTTGTATTCGACGTGTTTGTCTTTCTACCTTGCATCCACTCGAAATCTAACCCATGCTTTAATTTATTCAGATTCATCGTTGTAGACAGTTTTATGAAAATCTTGTGCCAAGTTATACCATATATGATGTCGAATGCCCGGACCACTGCTTCCGCAAATTCACTGAAGATGGCCGCTACCTGATAAGCTTTAGCAGAAACCTTCAAGAACTCATTGTTTATAGACCAGCATGGTTATCATTTTCTTGTAGCGGTCAAGACTGCGATGCTCATGACCTCCCTCTTAGAGCAAATAAGTTCGAGAGTTTCTTCACTCAACTCTACTGTGTATCACTTGCATCAAGCAATGAACTTATATGCAAAGATTTCTTTCTATACATGGAGGCATACAAATTTGGACTCTTTGCCACCTCTACCGCACAACCTCATGATGCTCCTGCTACCGGAGGTGCTGTACAAGGTGTTCCATCTATAGAAAAGATAACTTTTCACCTACTGAGGTGTGCGGTTTGATCTTGGGTTTTTCAATAGTTTTGATCTTTTATTGGTTAGTATTTAAATCTGAATTGTTTATTTTTTTTGTTTCTCTATTTCTTGTATCACTTGACAACATTCGTTCATTATCTATGTGATATTGTAGATTGGAAGATGGGATCATATTGGACAAGAAAGCCTTTTTCTATGATTACATTAATCTGGCCCATAACATGGGTGTGTATCTGTACGATGATTTACTCGCTATAGTTTCCATCCGCTTTCAGACCATACACATACTACAAATTAGAGAATCTGGACATCTTGTTGAGGTGCGGGCTATTGGAGAATTTTGTCGAGAAGACGACGAACTTTTCCTGACTTCAAGTGCTCAGGCAACCTCATTTTCTTATTTGTTTCTTATGTTCCAGAATTTCGTTTGAGGGAATTTGTATAATTAAATTTGTCACACAGTTTTTTGTATTTCTGTTTTGCAGAGTACAGCAGTCACTGAGAAAAGTAAACTGAATCAAACTCTCGTGAACAACCATGAAAATATTCTCAGTAATAATATTGGTCCGCAGAATGTTTTCCTGACTGGTATTAAGCAGCGACTACTTAGTTTTATATATCGAGGGATATGGAATGAAGAAGTGGATGAAACACAAGTTAGTTTTTATACCTCTTGAACTGCTTAGTGCTTATCATAATAGTCGTTTCATGTTGAGTCAATGACTACCTCCATCTCATTTACATGGACCCCTTTTACCCACATCACCATTTACCATTAGTCATCAATTATGTCTATAGATACGATGCAAAATTTGTCATGAACTCATGTCGAATCTTTCAACACATAATTTTCATATTATTAGTTTTATAAAGTTGTGTGAATACCTATTATATATCGTGAATATTTACTAGTCAATATTGACATCATTTGACTGTCAGAGTTAGATGGAGACGATATAATTGGGACGGAAAAAATAATATTTCTCAAAAATGATGTCACGGTGACATGCAATGCATTGTCGTTTTAGGGCATTAAGTTTTCAAATATACGAGCTACAAGACTGCAACTATGATTTATTTTATCTCAGAATCATCTCTGTGGTTTCTGTCCAAGTGTTTTACCATTCTGCTCGCTCTGTTTCCAGAGGGTCCAATGGTTGAAGAAGAGGTTCTATTTTCATTTTCAAGATTATGTTGACTTGATAATATGGAAGGTGAGGTTATGTTTGTTTGTGCATTTTGCAAGGTTTTCTGTATTCATACTTGCACAACCTAGAATCATGAAGTATCATATTCCCTTACTGGGTTTTTCATTGCGCAGGTTCAATTTTTGGACAGACATCACTTGTTGATCAAATTTGGTAGTGTAGACGGAGGGGTAAGGCGTCATTTTCATTTTACCTTCTAAGGAAATCCCCTTTCCCAGAAAAGAGAGCCCTGGATTTTCACTTTTCGGTTCATTGTTTTGCCTGTTCCTTTTTTTTGTCGCTATGGTACTCACACTCTTTATATCATCACGCGTACTTGTATCCAATATTTGACTCTTTGACATGCATGACACTTGGGCGCTTCTTTTCAAACCAAAACATGATAATTTTTCATAAATGGCCATAGCTGACACTTTATAGGTAGGGGGTGATTTGGGAGCACTGCGCTTATCCTATTGACAAATATTGTGCCACGTTTGTTACCCATGTGAGCTACACCATTGCAAGCTGACTTATGATGAAAAATGAGTTACTAAATGAAATTTATCCCAGGTGTCTCGAAATACTGACCACCATCCTGCTTTCTATGCTGTATATGACATGGAGTCTGCAGAATTTGTGGCATTTTACCAGGTGCTGTCCTTTTCAGTTCATACTCTTAAATTTCATCTATATATTATGGAGAATAAGAAAATACATTCAGTTTTTACATATTTCAGCTCTTTGCTGATATGCGCATATACCTCCACTCACAGAATTCAGCGGATGAGCTCTATTTATTATTTGAGCAGTTTGCAGACCATTTTCACACTCCTCCAAACAATTCGATGCACGTGAAGTTCATCTCGTCCCATTCAAACAATTTGCATGCCTCGGAGCAACTAGCCTTCATGAAAAACAAGTCGGGAAGCTTTTCTCAGGCAAGTTGCTCTATGATTTTGTAAGCTAAGCACCTGTTTTAGTTCCTTTGGTAGTACTGTTATTTGACAAGTTTAATAATAATATTTCCAAGTGGCCGATAAATGTTTCAAACTATGCGCTATTGACTTGTTGTCAGTTATTGCAGTTTGTGAAGAAAACTCTGGTGTCATTGCCGTTTACGTGCCAATCACAAAGCCCATCACCCTACTTTGATCAGTCGCTTTTTCGGTTTGATGAGAAGGTAACTCTTCATTTTTACCTGTTACTTGTCTAGCTGCGTTATTATCCTTGTTAGATAGACTTTAGCTTTCCTGGAGTTTCTGGTTGAAATCCGTTTATTCCAATTAGCCATAAAACTGCATCGATTCATATATTGAAATTGTCTTGAAAGATGTATAAAATGTAGAATCCGGTTGATACATGTGAAAAGGATTTAAACTTTCCTAGAACTAGTATAGTTGTTGACTATCCAGCTCGATAACAACAAAATTACCCCATTGCTTTGAATCTTTTCGCTCTGGGTTTTTGAGTTCGCTCAACCCCTTGGAAATCCTGAATCGGTTCAGCTATATTATATAGTGCCACTTATCCAGAAGATATCTAAAAATTTTAAAAAATCAAATTTCTTTTCAAAAACTTATATCTAAAAATGCATGGATGAACCACCGCCACCAAATCAGAAAAAAAAAAATATTATGGATGGACTTCTCACTGAGATGAGTCTAGCCGCATGTTATGGATGGACTTCTCACTGAGATGAGGACGCTGAGCTGTCGGAGTAATGGTTTATCGGATTGGCCTTTTGAAGAAGACTATAGAAGATTCAAGGGCCTTTAGGAGTTTTTCAGTATTTGAGAAGTATTTAGAATTGTCTAGGATTATTCTAGATACATATAGTATATATAGAGGATTCTAGAGTTGTGTGGAGCACTTTAGAATTGTGTAGATTTTTAGAAACATTTAGACCATGCTCGAAATGTCTAGAGCAATTTGGTATTTCAAGAATATTCTACAGTTGTGTAAAAGTGTGTCAATATTCTTGTCTAGTGCTATGCAGAATGCTCATCTAGAGTATTCATGGTGCCTCTAGGTTCCACATTATGTGATGCATTAGTATTTTAGAAAATTTCAAAGTTGGTGGGAAGTCTACGAGACCAAAGCTTGCACATTTGTTATATTAAACAATCATGCTTTCTACAAAACATCTTGAGAGTTCTCCACTTTCTGCCTACGTCTTCATTAACAAAGAATGAGCGAGTATCAGTGAGGGAAAACCAAGTGTGTATGCCTAATGAGCATTGATACACTGCTCGAGGGGAAGTTGGGAAGCCTGCCTCACTAACGGACGATTGGCAGGTGAAGCACGGCTACTTGCTTGTGTGTGTTAAGAGAATTCAGTCCATGACACAGCCCACATGTGTACTTTATGTAGAAAGAGTAGACCCAGTCTTAAATCAGCAAGTTGGGCCCCTTCTCATGTTTAATCGCCGACTAGCCTTTCTTTGGCAATTACTCTCAAAACCAAAAAGAAAGATTAGGACCCACAGAATGGTGTGCCAGTTGAAAGTGGCCAAGGCTTATCAATTGTGTCAGATAACATTGACATACAAGGAGAGTTGTGGATGCGTCCTGGTTCAACAGTGGGCTGCCTAATGCTGTAGTTTTTGTTTGAATGGTCAATCACGTGAGGTTGTTATGAAACTCTGCAAATTTAGTAATGTTACGGTGGCTTTGACGAGGGAATATCCTCATTCTCCAGGCTTTGTTTAAATTAATAATACTACCTCCTTCCCAAAAATTCTCATTCGACATTTGTGTTTAGCGCTTTTCAACTTTGGCCATTGATTTCTTTCTAACATGTGTACATATAACTTGTAATATTTCTCTAGTACGAGTTATCTATGCTATATTTGTTCTATTATCTTTAAGAAGTTCAAGGTAACGTATATGGTGAGAAAAATGCTGGTCGAAGCGGACAGCTTTTGACTATAAACGTCAAACATGGACGTGATCCAGCAAATACCTGTATACAACTTGCCCAGTTTATGAGGATGTAATATGACTATTTGATTACTTCAGTTGTTTTATTTGTTAGTTATTTATCCAAGTCTTGTGAGCAAGTTGCTGTAATATGATATAGCCCCTTTGTCCAATGCAATTATTTAGGTATTCTATTTGGTCCGTCCCATGCTTCCTCGTTAAGCATGTTTTATGTAGCAGAGAATTGAGTGTGGGATGTCTTAACTCACTTGCATGGTTACATAAAAATAACACTTATTTGATAGCAAACGTAAATTATTGGTTGAGACTTGAGACCGAGTATATCATATCATTATTGTGGTACAGGCTTGAAACATGTGATCCTTTCTCGAAACCTTTGAATCCTGACCTTTCCTCCTTTTTCATGTTTCCAGCTTATCTCCGCCACTGATCGGCATAGACAGTCCACAGACCATCCCATTAAGTTTATCTCAAGGAGACAACCCAAAGTTCCTAAATTTAAGATTAAACCAGGTAAGCATTTTGAATCCTTGCATATACTGTCACTTTCTGATGGATGTATACTTTGAGCTGTTCCAATGTGTTATATACGTTTTCTTTTTTGGTATGTCTTTATGTGAACAGGTAAAATAATTATAAGTGCAGTTAGTTTGTCTCCCTTAAGACGGAGGTATCTGTCTTAACATTAAAACAGGTCAAATATCCTCCCACTTGAGCACTTAAGACAAATCTTTTGCTTTTCCCTATGCATCCGGCTTTTTTCTCTTATTCATACTATTTGACTTGTCTTAAGCTTAAAACGGATGCACCCGTCTTAAAAAAGAATTTGTCTTAATAAATGGCTCCAACTCACTTACCGATTTTTTGAGTTTTTATTGTTTTAGCAGGACATAAAATAACTTCTTTCAAAAGGTTCATACCCCTTTTTTCGTTCATTTTTCCTAAAACTCCACGCCAAAAGTAATTGCATAGAAATTAGAATGTGTTGGAACACTTGGATATAACTTAGGATGTGGTAATAATATAGAAGTTCCCTGTTGATTGATTCAAACTTTTTTCAATTTAGCCATTAATGACCGAGTCGGACAATGTTTTTGTTTAGGTCCAGAAGCCGGCAGTTCAGATGCTCGGGCGAAGAAAATATCATCGTTCTTGTTCCATCCTATTCTACCACTTATTGTTTCTATTCAACAAACTATGTTCTTACAGTCCACTGTTGTGAATATTCATTTTCGGCGATGATTATAGATCTTTCTTTTTACAGGATGCGTTTTAAGTGTTGTATGACACCATAGCGGTAGTTAGATAGCGGTTTTCATTTTCTTTTTCCCCTCCTAAACTGAGGCAATGTAGAACTACTCTGCGTATAATTGTTCTGAAGGCATAACCACCTCAAAATTTTACTCGCTTGCTTAGCATGCTTTGTTCTTATCGAAAATCGATGCATTGTAGTTGGCTATACCTGTAACTTGCGTCCCTAGAAGCTCCATTACAAAACTTGTATATATGTATAGCTATCAATGGGGTACCATTGTAATTTTGGGAAGGGACAATTGTACTGACGAGTAGATTGGTTTGACTCATTGTCGGGCTAGGCTATTATTTGGCATTTTTATTGGCGTGAACAAATTCGGACCTCTAGCTACAGGTTTTGATTATCATGGATGCAAAACGGCTTTTGCATCTCCTTCTACGATTGTCGGCCGAGTCTTCACTATCAGTGTCATTTGATCCATATTAAGGTGAATTATAGCTTTATCAGTTAGGTCGGAGTCATGTCACTATTTTTCTTGTGTTGGTTTAGTTTAGGTTTAGTTTGGGTTTAGTTCAGATATTGGGTAAGATAGATTGCATCAGTTTACTCTTAGATTGTCATTTGGTTTGCTTAGTACACACTTCAGAGCCCATCCTCTATCTATGTTGTTAGAGTCATACAAAGACTTAGAATGGCTAAATCACACACTTTTAGTTCTCCAATATGGTAGATTGGTTGTTTACACTCAGTGTTGAAAAGGAAGAATTCCGATCGCGAGAAAAAAACGAAGATACTCTAGGACTAGAAGTACCATATCTTAGTGCAATAGATGCATTAATGTATATAGCAAATAACCCTCGACCAAATACCTTCAAGGAACCCAAGATTTATTTTTATTTTAGAAAGAAAGATGTTACGTTGATTGGATATGTAGCTGTTGGATACTTGTCATTCCAACAAAAGGCAAAATCTTAAACATGATATGTATTTACATGTGACGATACACCCATATCCTGGAAGTTAACAAAACAAACTTTGACGGCAACATCATCAAATCATGCAGAACTAATTGCAATATACGAAACTTTTAGAGAATGTCGTATGGTTAAGATCCATGATACAATACAGTAAAAAAGAATGTGATATCAAGATAAATGATCACCCGACAATAGTATATGATGGTTAAGGAAGGCTACAACATTAAAGGAGATAAATTTAAGCATATAGCCTCAAAATTCTCTCTCACACATGATCTCCAAATATAAGGGACAATGGACATCTTAACAGGTTAGGTCAAGCGAGAGCCTAACAAACTTGTTCACAAATCACTGTAATCAAAGCAATTCAAAGAACTAGTTCGCTAGATCGTAATGCAACAGGTCAAGGATATATGTTGAATTTAGTTTACTGACAATGTTTTTTTTAATGATGTAGTACCCTTGATAGCATATAGTACAATCCAAATAATTATAATGTCAAAATTTCCAAAGGGAGTGTTTTAAACATTAAGGGTCCGTTTGGATACAATTTTAGGAGGGAAGGGGAGGGGAGGGGGAGTGAGGGGAGGTGAAGGGAGGGGAGAGAAGTGGAGGGCAAATGGGATGTGGGTGTTTGGATAACAAAAATTATGAAGGGAAATGGAAGGAGAGGAAGGAGGGAGATGAAGAATAGATGGAGTATTGAAGGATGTTGGTGGTATAATTAGAGTCCAAATAATATTTTCTTTCCAAATCTTGCCACCCTTGGAAAGATTATAATTTGTTCTATAGGAGGGAAAATAAGTCCTCTCATTTCTCTCCCCTTCCATTTCCTTTCTCCCATATTTTTTATCCAAACAAAGGAAATTAAATCCCTCCCTTTCCCTCCCCTCCCCTTCTCTCCAATTCCTTCAATCCAAACGGACCCTAAGTCAAGCTGAAAATCTCACATTCAGGATCCACCCTTCCACCCTCTCCAAAGTCCATAGTAAATATGTCAAATGTGTTCATTACATTAAATGTATATAACCTCGGTATCCGATAAATGAGAAAATATACATTTCACTCTCAAACGTTTCTCTCAATCGTAATTTTTAACATAAATATAGTAAAAGAGTGTAAAAAACCCTATGCCGGATTTTATTTTTGCTCAAACCCAATACGTGTTCCTTGTTGCCTATTACATTTATAAATTATAAATTATTAAAAATCGTGTTTCCTCTTATATTTTTGGTCACTCCACAAATTTATTTATTTATTTATTTTTTTTGTTATTTTGGGGTGCACATTGAAAGATGAGGAAATGATAGAAAGTGATTATAAAAGCGAGACGGGGTTGATAACATCTAAAACCCTAGTTTCATTTTAGCAGCAGCCCCCCCCCTCCCTCTCTCTTCCTCCTCCTTGCATTGCAGAGTCAGTTCCTCTCTTCTCTACCCTTTGTTTTCCCTAATAATTCATACACACATTTATTTATTTATTCTTATTCTTGTCGGATGTGGTTTTGTTTTTGTAGGTAAGGATATTGCGCATCAATGGCCCCTCCTGCTAAAACTAAAGGTATTTGAAATATTCATTTCTGATTTACAATTTATTGTATTAGAATGTAGAGAATAATGTAGAATTGTTGTATTGATACATATAATAAAGAAATCGAACAGAAACCCCAGCCGCCTGAGTTTATGTTGAGTTCATTCAAACATGTTGTCTTTTCTTCTAATCTGGGGTTCTTAGGTAATAAACATAGATTCATCAAGTTTAATCTACACTTTGTAACAATGTTTTTCACGTATCTACCCACTTAATTAGTGTAGCATACTAACATCTGATTCTCAAGTAGTTTCACAATATAGTTTCTTTTCGTTAAGAATCGATGCGTGGACGACTGTACTGTCGGACGTCGATGCGGTGGTTGACAATGCCTATGGAAGGATGAGATCTGCTGGTTCAAGTAGTGGTTAGGTCTAATTATGATTACGGAACTTAATATTTTTTATTAACTTTATTATTCCACAAAAATAACTCTTTTGGGATTGCATCTAAACTAATGTGGCTTTACTTTCTGTTCACATAATATTACTGTAAACCGCCCACACAAGAGAACAAATGTTACAGTAAATGATTGACATCAGGAAGACACTACTGAGATGGTGGTTTAGGAATCATCAAACTTGTTCAAATTTGTGCTACTGTTCCGTTGCTTTAAGCTACCCTTTTATTCCAGTTCTAGTCCTAAAGTCTTAGTCTCCATCCTGATGACTTGATTTAGGATCTTATTTTCATTGGGTATTGCTACTCCGGTAAGTCTTCATTAAGACGATAACAAGCTTGATCAGGTGTATAGATTGCTTTACAACTGTTTCAAATTAGAATTTCTTGCTAGTATTACATTTAATCCTTTTCCCCTATTTTACTGCCAGTGTTACTTATCTGATATTTCTCTGCCACTCACAGATGGGAAGAAGGTAGACCCTAAGGCCCAAGCTTTGAAAGCTGCAAAGGCTGTGAAATCTGGCGCATCGACCTTGAAAAAGGCTGATAAGAAGATCAGGACTAAGGTCACCTTCCACAGGCCTAAGACCTTGAAGACTAACAGAAATCCCAAGTATCCTCGTATCAGTGCTACTCCAAGGAACAAGTTAGACCACTATCAAATTCTCAAGTATCCATTAACCACTGAGTCGGCAATGAAGAAAATTGAGGACAACAACACTTTGGTTTTCATTGTTGACCTTCGTGCTGATAAGAAGAAAATCAAGGCTGCTGTCAAAAAGATGTATGACATCCAGGCCAAGAAAGTCAACACATTGATTAGGTAAATTCTTTGAGTTTATATGCTTGATAATTTCTGCTGTGTGCTTTCCTTATTGAATTAGTATGAATATACTTGTATCAAGAGCATATATTACTTCACAGTCATAACATTGAGGCTTGATTATCCATTAAAGATCATTGCAACTGCAGTTTATTGCATTTAGAGTTTATGTAGATGGCATTTAGAAAGCCTAGACAGCGACATCTAAACAACTAAGATATTGACACCGCGAGTCAATACTTTGATGAAGTCTGTTCTGGTACCTTTAGCTGTGTCCATAGGGTCCTTTCCGTGATCTTAAAAGAAAACGGGCATCATTTGAGCTCTTAGTTTTCATGATGAGGAGCATTCTCAATATTGTGTTTGAATGATGTGCTGCAATTTAGATGAATTGATACTTCAGCTGTAAATGTTATTAAATTGATATAATATGGATCAACTAGTGATCTGATCGTCTTTTTTTTTTGGTTGGTTGCATATGGCTTTGAATATTGGCTTTGGCGATAGTTTTGATAGTATCGTATTGTAATACTTTTGGAGTCTGATTTTGATTAATTTCTGTGATTCAGACCTGATGGTACCAAGAAGGCTTACGTCCGATTGACCCCAGACTATGATGCTTTGGATGTTGCAAACAAGATTGGAATCATATAAGCGTTGTATTGTCTTTAATTTTCAGCTTCAAATAGTATGATCACTTGTGACAGTTTTTGTTGGGAACTTTGAAATTTTCTGAATGCTCAGATATTATGTAGCAGACCTAATTTTGTTGTTAAATTTCTTGTCTTGGAATCTTGCACAATTTACTCTACTTATTTTGTTAGTTCCATGTAGGGGCGTAACCGAGTTGAGCAGAGCCCAGCTATGCTCGATACTGGCTTGTATATTAAAAGGTGAACTCGAGTCCAAGCCAGAAGTCTTGAAATCAATCCTTTATCTTGGCTATGATCCTCCTATTTTTTCTTTCTCCCGATCTTGTTTTGACTCTTCATTTTCTCTATCCCCCAATTTCATTTCAACTTTGTTCATTCTCTTGTATTTATTTTCTTATAATAGAGAGGATTCTCTTATTCATCCTCCACATATTTAATTATATATAAATTTGTTACAAAAGAATAATTAACATATAATTATTCCCCATGTAAAATAATCAATGAAAAATTGGCACAAGGGTTAATATTCTACTTCCTCTAATTTTGGAGGGAGTGGTAAGAGGATGTTGTATGGAAATTCTACAATAAATTGGACGACTTCTTAGACGAGAGAGTGCTAAGAGGAGGGTCGATCCTCTACATGCTCTAAGCCTGAAGCACTCAAGTCTTGGACTCATCAAGTCCGGAGTTGAACTTGTTATTGTAGTATTCTTTACATTTCTCACTTTTGGGAAGTATAATGAAAAAATATTTTAAAAAACAACTTTCCTATAGGATCTTCCTATACGATATAACTGACTCAATAGGGAATAACCCAAGCTCACTATTCAATTTTGTTCACATTTTAATTTTATTTTGATAACCCTATATTTAAGATGAATCGGACATGTTAAAATGGGTAAGTTATCAAATCTCATATCTACTAAAAGAATAGGTGTTCTCCAATTTTTTTCTCTCCAAAAAACATCTTAAATATGGAAGCTAATTACAACTAGGTGCATTCACCAAATAAGAAAGCTAATAATATATTTTATTTCATTAATTTATTAAAATTAATCTTTCATCAAATTATATTAGCTCTAAACTATAATTGCTTAATTAAAATATTAATCAAATTTATATAAAATTATAAATTACCAAATCTTTTATCGATGATATTATTTGAGAATCACTCGACCCAAACAACGTATAAAAGAAAACTATGAATCGCTATTATTACTTTCATGACAAAAATAAAAGAGAATTAAAAATTGAAATCACTAGCTTTGTGGTATAAGAAATATTTTGTTTACATTTCAGTACATTCAGTTGCAACTTTTTTTTTCAAAGCAAAATACAATGACGAGAAATATGAACAACTAATGAGATAACACTATTATATAAGTAATTTATTAAAAATAAAAAAATTGTATATACCATGCATTTATTGCACGGGGTCTAAACTAGTTATAATATTATGTTATTAAAATAAAAAAAATTGTACTACTATATTAACTACTAGTTGGAAAGCCCGTGCGATTAGGATTATCCATAAAAAAAAATATATATCTAAGTAGATAAAAAAGAAAGTCCAACTACGTTGAATCATTGATTAAACAAAATTTCGTGGTTGGTGTTTGACCACCGATGCATTATTAGTGCTTTTAGTTTAAAGATTTTGTCATTCGGTATTGTGGATGTTGGTGAGAGCATTGGTGATGTTGCTGATGACTTTGTGCTTGAGGAGATTGAGCCTCATACCCCTTCTCATGATGATGGTTGCATTGAAAACCTAGTGGAAGTGGATGGAGTCTCCTTAGGGATGATGCTCATTAGGAGCAAAGATGGGCTTGGATTTGAGATAAATGATGGTGAGTTGAGTGAGGAGAGCACTTTGGATAATGTTAGTGAGGGTGTTGTGTAGATCGAGGAAAGTGAGGATATCTTAGAGGAGAGGCTTGAGATTGAGGTGGAGAGACCTCTTGAGCAAGTTGAGGTTGACACCCCCTTTTTTGAGGATGAGCATTGTACCCCTTTCGAGGATATACATACTACTTCCACCACTCTCTTATCCACACCCACCAATGAAGAGGATGCTCTCTTTGAAGATTGTGAAAGCAAGAATGATGAAGAGAGCATCATGATTGAAGACTTGGAGGTCAAAGGAGATGATGAGCCTCTTGATGAGGAAGTCTTATTAGAAAAGTGGGATTGCGAGGTTGATTTAATCGAGGAGCCAATCTTGAGAGATTTGATGCCCCCTTCTTGCTGTACACCTTAAACCCGTTGACTCCATTGACCTCATTTCTCTTGACCCCTTTGTTGGAAGTCATATATTTTCAGGAGGAGAGTGTAAGCTTTGATGGTGAGGGGGATTGTGAGGTGCATTTATTTGAACCTCTTTTTGAGAAATTTGAGGCACATTTTGGTGAGGAGGATGAGTTCCTTATACCCACCGACGACCTTGACCTCATTTCTTATGCCCATTTACTTGAGATCATGTATATTGACGAGGAATATTATGGTCCTTTGTTTGATTATGCTTGCATGGGTAAGCCGGTTGAAACCCCCCTCCCTTTCAATTTGGATAATTGTGATGTCTTCCTATCCATTTTTGAGAAATTTGTGTTTGAAATGGAAGGGTGGAAAGATGAAGTTAAGGGTAAGGAGACTAGTGAAGTCTCCAATGTTGTTGAATGGCCAAAAAGTGTGGAGTTTGATCATCCTCCTCTCACAAGGGAGGATATGTTTTACACCATTGAGTTTGAAAATGAGGTGGAGAATGATCATACCCTCGATAATGTGAGGAAGCTCAAAGATGTGAGCTCGGTCGATAATGGGAAGGCGATGGGTAGCCTTACCAATAGGATGTAGGATCCCGGTTAGTTGTTGGGGCCATTTGTAGGTTTGGCGGTTTCCTTAAAACCGCGCTTCTTAGGAGGCAACCCAAGCTTTCTTTTATACTCTTTTTCTTTTTGAAATTTTTTCTTAAAACCTACAAATATGCTTTTCCTTTCTTATTCCCTTCCTACACTTGGTCCATTGAGTACTATGTACATTTTAAGAGTGTGTGTGTGTGTGTGTGTGCGCGCGCGCGCGTGGGGTGGGGGGAATTTATTCCTAAAAATATAAAAAAAATTGATTTTTTTTGAAAAATCCATAAACATGCTTTTCATTTATTTGCATTTCTATATGTAAACGAATAAGTGTGAGGGAGGAAACTCCACTAACATGTCTTGTATATATTGTTGTTTGTGTAATAATATGCATGAGTACATTTGGAATATCGGAGACATATGCTAAGGAATTAGAAGACGTTTGGTATAATCGCTCACATTTCTTCTCTTTTCTCCCTCTCTTTTCTCTTATTTATAATTGAGGAGGTTGAGCTTTGTATGTTGAGGAGGATGTTCCAATTTTGTAACTTGGTGATGTGTGCCTATGTGTTGTTAGATTAGATTGCATTAGTTTACTTGACATATAGCTTGATAGTTGCACTTGCATTATAACATGTATATACTAATTACATTCATGGCATGTAGTTGCATTTAGGAAACCTTCGAATAAATCACTACTACAAATACAGGCAACTACAACGGCCCTTTAACAACGCTTATTCACGAAAATCATCAAAAAACGTTGTAGAATGGATGGCGCGAATTTTACCAAACTTAATTACAACGGTTCTGTGTTGTTAACAGTTATTGGTTTTAACAACGGGTCATACTTTCAAAACCGTTGTTAATATAAAAACTAATAACAACGGTTGAATTTGTAATACATTTTAACCGTTGTTAATAATTTGGCGCAAAATTAGTGAAAAGTAATTACAACGGTTTGTTTAGAACCCGTTGTTATTAGGTTGTAACAACGGTTGTATACTGAGTAACCGTTGTTATTAATGTAATGCAAATCTTAAGAACAACAGATTGCTTTATTCTGCTATACGCTACAAAACACAAACACAAGCTAATACTGCTACTATATCATCCTCCATTCCTCCCTGATCGTCTCTCTGTCTTCATCTCCGTCACTATTGTCACCGTCTTCTCTCCCTCATCGTGTTTATCAATCAGGTATATATGTTTCTTAGCAACGCTTATAGATATAGAATTTTTTGGGTTATTATCTAATTTGTTGATAATTTAGCTTAATTGCTTTCCTGAATTTCGTTTATTTGTTTGCCTATTATTGGATTTTCTGAATTAGTTGCCTATATATTACGAATGTAGAAAAATGACTCGAACTTGGATGATTGATGCAAATATGAGTGACCGCAACTATAAGGATAGTTTAGCTGAATTTTATGAAGTCGTTTCGAACAATTTGAAAGGTTCTTCTAGTATTGCATGTCCTTGTGAAAGATGTGGTAATATTAGCTATATGGCTTTTCCGGACGTTAAAATACACCTAGAAAAGTGGAGATTTAGTCGATCCTATACACGTTGGATTTTTCATGGGGAACCATTAGAGGACGAGAATAGCTCTGAAGAAGATGATGTTGAAGTACACGAAAGGCTAACTGATGATCCTGAGTTTGCCGAGTTTTTTGAGTTGGAAGAGTTGGAAGCAGAGAAGTTGAATGTTGGGTCTATAGATAATGAAGAGAATGATGATGAGTCGAATGCTTTTGAAGATGTAGGTGATGACACTATTAATTGGGATGGCCTTAACAACATGTATGAGAAGTTGTGTGAGTCTGAAGCACCTCTGTATCCTGGTTGTAAGTTCACAAAAATGTCGGCTGTGGTGAAGTTGTATAATATCAAGGGGGCAAATGGGGGGAGTGACACGTGTTTCGCTAGTGTTTTAGCCTTGATAAAGGAGTTGCTTCCAGATGGTAATGTTCTACATGTTAAGACATATGAGGCGAACAAACTAATAAGTGGAGTGGGTATGAAATATGAGAAAATACATGCATGTCCAAATGATTGCATATTGTATCGGAAATTATATCAAAACTTAACCAATTGCCCTAAATGTTTGGAGTGGCGTTATAAGGATAAAGAAGGGATCCCGGCTAAGGTGTTGTGGTATTTTCCAGTGATACCAAGATTCATAAGGATTTATGCGAATCCCGATGATTCAGAAATGTTAACTTGGCATGAAACAGGAAGAATAAATGATGGAAAGCTAAGACACCCGGCAGATGGTATGCAATGGAAATCGTTCGACGCTAAGTATCCTGAGTTCGGCAATGAACCTAGAAACTTACGTCTAGCGCTGTCCACTGATGGAATGAACCCACACGGAAACATGAGTAGCCAACATAGTACTTGGCCAGTAGTGTTGGCTATTTATAACTTACCTCCATATGTGTGCATGAAAAGAAAGTATTTGATGTTGTCGTTGTTAATTTCGGCCCTAAACAACCTGGAAATGATATAGATGTCTATTTGGAACCTCTTCTAGATGATTTGCGAATGTTGTGGGATAGTGGGATAGAAGTATTTGATGCATATAAGAACGAAACTTTCAATTTGAGAGCGATGTTATTGTGTACAATATCTGACTATCCGGCTTATGGCGACCTTTCTGAGCACACAGTTCATGGGAAAGAGGCTTGTCCATTGTGTGGGGAGGATATCGAGTCTGAATACTTGAAGTCTTCTCGTAAGTATGTGTATATGGGAAATAGGAGGTTCTTGTATCATGACCATTGTTATCGCAAGATGCATAAAGCATTCAATGGAAGACACGAACTTTGTCAACCTCCTAGAATTTTGAGTGGGCATGAAGTTTATCAGAAAGTAAAGCATATTGAGATAGATTATGGAAAGAAGAGCGGGTCTAAATTGTCTACTCGTGGGTATAAAAAAAGATCCATATTTTTTGATAAACTTCCATATTGGCCTGACCTGGAGGTCAGGCATTGCCTCGATTTCATGCACATTGAGAAAAATGTCTGTGATAATATTATCAATACCCTTCTGAATGTTCCCGGTAAAACAAAGGATAACGCCGCAGCTAGGGAAGATATGAAAATGATGGGTATTAGGCTAGAGTTGGCACCACAGAAGAGAGGTAATCGTACATTTTTACCGCCAACAGCTTATACCCTTTCACGGAATGAGAAAAAGAGTTCTGTGCATGCTTGAATGGAATTAAAGTACCACATGGTTATTCGTCAAACATCAAAAGCCTAGTGTCGATGCAAGACCTAAAACTCACCGGGTTAAAGTCACATCATTGTCACACTTTGATGCAACAATTACTACCTGTGGCTATTCGTTCCATTTTACCTGAAAAGGTAAGATATGTTATAACTAGATTCTGTCTCTTCTTCCAGTCCATATGCGAGAAAGTCATCGATCCCGATGACGCAGATTCATTACAGGACCTCGTTGTAACCTCTCTTTGTCAGTTGGAAATGTATTTTCCACCCTCTTTCTTCACTATCATGATTCATCTGACCATTCACTTGGTTAGGGAGATTTTGTACCTTGGGCCCGTGTACTTGAGATACCAGTATCCTTTCGAAAGATTGATGAAAGTCTACAAGGACTATACATCTAATCGGTATCGTCCGGAAGGTTGTATTGCTGAACGCGCTATTTTAGACGAAGCTCTTTCATATTGTTACGCTCATCTCTCCCCTGAGGAGTTGATTGGCGTTCCTAAGAATCGTCATAGTGACTTGATGACCGGAAAAGGTATTAGGGGCCAGGTTGAAAAAATTGTGACACGTGAAATGTCGCATTTAGCACATACGTATGTGCTAAACAACGAAGATGAGGTGCAACCTTATATTCAACAACACAAAGATGAGCTCAAATACGATCACCCAAACAAGACCGAGAAGTGGATTGCAAACGAGCATACGAAGACGTTTGCAGAGTGGTTTAGGAATATTGTCTTAGAGTGTACGAATCAAACTGGTGATGAAATCTCTCCTAGGTTACTACGTCTTGGTTTAGGTCCAAATGCCAGGGTCACCTTTTACAGCAGTTTTGCCATTAATGGATATACTTTTTACACCCGCGAGCAATATGAGTCGAGCACAATGCAAAATAGTGGTGTGAGTTCTGAATTTGAGGCAATGCACTTTGCTACTTCAAAAGATAAAAAGCCTATTTGGGGAAAATGCCTTTATTATGGTGTTATTCAAGAAATATTGGTACTAGATTACATTGATTTCACAATGCTTTTGTTTCGATGTAACTGGGTTGATAACAACATCTATTGTGTCCGAAAGGATAAGATGGGATTTACGTTGGTCAATCTGGGTAAGGTTGGCAATAATAAGGATGATCCTTTCATAATGGCATCCCAAGCTAAACAAGTGTTCTATGTCACCGATCCTATGGATAAGAAGTGGTCTGTTGTACTGTCTATAAGGAGTAGAAGGAGTAGTCCATCCGATAATGGTGATGATGATCAGGATGTCGTTTTTGAGGGAATGGATCACTCTACCACTATATCTTATTTCGACGATGTTGACACTGATCATGAGGACACTGAAAGCATCTATATGCGTGATGACCATGGTGAAGGTATTTGGGTTAACGAAGAAACTATGACATCCAAGAAACGTCCCCGATCCTGAGATGGTCCATAATGTAAGTTATTACTTCCTCCGTTCTCATATGATCTACCCACTGTATCTTATAATGAAATAGTAGCTTTTATTTTTATTTTTATTTTTTAAATATATATATATCTTCCTTTTAGTTTTTTTTTCTTAAATAACTATCTCCACTGAACAGATTAGTAGAAGGAACTGCATATTTAATACAAAACGTACTGGAAATCTTACAAGACCACAGGGTTACACATTATCTTTATTTAAGTTGCCTTTTCATACAGGCCCACGACACTGCTTATGATAGGCGGATACAGACACACACAGTTTGACACTCAAAAAATAACACACGACGTTGCTTGGAAGTTTCAGCCACAACGTGGTTGTAGATACGGACACATTTTGTAGGGGTTTTAGGGGTACATTGCTTAGAAAACAGCCACAACCTGGTTGTAGGCATCGACGCTTTCTGACTTGGCCGACTCCTGCCCATCAATGATGGTCGCATACGGCACTTGGACATAGTCCACGGTATTCTTCAGAAGCTCAGCATCCGAGTCTGTGGCTACCCAGAGGTATGGTTCGAGTGTTGACCTATTCGGAGCATTCCAGTCGTTCCTGCCATGGCCTCTGAGTTGAAACATCATGTCAAGCTTAAATGCTGATTCTGGATGTGCAGGTGACGTTCCAAACTGAATGAGTAGACTCCCTTTGAATCCCCATGGCCTCCATTGTGGCTTAACTTTGCTGACCGAGTATCCCAGCCAATAAGCTTATTCCTCAAAGGATTAAAGCTCTTGGCAGCAAATTTTCCATTGTCTATATCTATGTGGCCTGGGGCATTCATCAGGACACAGTGATATGGACGACCAATATTTTGAGTCATTTTCAGACCAGTAATTTGATGGTTTAATTTATTTGTGAGTGTTGGGGAGCTAATGGGATGCCTGAATTTATAGCAAGTTTGAGATGTGTTGTTTGTCTTTAGCTTTTGGTAGCTTTAAAAAGCCAATAGAACCAATAATGGTCATTGTTAAATAAAGATTCCCAAATTTGCATGACATGGTAAATCCTGTAGATATGCAGTATGCATGCATGCTGGTGTTGTCTTATTTTCTTGATCTTATTATTAGATGTGGATGCTGGTGTTGAAATTGCTGAATAATGTTGCAAAGATATGGTGCTTTTCTTTCATTTAAGTATGTATTGTTACAGGCTTGGACTGTAATGGAATTACAGTAATTTTTTTTTAAAAAAAGGTTCAACAATAACAACGGTTATATTTAAATTACCCGTTGTTATTACTTTCAACAACGGTTATATTTACATCACCCGTTGTTATTATTATCAACAACGGTTATAGTTACATCACCCGTTGTTATTACTTTCAACAACGGGTGTAGTACCCCTACCCGTTGTCATTGATTTTTTATACATATTTCATTTTGGCGCAAATTTGGTGAAAATATATTACAACGGGTATATTTTAACCGTTGTAATAAAGTTTTGACAACGGTTGACTTTTATTGACCCGTTGTTATTAACATATAACAACGGTTTTGTTTTGAGGACCCGTTGTCAATAGTTTGTCTTAATAAAAAACTAATTTACAAACACATACAGCATACCACACAAACACAAACAACACCAGTTCAACCGTTGGTATCCTGAGTTTATTATTCTCTCTCCCCCGCTTTCTACATTCTCGTTGCCGGCCGTCGCCCAGTTTCCGACGCCCAGATTCCGTTGCCTTCTTTTATCATCCTGCTCGTTCTCTTTATCATCATCATCATCAGGTATGTTCACTTTAATTTTGTGTTTTGTCATTAGGGTTTTAAGACGATCATCTTTTTTCTTTTTCATGCATCTGTTTGTTTTTCGTCTTCTTTGTTATCTTTATCATCCTGCATCATCTACTTCACTCCTCTTATTAGAGTTTAAGATTTTAGAAGCTCAATCTGTTGTTTTAAATTTTCATTCCTCTTTAGGGTTTTAGATAATACTCTGCATGACGTTGTTAAGTTGTTCATTTACTATTTCATTCATATTTGGGTTTTAGGATTATCATGGGTGAAAAACGGAAAAGAAGTCAAAAGAATAATAAGCGTGGGGATGATAATAAGCCTGGTGAGAGGGGTGCTACGAAGTGCCCGCAAGCCCTTGCAGCTATAGCCGCTAAAGAGCCGCTTAAAATAACATGGAGCTCGAAGGGTTTCCCTACTGGTCCAAATGCGGGTTTTTTATCCAGTTGGATTGGATGTTGCACAAGACAGTTTGTGCCTATCCATTTAGATGAAATTAGAAATTTGAATCCAACATTGAGGAAGTTATACTTGGCTTGTGTAAAGGAAGCCTTTGATATTGCCGATGAATGCCATGATAAGTATTTAATGCATAAGGCAAGGGATGCCCTAAGGCAGTGGAAGTGTGACGTTGCTAGGGATTGGTTGTATGTGGACAAGGCAACGGGGGAGATGCGTAAGAACCCACCGGGAGACAATAAGTGTCCCACCATCAGTCAGGAACAATGGGATCTTTTCAAAGAGATGAGAACTAGTGAGAAGTTTCAGGTTAAATATCCTCGCCTTTTAACGATTTACCTATCATTTTTTTTAATTAATGATTTCTTTATATAATCTTTTTATTATCTCATCTACTTGCACTTTTATATAATTATTTGAAGGCCGTTAGCAGAAGAAATCGTGCTAACATTTCATGCAAGAAGGGGAAATGGTATGGTTCTCGAGGCGGTTACAGAAAGATAGAAGAGAACCTCGTAAGTAGCATGCATTCCCCTGTGAGACTTGATTTTTTTAATCACACTTGGACTTGATACACATTTACATGTATAACTCTTACCATGTTAATGTGTAAGTGGCAAAGGGAGTGACCAACTTGGATCGGCATGTAACTTATAAAGAAAGGCACACGCCTAAAGGATCCCGGTCGTGTGACAAATATGATGAGGAAGTGTTGGCCAACATAGTAAGCATTATTTTATTAAGACGAGTTCATTACTAACTTTATTATTTTTGTCACAAATATAATTTGAAGTTTATTTAATATATTATAGGACAACGTATTGAAGGAGGTAGAAGAAGGGAAATTCACTCCCAATGGTCGTGATGACGTTCTTGCTAGAGCGATCGGCCGACCCGAACATCCAGGTCGATTGAGGGGGCTCCCGTTACAGGTTGGAGTAACGAAATATTATGGGACAACTGCCCCGAAAAAGAAGAAAAGGAAGACTAAGGCTGAGAAGGCTGACATGGTACCATTTATTCTATTATTTTCATTTAAGTTCAATTCACATGTTATTGTTGGGATAAAAATGGCTGAAACATTACATTCTTGGCACGCACCTTCAGTTAATGGCATCCGTACTACTAAAGTTGAATGCTGGAGGCAAGCTTTCCGAAGAAGAAGTGAAGATGATGGAGGATGTCATTTATAAAGGGGGTAATAAGGTACAACAGATTGGTCAAGAGGCCGAGAACACTACTATCTTGGCAATACATGAGAAGGAAGTATCGGTCAACGAGATTCAGAAAGAGCAGGTACCTAATGCTTCTGAAGTTGTAACAACTAAAGCCGATCAGGTACCTAATACTTCCTTATTTTTCTTGTTTTCTTTTTTTTGGGTAAGATCAGGGGGTGTGTTCCCTGCCAGCTCTAATGCTATAACTTCTGATATCGTGCCATTGGTTAATTTTATTAGGTAAATAATGGGTCTGAAAAGGAGATGCTACTTGAGAAGACGACTGATGGAAAACAGCATACATCCCCTTCAAGTCACTTCTTTGTTTTCGATAAGGTATGCATGAGGTGTTTAATTAGTTAAATTTATATGAATTCTATTAAATTTTGGGATATAATAATGTATGTGTATTCTTCAGGCCGTAAACAAGAGGCCAGTTATTCTTGCTGACCCTAAATTCGATAACCCATATGTGCATGTGCTCTCGTAGAAGTGCCCACCAAATCAGCAGCGGAAACTGTAGTGGTTGTTCATGGAGAAAAAATTTTGCCGAATCATAGAAAAGTGGAGATAACTGAAGTCTTTCCAGGCCATGAAAACTTTCAACCGCTCGTCCCGATTCGCCAGGACGACATTACCATTCTCGGGAGATGCGGTTGGAAGTTTCATCCATGGCTCGAATCTCACATCTTCTTGGCTCGTTCGTCTCCGCCTCAGCCGAAAGCAGTTGGGGTTAGAAGAAATACCTTTATATATATGTTAAATTTTTAATTGTTGAATGTTTTTATATGTTAAATTTATATGTTATTTTTTTTTGTAGGGAACAAAAAAGCCGGCTTTGGCGGATAAGCCTAAGTCCACAGACATGCCAACTACCTCGTCGAGACAACAACTTGATGAGGTATTTAATTAACTTCTCCATTTTTATGAAAACCTCCCTTTAATTTTTTTTGTTCTGTATTTCTAAAAAACATGGAAATTTTTTGTAGGGAACAAAAAAGCCGGCTAAGGCGGATAAGCCTAAGTCCCCGGACATGCCAACTACCTCATCCAGACAACAACTTGATGAGGTATTTAATTAACTTCTCCATTTTTTTAAAAACCTCCCTTTATTTATATTTTGTCTGTATTTCTAAAAAGCATGGAAATTTTGTGTAGGGGACAAAAAAGACGGATAAGCCTAAGTCCCCAAATCATACTGCTTACTACTACCTCATCATTGAAAGAGCAGGTTGATGAGGTATTTAGTTAAGTACGCTTTTATTTTTGTTACTCCAACTAGCTAGCTAGGATATGTTACCTTTGGATTTTTTAGTATTTTAATTATCTACATGTGTAGGCTGGTGGTAGTAGCACAAAATCAAAGAATCATTATTTCCCCGAACTGAAAGATGTTAGGAGTTTAAACTCCACAAAATATTCTGGGAAGGATTACATGCAAAAAGTAAGAACGGTGACGATGAGGAAACTGCATGAGGAGGCTTGCGATCGCATAGGCAACGAGCAATTGATAATTATTCCGCTCGAGGAGCATATTCTAGGGGTTTAGCGCGAAACACTTATGTCATGGGATATGCTAGCCATTTGGGCTGGCCTAGACGAGATTGATGTCGAACACCTATTTGTTTGGATGAAGTAAGTTTCTTAATAAATAATTTCATATTCTAATATTCTGACTACTAGATAGTGTTTTAAATACCGGAATTAATACCGTAATAATGTAGGATATTGAAATTGAGAGTGATCCCCGAGAAGAAGATTTCATCTGATCAATACGGATTCCTGTGCCCCTATATTTTATCTATCTTTATCCCGATTTGTTCGTTCGAAGATCGGGTAGATTATATTGCTCAGCAATTGGCGACAACCAAGAAGCTATTTTTTGCCCCTTATAATGAAAGAGGGTAATAAACAAATTAATATTACGTTTCCCCCTACAATTGCATTTTCATAACTAATATATGTACTTGTTAATAATGATGATGTCTCTTGATGTAGGACTCATTGGGTGCTAGCAGCCATCATGCCGACGAAGAAGAAAGTATTTTGGTTGGACTCTATACATAATCCACCAAGCGAGACTTTTAAGCGCTTGATTATTAAGTAAGTTTATAATACTTGTTTAGGTATTTTTACCCAAGTCGATTAATTAGGGTCAATGTAGTCTATATTCGTTGGTCGATTGTATAATTGTTCATATGTCAATAAGTAAACGGAAAAATAAAGTGCGTAATGTAAATTGACACGAGAGATTTGGTGACGCGGAAAACCCAATGTGGGAACAACCGCGGGAGGGACGGTACCCTGCCAAGTATTGCACTATATGAATAGGAGGATGATTACAATTATGGTACGAAGCTAATCCTGCTGACCCTAGGTGTCAGGCCTGCAAGATCTAGAATGAACGTATATTATTTGCTGGGATGTGATCTTGAATGTTGATGTATGAATGCCGGTGGATGAATGAATTCTTGATTCGTTCCCTTGGCTATTTATAGGGTAAGAACCCTAGATATGTCCTACCTTGAATATGGAAAGGGAATATAATTTCCATAAGGACTCTTTCCAAACCCGGACTCCCTTGCCAATTCTCCTTGATCTCCCTGACTTCTCCCTAACTTCTTCCTAACACCTCTTTCCTTAACGCGGGCACCCTCTATGATGGGCTCTTGATCTTCCTTAAGCCCGTTTCTCCACTCCCTTGTCCGCGGGCTCCCTTCCTCTTTATCACTCCATCCATAGCCTTTACCTTATTAAGTGGGCCTCCTCCATTATGCTATTTTTAGCCCAAACAGTTTGCCCCAAATTTCTTGTGAAGTACGCTTTCAAGTATTGAGTAAGGAATTTTACGTAACCAAATGTTAAAAAACCCTACGTCGTCTTTTACTTCTTCCCATGCAAGCCATCATTTCCAGCCGCCCTACTCCTCTTTCTTCGCACCCAACTCCCTCTCTCCTCTTTATAACTCCAACGTTCCTCCTCCACTCTCATTAATCACTTCAAATTATTTCAAAAATTCTTCTCTCTTAAACCCTCAACCTTCCTCCTCTTTCACTCCTTGCCGGTTTCACTGTTCCCCTCATCGTCTTCATCATCAGGTAATCCATCTTCTCTTCTTCTTTTAATCTTTATTTTCTCTCTCCACCATGGGCAAAATTCGTCAATCCTCCACACCTTCTGATCGTAATCTCGACCCCATTTTCCCTTCTCGGGGGCTTTTTAAGCATCCCCACGACTGTGATTCTGCTTTAACGCTGACCGACATCCCCACGATCAAGAATCTGCTTGGTCTTGGCGACGGGGTGGATATCGCCATCCCTGAACCGGAACAAAAAGCTAACGCCCTTCGTCCAGGGTGGGTTAGTTTCTACCTGTACCCGTTTAGATATGGCCTCCGTTTTCCTTTCCCTAAACTCATTCAAGATTTTATCTTCACCAACAATTTCGCCATGGCACAAATTTCTGCTGCCATTTGGAGAGTTCTTCTCTATTCTCTGGCCGCTGGTCAGAGTACTGGCAAATCTGTCACTCTGGGCGATCTGGCCCATATGTACAACATCAGATCCTTGGGCAAGGGTCAATTCTCATTCCGGGGACGTGGAGAGGCTTCTTTCAGACACGTATCGAAATATCGCGATGAGAAATGGTTTGAGGACTTCTTCTACGTGAGGAAGGACTCCATCCAGCCTCCTGCCGATTATATTTTCGAGAAATGGGTTCTGACTTCGAGTAAGTAGCCTTCCTGTCACCCGATTTATTTCATTTTGCTGCTTACTAGCTTACTTCATCGTCTTCGTGCAGGCCCCTGTGACCTTACCCGTATCGGCGCCAAGATCCCTGCCTGCAGCAAGCTGTTCAACATTTCCGAATATGAGAGAAAGTTCCCAGACCTGCTTCCTGGTTTTTCACCTGCTTCTTCCTCCAATCCTCCTCAATCAGCCCACAGTATGTCTTCTGGTAAAACTTCTGCAACCACTCTTTATTTGCATGCTGTTTCTGCTGATGTTTTAAGTATTCTGTCGCCTGAGGCTATGTGTGCTTGCAGGTTCAAAAGTTGATCAATTGGAACTCATCCTCCAAAGTGCTAAAAGAAAGAGACCTTCCGCCAGCCCTGATGTGGCCTCTGCCTCCAAGAGGAGTGCTCCTGCTGCCTCTTTTCAGACTCCTCCCACAATTTCCAGTTCTGCTGCATGTGAGCCCCTGGAGGTTAACCCGTTATCTCGTCATCCGCCTACTCCTCCTGCCAGTCCTCGGGCTTCATCTAGCGTAGGCATTATTGCTCACTTCCCAGAGGGATTTGGGAACGTGGACAAGGTGCCCTACTGGCCGGAGATTGATCAGCTGCTCTTTCCTCCTGTTGAGGAAACGTTTTCGGAGTTCACCCCAGAGGAGATGGCTGAAAATGACGTGCAGAATGCCTTCATGGTAAATATCCTTCATTTTCTACCTGTCTGTTTACTTGGATTCTGCCTCCTGACTTCCTTGCTGACTCTTGATTTGCTCTGCCCAGACCCTCCAGTCTGCACTCTACAACAGGAAGATGATCAACATAGTGTAGACGACCAGCCGTGCTACCAGTGCCAAGAACCAGGAGCTGAAGGAGACTGTTGCTGATTTGGCACAGCAGCGGATCGATCTGAAGGAGCGTGTGGTGGAGTCGAAGACCGAGCTTCTTTGTCACCAAGAAGAAGCCGAAAGAGGGGGCGATCACCGGCGCGTACTCAGGCGGTGTGCAATACTTTCTGTGACTCCCTCAAGCGCTCTGATGAGAAAATCAGTGAGCTGATTTCCCTGGCCACCAATGTTGTTGCCTATGCTACCTGGCGGGGCAAGATCAGCGGGATGCATGCTGCCCTCGAGGAGGCTCCCACCCAGCAGGCCATAGAGGAAGAGGAGAAGCAGCTGGAGATGCTCTACCCCGCTCAACCTGATCTGAGTATGCTGATGCCTGAGGTTGGTGAGGTGAATTCTCCTGCATTGGCTGGGCAGGCTGCTGGGGGTGGTGCTGGAACGTCCCAGGATGCTGCTGACGGAGTGGCGGCTGAGGATATGCAAGCTGGTGCAGTACCTGAAATGAGCGGTCAACAGGCAGAGGAGGTGCCAGAGGTGGAGGTCATTAATGTGACTGATAATTAAGTTTTTATGTTTTGATGAACTTTCTTGGTAGTCTGGCCCAGAGGTGGCAGACTTTGTAAGTTTTAAACTTGTTCTTTTGTGGTTGCCCCGCCAAGGTGGCGGTTAAACTTTGGGCCGTACTTTTGGCCATATTTTGAAATGCCCCTTGTCATAGTTTAGCAAGGTTTTAGCTTACATATCGTGTGTTTGTTGTTTATCTCTCCTGTTTTTAGGAAGTTTTTTGCTGTGTCAGCCTGTTTGACTGATTTAGGCGAGTCCTGTCACCCTGAAGAGGCTAACGTTCTAACTCAGCTAGCTGCCGTGTCAGCCTGATGGCTGATTTAGGCGTATGCCGCAATGTAAGGAGGAGTGGCCGTGTCAACCTAGGAGTCTGATTTAGACCAGCCTGGTCAGCCTGAAAAGACTGATCCAGACTAAGCTAGCTGCCGTGTCAGCCGGATGGCTGATTTAGGCGTATGCCGCAGTTTCAGACTACTTAACCTTGTTCATGACGCAAGGTGTGTTCATCTCGTTTTAAGCCAACAGGGGCGTCATTGAGGCAAGTTTATCGTCATTCTAGGACCAGATGGAGACGCTGCAGGATTCTGGTAGCGCAGATATCCCTACGTTCCATGTTCGTTTGTGCATGCATACTGGGGCCCTGATTAATTGCGATTAGTGCAAGCTACGTCCAGGGGGTGGTATCAGGGGTAGCTGGATAAGCGTATTCAGCTGTCAACCAGGCTCCCTTTCGTATGTTCCACAGTCCGCCTGGTGAAGGTGCTCCTTGTGAAGAAAAATAGGTTAGGCATGTTGGAGTGCCGTGTGCCTTGTCACCCCGCGTTGGCAGTTGACAGTCCTGCTAGACATCCTTTCAAAGTATCATAGACGCTAGGATTCAAAGTGATGTACTTAGAGAAGCCTGAAAATAAGAAAATTTATTAGAATGATGTGAATTACCTATCGCCATCTCATGGGGTACCAGAGCAATTGTGGTCCCAGGACGCTGCCCAGACCACACCATCCAATAGTAGTTTAAAGTCTTAAAAATAACGAAAGACACCAGAAATAAGAGTGAAATTGGCAGTATGCCTACCACCGGATTTTTATTTTATGTTTGAAAATGATTTGGCTTCTCACAGTACATTATTCCGAAAGCTAAAGTCTACTTATTATTAAAAATAATATCTCTTCAGGTGAAGTATGTTCCATGGGCGTTGTATGATTTGACCGTCCATAGTCATCAGTCTGTATGCACCATGGCCAACAACTCCTTCTACCTGGTATGGTCCTTCCCATTTGTAGGCGAATTTGCCTGCTTTTCGATTCTTGGTGTTCTGAAACACCTCTCGGAGAACCAGGTCTCCTACCTCCAGGAGCCTGACTTTTACATTCTTGTTATAACTCCTGGCCACTGACTGTTTGTAGGCAGCCAGACGGATTTTTGCGCTTGCTCGCAGCTCGTCGATTGTGTCCAGGCTTCTGGTCATCTCTGTACTATTCAGTTCCCTTGTCATATTTCCATACCTGTGAGTGGGAACTAGAACTTCTGATGGAATGAATGCTTCTGCGCCAAACACCAGGCTGAAGGGTATTTGACCTGTTTCTATCTTTGGTGTCGTTCTGTCTGACCATAATACTAGTGGCAATTCATCTGCCCACATTCCTCCTAACTCCTGTAACCTCCTTCTCAGATTGTCCATAATGATTTTGTTGCTGGATTCAGCTTGTCCGTTGGACTTTGGAGTCCTAGGTGCTGAATTTTTCAAGGTGATGCTCCACCTGGCACAGTATCCCTCGGTGTCGTTGGAGATGAATTGTGAGCCATTGTCACATATGAGTTTTGATGGGATACCAAATCTGCAAATAATGTTTCGTTTTATGAATTAAATGACCTGTTTGTCTTTTACCTCCGTGAATGCTTCTGCCTCTATCCACTTGGAGAAGTAATCTGTCATTGCTAACATCTAGGTTCTTTTTCCCGTGGCCCGTGGTAGAGGGTCTACTATGTCCATGCCTCATGCCATGAATGGCCAGGGAGAAATGATAGGGTGTAGGGGCTCTGCTGGCTGATGGATCATGGGCGCTGAGCGCTGGCAGTCGTCACATTTTCGTGCGTACTCTGCTGCATCTGCCTTTCATTGTAGGCCAATAGTATTCCTGTCTGAGGGCTTTATTTGCCAGACTCTTGCCCCCTGCATGGTTTCCACATTCGCCACTGTGGAGAGCATGCAACACAGTCTATGCTTCTTCTTTGTCCAGGCACCGTAAGTAGGGGCCTGCTAGTGATTTTCTGTATAATGTATCATCAATGAGTATGAATCTGGAGGTCTTCACTCTGAAAGCTCTTATTTCCTTCTTGTCATCTGGTAGCTTGTTATAGCGCAACCAGTCTAGGTAAGGTGTGCGCCAGTCGTCTGCCTGGTTGGCTATTTGGCATGGCTGCCTGTTTGGCTGGGAGCTCTCACCTTCCTCTGTAACTGCTCGGATTTCTTTCTTGCTCTGTGGATCCTCCAGTTCACCTCTGTCTATTTCGTCCGCCTTATGAATGGAAGGTTCCAGCATATGTGCTATTGGGATGCTGGATAGCTCTGTTGGTTTGAATGTTGCCCCCAGGCTTGCTAGGGCGTCTGCTTCCACATTCTGATCTCTGGGGATCTGTTTAAGCTTGCAAGTTTCGAATTTTTGTTTTAACTCCTTTGCTACTTTTAGGTATTCAATCATTTTCGAATCTCTGGCTTTAAACTCATCATTCACGTGGTTGACTATTAACAGCGAGTCACTGGATATGAGCAGGTGCCTGACCCCCAACTCCAAAGCTAGCTTCATTCCCAATATCAAGGCCTCGTATTCTGTCTCATTGTTGGTTGCCTTGAATTCGCATCTTACTACTTGCGCTATCAGGTCTCCCTGTGGTGACCGTAGAATTAATCCTACGCCTGCCCCCCTTTGGTTGGAGGCTCCGTCAATGTGCATCTGCCAGATTTATGCCTCCTTGCTTCCTCCTAAAGTGAGGATCTCTTTATCTGCTAGATTCTGGATGGCAGGACTGAAGTCTGACACGAAGTCGGCCAATGCTTGTGATTTGATTGTTGTTCTGGGGTCATATTGGATGTCGTACCCACTGAGGTGTACAGACCATTTCGACATTCTGCCTGATAGTTCAGGCTTCCTCTTGATAGCTTTTAGCGGGTAATTGGTCACGACATGTACAATGTGGGACTCAAAATAGGGGCGCAGTTTGCGAGATGCCACTACCAATGCTAGTACTAACTTTTCAAGGGATGTGTACCTGGTCTTTGCCGGCAGCGGGGATTTGCTCACGTAGTATACTGGTTTCTGCTCCCTTTCCTGCTCTCTGATCAGGACTGCACTCACTGCTACCTCTGTGACGGCTAGATATAGGAATAGTGGTTCTCCTGGCTCTGGTTTCGACAGCAGCGGCGGGTCGCCGAGGTAGTGCTTGACTCTACGAAGGCTTGCTCGTGTTCGAGGTCCATTCAAACTTCGGCTTTTCCTTAGTACGTCGTAAAATAGCCGCATTTATCCGAAGATCTTGAGATGAACTGTTCAGTGGTCGCTACCTTCCGGATAGTCTTTGAACATCCTTAGGCTTCTCGGGTGACTCCAATTGTAAGATGGCTTTGACCGCTCGATCTTTGGCCTCTATTCCTCTTTGAGTTACGATATAGCCCAGGAATTTGCCAGAAGATACTCCGAAGGTGCATTTAGATGGATTTAGCTTCATCTTGTATTCCCTGAGGGTGCTGAACGTTTCTGCCAGATGTTGCATGTGATCTCTGACTTTTTCTGATTTCACCACCATGTCATCAATATACACCTCCATTGTTCTTCCTATCTGCTCTTTGAACATGCGGTTAACTTGACCTACGATATGTGGAGCTGCGTTTTTTAGGCCGAATGGCATGACGTTGTAGCAATATATTCCTCTTTCAGACATAAATGTTGTCTTCTCTTGATCTGCAGGATCCATCTTGATTGATTGTATCCACTCCATGCGTCCAGGAATGTTAACATCTCATGTCCAGCTGTTGCGTCCACCATTGCATCAATATGCGGCAGCGGGAATGGATCTTTAGGGCATGCTTTGTTGAGATCGGTGAAGTCCACACATACTCTCCGTTTCCCATTCTTCTTAGGCACCACCACTACGTTGGACAGCCATTCTGGATATTTTACTTCTCTTATTTTCTTTCTTTGCCCGGCGAATATCTACTTCCCTGGTTGATTACCTTATTTCTCTCCACCGCAAACTTCCTTCTTCTCTGCTGGATGGGCTTGCACTTTGGGTCTACACTAAGCTTATGTGTTATGATGGACGGATCTATTCCTGTCATGTCATCGTGTGACCATGCAAAACAATCCATGTTATCTTGTAAGAACTTGACTAACTGCTGTCTTAAGCTTCCTGTACATCCTGCTCCAATGAGCACGGTTCGTTCTGGGTGCAGCTTATCCAGGTTGATTTGATCCGGCTCTTCGCTTTGGCGGTTCGATGTATTCGTCTGGATAGGTCGTCATAATTATTGCTATGCAGGGGGCTGGCAGTGCACTTGAGTGCCTTCTTATAGCAGCCTCTAGCTTCCTCTTGATCTCCTCTTATCGTTTCTACTCCCCAAGGGGTGGGGAATTTTATGCACTGGTGGTATGTTGAGGGGACTGCTTTCATATGGTGCAACCATGGTCTTCCTAAGATGACGTTGTAAGTAGAGGGGCCATCTATAACCAGGTACCTGACTTGCTTATTGACTCCTCCCACATAGGTGGGGATGACTATCTCACCTAGCAAGTTTGGTTGTTTCTCCCTTTGAAGCCTACTAGCGGAATAGTCTTCTTCTGTAAATCCTTCTCGCTGAATCCTATATTTTCTATAGTTTTCAGCATGATCAAGTTGACCGAGCTTTCTGTGTCTACCAAGACTTTTCTAACTGTGCAATTGGCCATTGATAAGGTGATAATAAGTGCGTCATGATGCTCTCGCTCATCGTATGCATCTCCTTCATCAAAGCCGATCTTTGGCAGTCACTTGTGAGAAATTTCGCACGAATTGGCGGTCTATCTCCTTTGGTTTTCGTAGCGTGTCTCTTGGTCTGCTTTGAATATGTCGATCCGCTCAAGTCCGAGCCGCCTGTTATCACGTTTATAATTTTGGTGCATGTGGGTGGGTCTGCCGGTTTGGCGGAGCCTACCTTATCTTGCTGCTTGCCCCCACGTGGTATTAGGTGGCTAAGTTTTCCTTGTTCGTATAGGCGCTTAATCTCTCTTCGTAATGTATAGCAATCCTCAGTGTTGTGCCCAATATCCCGGTGGAACTCACATTTCTTCTTGCTGTCCTTCCTCCATGCCCGCTCTCCTACCGGTGGGTTGGGCCACCCGACTCCATCTCCCATCTTCCTGAGTGCCTTCAAGATTCCTCCGATTCCTGTGGTGAATCCGTATTCTGTCAGAGTGGGGAGTAACTGATTTTCTTCGATTCTGTTGACTCCCCTCCCATATGGTCTGTACCTCTCATCCTTCTTGCTGGTGGTTTGCTTTCTTCCTGATTTCTCTATGGCTGATGTACTGGAGATACTAGGTGTGCTTAGCAAGCTGGCTCTGGCTAAGACATCTTCCTCCAACCTGATTGCGGCAGCTGCCTTTTCCTGTACTGCTTTGAAACTATGGCATGGATGCATAGTTAACTGCTTATATAGGTCGGAGTCATGGCGGAGGCCCCTTCTGAAGGCCTCTACTGCTGTTGAGACATCACACTCTCGTACTGCTACCTTCTCATTGTTGAACCTAGTATTGTATTCTCCAATGCTCTCTCCTGCCCCCTGGACGATTCTGTACAGGTCTCTGCGTGCTTTTTTGTTGCGCTCGCTTTGCGAACTGTTGGGTAAATGCGTTCACCAATTCAGCAAATGTAGATATCGACCTGTTGGGCAGGCTCACAAACCACCGAAGTGCTGGTCCTGTTAGGGTGGATCCGAATCCTTTGCACATGCAGACCTCCTTAACTTGTCCTATAGCTGTTACCGTCATCATTTTTCGTTTTATCTTGGCCGATATGATCAAAGGGGTCTGCTGTGCCGTCGAAGAGAGGCATATTTGGATTCGTGAGTCCCTTTGGCATCGCTGTGATGGATATGGTGTCCACGAATGGTGAGTCGGCATAACTGTCTAGAGCTGCTTTTTCGAGTGGGGGTGGTAGCCCTAGGACCCTGCTCAGCATCTCTTTTAATTCCAAGTTCTTCTTGACTAGTTATCCGGCCGAATGGGGTCCGTCGTCGCCTATCTGGGTATTTCCTCCGATCCGGGTTCTTGAGGATTCGATAAGCTTCGGCGATCGGGGGGGTTATGGTAACGATTGTCCCCCGCCGCGCCAGTTCACTGCTTTGGTTTGACTCGGATCCCGCTACGGGTGTCCGCCCGATTCTTTGGGTCGCGATGGAGAGGCCACTGTTTGCGTCCCTATGCGATTAGCCGGTGCGCCGCCTATCTCGGTGTGAGGTATCCTAACCCTCGTGGGGTTATTTTTCCATCGACGCATCGTAGCCAAATCTAATCTTGTTATTAGCTAAATTTGGTGTCTCGCTTCGCCCGATACTCCCGTGTCAAATCTATTAATGGAGATCTTCCTTTACTGTCCCTGCTGCCGGGGATGATCTTTTTCAGGATATCAATCTGTGCCCAGAGCTCTCTGTCCCTTCTTCTTGCCTCATTATCTGCTCTCCTTTGGTCTTCTCTCATGTTTTCCATAGCTTTCTGAAGATTTTCCACGCCAGTGAGTAAGATTTGTGTGGGACTAGGTGGCAGAGTGGTGCCTGAACTTGCTATTCCCTTGTCTGATCTGGGGTGAGTTGTGACAGCAGGAGTTTTAGGAGGTAGAGTAGCTTTTGTTGTCGGTATGATTCTTGAGGTGTGTCCGGGAGCCTGCGTGGCCACTGTTGATGTCGGATTTTGGGTAGATAGTGGTGGTGGCGATGGTTGCCTGCTCCCTGACACGGCTTCAGATGCTTGCTTTTCCATTGTATATCTAGAATATCAATGATTGACGACCACAATGCCCCACGGTGGGCGCCAAACTGTTTAGGTATTTTTACCCAAGTCGATTAATTAGGGTCAATGTAGTCTATATTCGTTGGTCGATTGTATAATGGTTCGTATGTCAATAAGTAAACGGAAAAATAAAGTGCGTAATGTAAATTGACACGAGAGACTTGGTGACGCGGAAAACCCAATGTGGGAACAACCGCGGGAGGGACGGTACCCTGCCAAGTATTGAACTATATGAATAGAAGGATGATTACAATTATGGTACGAAGCTAATCCTGCTGACCCTAGGTGTCAGGCCTGCAAGATCTAGAATGAACGTATATTATTTGCTGGGATGTGATCTTGAATGTTGATGTATGAATGCTGGTGGATGAATGAATTCTTGATTCGCTCCCTTGGCTATTTATAGGGTAAGAACCCTAGATATGTCCTACCTTGAATATGGAAAAGGAATATAATTTCCATAAGGACTCTTTCCAAACCCGGACTCCCTTGCCAATTCTCCTTGATCTCCCTGACTTCTCCCTAACTTCTTCCTAACACCTCTTTCCTTAACGCGGGCGCCCTCTATGATGGACTCTTGATCTTCCTTAAGCCCGTTTCTCCACTCCCTTGTCCGCGGGCTCCCTTCCTCTTTATCACTCCATCCATAGCCTTTACCTTATTAAGTGGGCCTCCTCCATTATGCTATTTTTAGCCCAAACAATACTGATTTATTTATAATTTTCAATTTTTATTTATAGCAAAAACCTCATTTTTGCCCCTAAAAAAATGAGTTTCTGCCTCCTTTCTTTTTTTTTTTTTTTTTTTTTTTTTAAAAAAAGTGCCTTTTAGAAGAAAAGAGCTAACGAGCAGGATCAACCCACGAAAGATTCTGATGATGGCCCTACTTTTATTACGATAACAGGGGTACATGCTCAAATACAATACCTTAAGTGCAAAAATCTGTGTTTAATACTAATACAATACCTAAAGTTCAAGATTCTGATGTGAGCCTTCTCTCGCCTGTTTGTTTTTATGTAATAATAGGTCCCTCGCCAGCCGGATAGCATACAATGTGGATACTACTTTTGTCGGTTCATGTTGGAGATTATTACGCGAAGATATATCCTTATTCCAGAAAAGGTTAGTAATTTAATAATGTGTTTATTACTTTTTTTAAATTAGAGCTGATGTTGTCTTGCTTCTTTGCTATACCATGATGTTGCTATGCAGTATTTGATGTTGTTACAATAATGTCTTGTCTTTGTTTTTTCCGCAGTATGTAATCAACCCGTCACAAGAGCTTCAGCAATACAAATGTTTACATATAGACGAGGTAAGGGACATGTTGGGCAAATACGTCTTAGAACATATATAGCAATGCTGAAGGCTAAATGCATGATACTCAGAGCTTAAATCAGCTTATTAGTAAATTTTTTGTTGAAGTTAGGAAATGATTAGTTCATGTAAATTTAACTCCTTGTAAGTATATATATATATATATATATATATATATATATATATATATATATATATATATATGATGTCTTTGTTGTTGTTGAATTGAATCTATTGAGTTCGATGAACCCATTTGTGATTTATGTTTTGATATATGATCTTCTTTGATATATGCAGGTTTTGAATGGCATGAAACAAATTTAATTTTTAAAAACATTAGGAGTTCGTAATAAAAACGGTTACTAAAAAAAACCATTGTAAATACCCTTCACAAATACTCGCCCTAATATTCAACAACAGGTTTTAAAATAGGAACCGTTGTAAATACCTTTCACAAATATCCGCGCATAATATTCAACAACATGTTTTAAACGAAGAACCGTTGTTAAAAGTCTTCACAATTTTGGTGGGAAAGTTACAACAACGGGTTTTAAACGAAGAACCGTTGTTATTACAAATTTCAACAACGAGTATTTAGCATATACCCATTGTTAAAAGTCTTCACAATTTTGGAGGGAAAGTTACAACAACGGTTATTCATATGACAACCGTTGTTATATTATTCCCACCAAATTTTTGAAACACTTTCCACAACGGCTTACACGCAACAACAACGGCTTTTAACCGTGGTGAATACTTTTGACAACGGTTTAAGTAAATAACCTAACCGTTGTAAATACCTTTTACAACGGCCGCTTTAACAACGTCCGCGTTTTCTTTTTACAACGGTTTTTACCCGTTGTTATAGACTGTATCTGTAGTAGTGAATGCCTAACTTGGAGATTTGACGAGCATGTATAGGCCGGTGTAGATACTCTTTTTGCTTAGCACTTTGCCTATTAAGATTGACTTGAGACACCCTTTTTTTGTGTAATTTTGGTGTTTTTTCGATCCGTCTCCTAAGGCCTAGTCAAGGGCGTGCATTTGACCACTACGTTCACCATCGTGATGTGATAATTCCTTGGTGAACGGTTTCCTAGGTGACCTTTAAGACCATGCAATCGTCCAACTATCCTTGTTTACCATCCATATCATTTTACCAAAGGGAATGGGCTAGTACAATTCTCAAAGCTGAGTTCAATGTGCCAATGAAAGCCAAAATTTTGCTATTTTGCCGAGTTATCAAAAGTATCCACGCTACATATGGGGTCACTTCTTTTGCCAAAGTGCTTAATGTCAAATCCAAACAAATGGGAAAAACAAAAGTTATCGAATGGAAAAAAAGTGCCCAAATGCTTAATGTTATCAAATCGGGAAAAATGTTTGATGAAGGCTGTCACAACCCTATCATAGATAAACCCGAGGGGTCTCTAACTAATGCAGCTAGGGAAGTCGGGGACGAATCCACATGGAGGCTATCTTGCTATCTACTTGTTATCTAGTCTGTCTACGGTCACAAATTGGGGGTTTTAGTTGATTTGATTTAACTAAACTAAATTTAAAGCAATATAAGGAATAACAACTAAAACTAGCAAGAATGAAACAGAGTGTGATCAAATAAAGAGAAAGATGCTAGGATGTCGGTTCACCATGATATTACGCAATTCAGCTAAACGTAAGGCCAGTCGGTCTGTAGTGAGAAGGGTAGTGGTAAGGTCCTTCCGGTCCGCTATCCGCCCTAGATGCTTCCTAAATAGCTTCCGCTCTGATTAGGGTAGTCTATTGTTCATAACAGGTCTATTCATTCCAATCTTCCGATCTAGGTCTGAATTTAACCAGGTTAATTAAAATAGTCGCGTGCAGTCAACCAAGTAATTACTGTTATATTGCTATAATACAATTCTCACATTAAAACCTCCTAAACTAATTATAGCGTCACTATTTTACTATCATGGCTCCCCTAATCCCAACAATTAGGATTTAGCTACTCATAACGGTGATAAAACTAATAACGAAAGATAAAACTATATTCGACATGGTTTAAATATGAATTAACAGAAATTGCATAAACTAAATATTAATTCTAATAACCTGACAGCAATTAAGAAACAAGAGAATTAAATGTTGCAAAAAGAAATTAATACTATGAATTAAGTTGAATAGGAAGAGAGTAAAGGATTACAGAAATTAGGATCCGAGAAATTGAA
This sequence comes from Silene latifolia, assembly GCF_048544455.1. Taxonomy (NCBI): domain Eukaryota; kingdom Viridiplantae; phylum Streptophyta; class Magnoliopsida; order Caryophyllales; family Caryophyllaceae; genus Silene; species Silene latifolia. The sequence continues at coordinate 156,876,034 of NC_133536.1, read as the reverse complement.
AGGCAAGCGTCGAACAACAAGTCTCCTAATTCCGATGCGAACTAATAATTAAAACTGAATGATGAATGAGTTCTGAAATTAGTGAATGATTCCTAAACCTAATTTGCTCTCTCCTTTTTATAAGAGAGATATTTATTAACCTAAATAAGATAACTAATATAATAAGTAAATAAATTTACGCGATAAAATCTTGCGTCAGATCACAGATTGATCGATCGAGCACATTGAAACTACTCGATCGATTAACTTCCAGCAAAATCCTCTCGATCGAGCACAAAATCTACTCGATTGAGGAACACCATAAATCCTCCTCTCGATCGAACATAGCAGGAGTTCAGTCGAGGAATTTTCAGCATAAAAAAGGACTCGATCGAGCAATTAAGCCAGCAACGCTCTCGACCGAGTTAGCTACCACTGAGTCAGCTCATAGGACGTTGATTTACTTTCAAGACGACTTCACACATCCCAAGACAGAAGTTTTCTCGCTCCAATTCCATCCATCTCCTAAATGCAAGCTATAGGGACAGTTCCAAGCTCAGTTTTGCTCCTTCCGGGTCCATTCCTGCAATTAAAGCCAAGCAAACCAAAGTAGACTATTCGCATTTCATAGCCTAAAACTACGGGGAGTCTATATAAATATCACGCATCAAACTTCCCCAAACCAAACCTTTACTTGTCCCCAAGCAAACTAAATGCAACTAACTAATGGAACGGGGTAAAAACTCAGAGCTAACTACAAATCGTCCACCTAAACCAATTTAATGTAATAAATCAACAAAATAGCAACAGTGTCAGATGCAAACAAGTTATATGGATGTTTATAAATATAGCTGAACAGTCGACCTTTCTAGACCTTCAAAATTGGACTCTCACGGGTCACTCAATGAAGCAAAGCGTAAGCATATAAATGTAAGAGAGAAAGAAATATAGTCGCTCACCTAGACTATGAACTACATAAACATGCATGCAATCTAATATGATAAACAATTCTAGCTATCGTACACATACATTCCATCCAATCAAGGTCCTGTCACATGCCGAATGCTTACAAAAGTATGAAAAAGTGAGGCAATGGGTAAGAAGGGGCAAAACATTTTGGATATTTGGAGGTATAAGCCAAGCTAGTAACCTAAACAAAACCAATAATACAACATCCCGCTTCAAAACCATCAAAATTAAGCACAAATGCCTTTATTTGGCAAACAACTCACTCAACTAAAATATTAAACTCCTCATATAATAGAATTAGCAAACCAAGTGGTGTTAGTCCAGTGGTAGCCGGGTTAAACCTTGAAGCTTGCACAAATTGAGGAGTTGAGAGGTCCCGGGTTCGACTACCAGCTAGGGCGATGATCACTTGGCCACTGCAGCCCCCGAAGGGGGTGGCTTACATGGTCCATATGGTGGTGCAGGAATGCATGGGCCCAGAGGGATTCAACCCCCTCGTCATCAAAAAAAAAAAAAAGAATTAGCAACATAGGAGTAGTATAAACTTATTTTTTTTCTTCTTTTTTCAATTCTTTTCTTTTCCCCCTTTTTTTTCCGTTTTTTTTCTTTTCGACTTTTTTTTTTCAACATTCTCCTTTTCCAAAACTACCAACTCCCAACTTTACAGTGCAAACCAAATTTGACACAATAAATAATATACCCGCAAAACAAACGCTAAACTAGCTTGGCAAGGCAGACTAAGTTTGGATGTAGTTAAGGGTCAAAAAGGCAAATTTGGCTAATGTGAAGTTAATGGGTAACAATGAAATAAAGGGGTATGTAAGCACCTCTCCTACATGTGACACCGGCCACTAACCCTAATGTATGCAGGCAAAAAGCAATTGAATTTCATACTTATGCAAATTAATGTTACATGTTATGCAAGGAGTAACTACTCACAATCCTACATGAACTGGTCATGGATGACACCAGTTTATTAAGCTCTAATTCCTTAGAATTTATAAGTAGGTTGCCAAAATATCAGGTCAAGTCTATTCGTTCAGCTAAATTTTTACATAAACTCGTAGATTATGCAAAATGACTATGCTAAAAGATGTTAAAATGGCAAGGCTTAGGTTATAAGACTAGATGTAGTTCAATTTCATCATTGAAATCTACCGATCCGACTCAACTTACATGCAAAAATAAACGTGAATTTTTTTTTATTTTCGATTTTTTTTGATATATATTTTCTGAAATAATAAGAAACAGTGCCAGCTAACATGCAATAAACGTGAATGCAAAACAAATGCAAATGCAGACTCGAAGTGTGCATTACCCTCCCCAAACCAAAACCGACAATGCCCTCATTGTCCTCCAGCTTACACCAACAGAATAATAGGGAAAGGGAAAATACAAACTCAAATGCAATATAAAGAAAACTAAACTAAAGGAGATAAAAAGAATAAGGAGCAAAAAGACTCGCAATTTATAACTTCCCCAAACCAGCCAGCAAACTGGGGAAGTAAGTAGCCAGCAGCTACTCGTCAGCACCCTCCTCGTCAGCCACCTGAAAGGTAGGGTCCTCCCCCTCCCCACTCCCCTCCTATAACGACCTTTAACATCAAGGTCAGCTCGAATCCTCTCCTCTTTCTCGGCCGTGTCCTCCTCGCTCTCAGGCTGAGGGTACCCATCCTCCGGGTACCGGTAAAATGAGGGATGCGGCCAACCAGCTGGCACCGGACGACCTCTACGCATGTGATACTCGTAGAGGGGGAACACGGCTAGGGCCTGATCCCGCTCCATCCGAGCTACCCTCCTACACATATCCAAAAGCAAAGCATCACGACGCCCTTGGTCCATAACCTCAGGCGCCTCAGAAATAGGAGGTGGAATAAAATTAGCCGGTAGAACCGGCTGAGGGGTAGAGGTAGAAGGTGTAGGCGTGGGCGTGGGCGTGGACGCAGACACGGGTGTAAGCCCAGCCCGTGTAGGTCCAAACCCCTCTCCAACTTCCCTAACAGCGGGAGACGCCCTCTTCCGCTTCCTAGAAACGGGAGGAGAGAAGTCAAGGAGGTAAGAAGGTGGAGGTGGTGGTAATCTACCCGTCACAGTGGATAAAGGTAAAAGACGGGGTAGAGAAGGTGAAGGTAAGGTCACGGAAGTGGAAATGCCAATCTTCCAGGTCCTATGGCCAGAAGCAAGCCAGTTCATTGAAAACATAACATAAATGTCAATAACATTATCCTTATCAAAATACTTAAGACCACGGGGAAAATTAGGGAAAAGACGGCGGGCAATGCGAGTCACTAGTCCACCAGACGCTATCGTACCCGCTACTTTTAACCCGACAGTGTTAAAATGCTGAGATGTCAAATATGCAATGTTAAGAATAAATGGGGTACCACTGTCAATGTTCAGGTACCGAGTTAAAATGGATAACTATGTATTGTTAACATTGTTAGTTTCATGACGAGCAAAAATAGTTTCTCCAAGCAGACGGAGAAAGTAGCGGGCATGGAGTAAATGGACGTGGGCACCACGACGCTGACCATAGGGTATGTGTGAAAGTGTAGCCCAAATCTGACGCATGAGCTTCCTAGGAGGCTCAAGGCAACCATCACTAACTAGACCCAAACGTTCCCCGAACTCAGCTAAAGTCCAGGAAAAGGTAGTGTTAAATAGTCGTAAAGTGATGCAAGTGCTCCCATGGTCAGTCGCATAGGCCGCAGGACTAAATTCAAAAGAGCTAAAAAACTCTAAACTAAGTGCCCTATAGGTGAAGTCCTTCATAGTGGCTAATCCCGACATCCCCATCCCATTTAGCAGTTCAACAACAGGTGATAAAATTTCTAGAGTCTCTAGGGCAGGTCGACTCAAAAAACGGGTCGAGGTCATATGACATTGCATTAAATTCAAAAAACAAGTACGGTGGGACGGGGACAAATTTTTTACCTCCGTAAACTCAGGTAGAGATTCCGTAGAAGTGTCAGTAACATTCCTAGTTGGGGCCCGTAACGCAGCAACACGGGAACCCGTGCCCGTCCCAAGTCGTGAACCGGATGCACCAGCAGCAGTGACAGTGGCAGCAGTAACAGCAGTCGACACAACAGGGGTCGACACCGGCGTAGTAACAGCGGGCGTGGCGGCAGCAAGGACCACGGCCAGAGAAGGCGACGGAGTCGACGCAGAAGCCGTCGACATGGGCTTTTCGATTCCGACGTCCTTATTACTCTCCATAGCTGTTACGAAAGTTAAGTTCCCATTAAAAATCTTAGCAATAAAATTCAATTCCCCAAACCAATTTCACAACCCTAATTCGTATAAAATAAGGGAAAAATTGCAATTAAACATTAAACAAGGGGGAAAGGAACTTACTTGGCAAATTACCCAACAAAAAGAACAATTGAAACCAAAGAAAACTTAAAACAATCGAATTACTTCGATTTTTCGCAACCCTAATTCCGCAAATCCCCAATTAAATCGAGAATTGATGATGCCAATAAGGGTAATGTGCTTTAATTGATGCATAAAGTAGATTTGGGTGATTAGATTGGTAAATTTGGGGAAGAAATTGAGAAATTAGGTAAAGGGATTAAAGGGAGTTGAAAATATTTGGGGGAAAATAAAGCAAGAGATTGAAAATAGAATGAGGGAAAAGAAGGACTCCCTCGTCTGATAAGTGCTTGAACTGCTCAATCGAGTACTTTGGAGTTGCTCGATCGAGAACAATCTTCCTCAATGTGATCGATCGAGTACTTTAAGAATACTCGATCAATGACTTCTTGCTTGTGCGTAGATTCTGCTCGATCAAGTGGTTAAAACTACTCAATCGAGAATCCCTTAAATATGCTTACTCGATCGAGTGTTTGGAACAATTCGATCGAGAACTTTCCAATTGGGCATTTGCTCGATCGAGCACATAAAGTGGTCGATCGAGGACTTCCTCCTTAGCACGCATCCCAATGAGCCGTAGTTCTCCCAAGACATGCAATATACGCAATAATACTTTCCTCATAATACCAAAAAATAAAAATACGCAGTCTATATTCGTCCTAAGTTAAATAAAACTATCTAAGCTAATACTAAAGTCTAAAGCTAATAACTAATTAAATGTCTAGCGAAAATTCAAATTACAAAATGTTTACAAACGGGATAGCGTCCCGAATCATCCTTTGAAGCAATTAAATAGCCCAAAGCTGGGCTTCTGGCTCGACGAGGTCCCTTCAGCATTAGTGACCTCCATCTTCAATTTCCAAACGACTGAGCCATCGGAAGGGGAATAGTACATCTCGTAATCCGCAGCCTTCCTCTTTCCTTTATCAGGCTTCTTCTTTTTATGACCCCCATGATCTCTAACGCCATCAGTGCTAGGCTACAATTGCAATGCACCAAGTCCGGTAACGGGATCTCCACTATCCATTCCGCCAAGTCCTGCAGAAGCAAAAACAGCAGAATGGTCCTCTATTTCGCTCCCAGACTTGGGCAGAGGTGTCATAACAATAGTATATGACTCGATACTAGTACTAGAGAGATCCTCGTCGGGGTCTATAGAGGGAATAACGTTGCAGGGCATGACTTGCATGGGCACCCTGCAAACACTGGACTGGGTGAATGTCAAATCCTCCCCACCCACCTGAAAGGTCAAAGTCTTAGCCCCAACATCAGTTATTGCATGAGCAGTATGCAAAAATGGCCTTCCCATAATAATGGGAGTGTATGAGTCTTCAGGTATGTCTAAGACTACAAAATCAACGGGAATAAAGAATTTTCCAATCCTAACGGGGATGTCCTCTAAGACTCTTAACGGCCGTGATAATGAGCGATCGGCCATCTGTACGGTCATGTTTGTGCATTGAAATTTTGTCAAACAAAGTCTCTTTGCAAGAGAAAGAGGTAAGACACTTACGCTAGCTCCTAAATCACAAAGCGCATTATCAATCAAGTAAGTCCCAATATGACAGGGAATTGAAAAACTACCCGGGTAAGCTAATTTCGGTGGAGTCTTATTCTGAAGAAGTGCGGAACACTCCTCAGTCAAAGCAACCGTTTCAAATTCATCTATATTCCTCTTACGTAAAAGAATTTCTTTCATAAATTTTGAGTAAGAGGGTACCTGGGTGAGTAACTCGGCAAACGGTACGTTAACTTTAAGACTTCACAAAAGATCGGCAAATCTACCAAATTGTTGTTCCGTCTTTATCCTCCATAGGCTCCCTGGAAATGGAACTTGGGGCTTATAAGAATTATCCTCTTTCATAGATTTATCGTCCAAATTAGATTTAGACGACAAATTACCACTCTCATCATTAATGTTACTCGATCGAGTAACTTCACTACTCAATCGAGATGTTTTCTCAGAAATACTGCTCGATCGAGCAGTTTGGGATACTCGATCGAGAGGCTTGTTTTCCTCAGTGCTCGATCGAGCATTATTATCCCTTCGATCGGGCACTTCTTCAGTAAACTTGCTCGATCGACCATCAGAAACTGATCGATCGAGTACACCACGTGAATCAGTCACTCTTTCATCAAAAGACGCCTTCCCATGAACAGTAGCTTCAACCTCCGAGTCTGATAATTCAGCATTCTCCTTTGGCATTTTGGGTCCCTCATAGGAAAGACCACTCCTTAAACTAATCATATTTACCATCTCATGTGGTTTCTTGTCAGGTTATGACGGTAATTGGCCCGGTTTTCTTGAAGCTTGTTTAGTAGCCAATTGAGCTATCTGGGACTCAAGCATCCTTTGCTTGGTCACTTTCATGCATTTGAAGTGCAAGTGATTGCACCATTGACTTCAACTCAGCTATGTCATTATTACCACTTGAAGAGGTACCTTGCTGATGCGGCGGTGGGAAGGAAGAAGGCTTTTGAAAGCCTTGTTGTTGATTTCGATGGGGCGGAATATAAGTTTGTTGTTTCTGCGGTGGAGGTGTAGGATTCAAAACATTTTGGCTAGACCACCTCAAATTGGGATGAATTCCAGCTTGATTGTTAAAGTAAGAGCCTCCTTGCCTAAATTGTTGAAAGGCATAGACTTGCTCCTTCTTAGCTAAACACTCCACTGCATTATGGCTGTTTAGGTATTTTTACCCAAATCGATTAATTAGGGTCAATGTAGTCTATATTCGTTGGTCGATTGTATGATGATTTGTATGTCAATAAGTAAACGGAAAAAATAAAGTACGTAATGTAAATTGACACGTAAGATTTTGGTGACGCGGAAAACCCAATGTGGGAACAACCGCGGGAGGGACGGTACCCTGCCAAGTATTGCACTATATGAATTGGAGGATGATTACAATTGTGATGCGTAGCTAATCTTGCTGGCCCTAGGCGTCAGGCCTGCAAGATCCAGAATGAGCGTATATTATTTGCTGAGATATGATCTTGATTATTGTTGTATGAATGAATACGGATGTGTTGAATGAGTTGTCTTGGATCTCCTTTTTGATTTGCTTCCTTGGCTATTTATAGGGTAAGAACCCTAGACATGTCCTACCTCGAATATGGAAAGGGAATATTATTTCCATAAGGACTTCTTTCCAAACCCGAACTCTTTAACCAATTCTCCCCAATCTCCCTAACTTCTCCCTGACTTCTCCCTAACTTCTCCCTAACACTCCTTGACTTCTCCCTAACTTCTCCCTAACACTCCTTTCCCTAACGCGGGTACCTTCTATTGACGGGCTCTTGATCCTTCTCAAGCCCATCTCCCCTTTTCCTGACCGCGGACTCCCTTTCTCCTTACCACTTCTTTTGTAATCTTTATCTTATCAAATGGGCCTTTTCTATTATGCTATTTTTAGCCCAAACAGTTTGCCCCAAATTTCTTGAGAAGTACGCTTTCAAGTATCGAGCAAGGAATTTTACGTAACCAAATGCTAAACCCTACGCCGTCTTTTCTCTTCTTCCCATGCATCCCATCATTTCCAGCCGCCCTACTCCTCTTTCTCCGCACCCAACTCCCTCTCTTCTCTTTATAACTCCAACGTCCCTCTTCACTCTCATTAACCACTTCAAATTATTTCAAAAACTCATCTCTCTTAAACCCTCAATCTTCCTTCCCCTTTATTCTCCACCGGCTTCACTGTTTCCCCTCCCCGTCTCTATCACCAGATAATCCATCTTCTTCTCTCCTTTTAATCTTCATTTTCTCTCTCCATCATGTGTAAAACTCGGCAGTCTTCGTCAACCCCTACACCCTCCGACCGCAATCTTGACCCTACTTTCCCTTCTCGGGGACTTTTCAAACACCCACATGATTGTGACTCCGTCCTAACTCCGGCCGACATTCCGACGATCAAGAACCTACTTGGTCTTGGTGATGGGGTGGATATCGCCATCCCTGAACCGGGACAGAAAGCTGACGCCCTCCGTCCAGGGTGGGTTTGCTTCTACTTATATCCATTTAGATATGGCCTCCGTTTCCCTTTCCCTAAACTCATTCAAGATTTTATCTTCACCAACAATTTCGCCATGGCACAAATCTCTGCCGCCATTTGGAGAGTTCTTCTCTATTCTCGCCGCCGGTCGAGTGCATCGGCAAATCTGTCACCCCGGGCGATCCGGCCCATATGTACAACATCGGTCCCGGGCGGGGGTCAATTCTCCTTCCGGGGCCGTGGAGAGGCTCCCTTCAAACATGTGTCAAAATCTCGCGATGAGAAATGGTTTGAGGACTTCTTCTACGTGAGGAAGGACTCTATCCAGCCTCCTGCCGATTATATTTTCGAGAAATGGGTTCTGACTTCGAGTAAGTAGTTTTCCTGTTACCTGATTTGTTTTATCTCGCTGCTTACTAGCTTACTTCATCGCCTTCATGCAGGCCCCTATGCCCTCACCCGTATCGGCGCCAAGATCCCTGCCTGCAGCAAGCTGTTCAGCATTTCTGAGTCTGAGAGAAAGTTCCCAGACCTGCTTCCTGGTTTTTCACCTGCTTCTTCCTCCAATCCTCCTCAATCAGCCCACAGTATGTCTTCTGGTAAGGTTTTTTGTAGCCACTCTCGTTTGCATGCCGTTTATGCGGACGTTTTAAGCATTCCGTCGCCTGAGGCTATGCGTGCTTGTAGGTTCAAAAGTCGATCAACTGGAACTCATCCTCCAAAGTGCTAAAAGAAAGAGACCTTCTGCCAGCCCTGATGTGGCCTCTGCCTCCAAGAGGAGTGCTCCGGCCGCCTCTTTTCAGACTCCTCCCATAGTTTCCAGTTCGGCTGCACGCATGCCCCTGGAGGTTAATCCGTTATCTCGCCATCCGCCTACTCCCCCTGCCAGTCCTCGTGCTTCGTATAGTGGGGGCATCATTGCTCATTTCCCAGAAGGCTTTGGGAACGTGGACAAGGTGCCCTACTGGCCGGAGATCGATCATCTGCTCTTTCCTCCTGTTGAGGAAACGTTTTCGGAGTTTACCCCAGAAGAGATGGCTGAAAACGATGTGCACAATGCCTTCATGGTAAATATTCTTCACTTTCTACCCGCCTGTTTGTCTGTTTACTCGGATTTTGCCTCCTGATTTCCTTGCTGACTCTTGATTTGCTCTGCCCCAGACCCTCCAGTCTGCACTCTACAATAGGAAGATGATCAACATCGTGCAAACGACCAGTCGTGCTACCAGTGCCAAGAATCGGAATCAAGGAAACGTCATCGCGGATCGCGCAGCAGCAAGCGGGTTGATCTGAAGGAGCGTGTGGTGGAGCTGAAGGCTGAGCTTGCTGTCACCAAGAAAAAGTTGAATGAGGGGGTTGATCAGCTGGCTCGAACCCAGGCCGTGTGCAACACTTTCTCTGACTCCCTCAAGCGCTCTGATGAGAAGATCAATGAGCTGATTTCCCTGGCCACCAATGTTGTTGCATATGCTACCTGGCGGGGAAAGATCAGTGGGATGCGTGCTGCCCTTGAGGAGGCTCCCACCCAGCAGACCATAGAGGAAGAGGAGAAGCGGTGGAGATGCTCTACCCCGCTCAACCCGATCCGAGTATGCTGATGCCCGAGGTTGGTGAGGTGAATTCTCTGCGTTGGCCGAGCAGGCCGCAAGGGGTGATCTTTGGAATGTCCCGGATGATCTTGCTGACGGAGCTCAGGGAGCTATTGCGACTGAGGATGCTCAGGCTGAAGCGGTACCTGAAATGAGAGGTCAGCAGGCAGAGGGGATGCCAGAGGTGGAGGTCATTAATGTGACCGATAATTAAATTTTTATGTTTTGATAAACTTTTTGGCAGTCTGGCCCAGAGGTGGCAGACTTTGTAAGTTTTAAACTTGTTCTTGTGTTTGCTCCGCCAGGGTGGCGGTTAAACTTGGGGTCGTATTTTGGCCATATTTTGAAATGTCCCTTGTCATAGTTTGGCAAGGTTTTAGCTTACATATCGTGTGTTTGTTGTTTATCTTCCCTGTTTTTAGGAAGTTTATGCCGTGTCAGTCTGTTTGACTGATTTAGGCGAGTGTTGTCACCCTGAAAAGGATAACGTTATGACTCAGCTAGCTGCCGTGTCAGCCTGATGGCTGATTTAGGCGTATGCCGCAATGTAAGGAGGAGTGGCCGTGTCAACCTAGGAGGCTGATTTAGACCAGCCTGGTCAGCCTGAAAAGACTGACCCAGACCAGCTTGCTGCCGTGTCAGCTGAATGGCTGATTTAGGCGTATGTCGCAGTTTTTGGACTACTTAACCTTGTTCATGACGCAAGGTGTGTTCATCTCGTTTAATGCCAACAGGGGCGTCATTGAGGCAAGTTTAACCTTGTTCATGACGCAAGGTGTGTTCATCCCTACGTTCCATGTTCGTTTTTGCATGCATGCTGGGGTCCTGATTAAGTGCGATTAGTGCGAGCTACGTCCAGGGGGTGGTATCGCGGGTAGCTGGATAAGCGTATTCAGCTGTCAGCCAGGTTCCCTTTCGTATGTTCCACAGTCCGCCTGGTGAGGGTGCTCTTTGTGGAGAAAATAGGTTGGGCATGTTGGAGTGCCGTGTGCCTTGTCACCCCGCGTTGGCAGTTGACAGTCCTGCTAGACATCCTTTCAAAGTACCATAGATACCAGAATTCAAAGTGATGTGCTTAGAGAAGCCTAAAAATAAGAAAATCTATAAAAATGATGTGAAGTACCTGTCGCCATCTCATGGGGTACCAGAGCAATTGTGGTCCCAGTGACGCCGGACCACACCATCCAATAGTAGTTTAAAGTTTCAAAAAATAACTTAAAGATACCAGAAATAAGAGTGAAACTGGCAGTATGCCTACTACCGAATTTTTATTTTATCTTTAAAAATGATTTGACTTCTCACAGTACATTATTCTGAAAGCTGGAGTCTACTTATTATTAAAAGTAATATCTCTTCAGGTGAAGTATGTTCCATGGGCGTTATATGATTTGACCGTCCATAGTCATCAGTCTGTATGCGCCATGGCCAACAACTCCTTCTACCTCGTATGGTCCTTCCCATTTGTAGGTGAATTTGCCTGCTTTTCGATTTTTGGTGTTTTGAAACACCTCTCGAAGAACCAGGTCTCCTACCTCCAGGAGCCTGACTTTCACATTCTTGTTGTAACTCCTGGTCACTGACTGTTTGTAGGCAGCCAGACGGATTTTTGCGCTTGCTCGCAGCTCGTCAATTGTGTCCAGGCTTTCGGTCATCTCGCATTGTTCAGTTCCTCGTCATATTTTCATACCGTGAGTGGGAATTAGAACTTCGATGGAATGACCGCTTTTCGCGCCAAACACCAAGTGAAGGGTGTTTGACTGTTGCTACCTTTGGCGTCGTTCGTCGGACCATAACACTAGTGGCAACTCATCCGCCCACTTTCCTCCTAACTCCCGTAACCTCCTTCTCGGATTGTCCATAATAATTTTATTCTTTGGATTCACTTGTCCATTGGACTTTGGAGTCCTAGGTGCTGACTTTTTTAAGGTGATATTCCACCTGGCACAGTATCCCTCGGTATCGTTGGAGATGAATTGTGAACCATTGTCACATATGATTTCTGATGGGATACCAAATCTGCAAACGATGTTTCGTTTTATGAATGAAATGACTTGTTTGTCTTTTACCTCCGTGAATGCTTCTGCCTCTATCCACTTGGAGAAGTAATCTATCATTGCTAGCATCCAGGTTCTGTTTCCTGTGGCCCGTGGTAGGGGGCCTACTATGTCCATGCCCCATGCCATGAATGGCCAAGGAGAGATGATAGGGTGCGAGGCTCCGCCTGGTTTGGTGGATCATGGGCGCCGAGCGCTGGCGGGCATCACATTTTCGTGCATCATCCGCATCTGCTTTCATTGAAGGCCAATAATATCCCTGTCGAGTGCTTTATTTGCCGGACTCCCCCCCCGCATGGTTTCCACATTCGCCGCTGTGGAGAGCATGTAACACAGTCTGCGCTTCTTCCTTGTCCAGGCACCGTAGGTAGGGGCCTGCTAGCGATTTTCTGAATAATATATCATCAATAAGTATGAATCTGGAGGCCTTTATTCTAAAAGCTCTTACTTCATTCTTATCATCTGGTAGCTTGTTGTGGCGCAGCCAGTCTAGGTAAGGTGTGCGCCAGTCGTCTGCTGGATCGGCTACCTGGTCAGGCGTCTGCCCGTTTGACCGAGAGCTCTCACCTTCCTCTGTAACTGCTTGGATTTCCTTTTCGCTTTGTGGATCCTCCAGTTCACCCCTGTCTATTCCGTCTTCCTTCTGGATAGAGGGTTCCAGCATATATGCTATTGGAATGTTGGATAGCTCTGTTGGCTTGAATGTTGCGCCCAGGGTTGCTAGGGCGTCTGCTTCCACGTTCTGATCTCTGGGGACCTGTTTAAGCTTGCAAGATTCGAATTTTCGTTTTAATTCCTTTGCTACTTTTAGGTATGCTATCATCTTCGAATCTCTGGCTATAAACTCATCATTCACGTGGTTGACTATTAACAGGGAGTCACTGGATATGAGCAGGTGTCTGACCCCTGACTCCAGTGCTAGCTTCATTCCCAATATCAAGGCCTCGTATTCTGTTTCATTGTTGGTTGCCTTGAATTCACATCTTACAACTTGCGCTATCATATCTCCCTGTGGTGATCGCAAAATTAATCCTACGCCTGCCCCCCTTTGGTTGGAGGCTCCGTCGATATGTATCTGCCAGACTTCTGTCTGCTTGCTTCCTTCTAAAGTGAGGATCTCGTATCCGCGGATTCGGATGGCTGGACTGAAGTCGACACGGCCGCCGATGCTCGTGATTTGATTCTTTGTTCTAGGGTCGTATTGGATGTCGTATCCACTGAGGTGTACAGACCATTTAGACATTCTTCCTGATAGCTCAGGCCTCCTCATGATAGCTTTTAGCGGGTAGTTTGTCACAACATGTATGATGTGTGACTCAAAATAGGAACGCAGTTTGCGAGATGCTACTACCAATGCTAGTACTAACTTTTCAAGAGATGTGTACATGGTCTCTGCCGGCATCAGAGACTTGCTTACGTAGTACACTGGCATCTGCTCCTTTTCTTGCTCTCTGACCAGGACAGCACTCACTGCTACTTCTGTGACAGCTAGGTATAGGAATAATGGTTCACTTGGCTTTGGTTTTGACAAAGCAGTGGCGGGGGTCCGAGATAGTGCAGTCTCGAAGGCTTGCTCGTGTTCGCCGGTCCACTCAAACTTCTGGCTTTTCCTTAGCACGTCGTAAAATAGCTTGCATTTGTCTGAAGATCTTGAAATGAACCAGTTTAGGGCTGCTACCTTTCCAGCTAGTCTTTGAACATCCTTAGGTTTCTCGGGTGATTCCAGCTGTAAGACAACTTTGATCTGCTCGATGCTGGCTTCTATTCCTCTCTGAGTTACAATATAGCCCAAGAATTTGCCAGAAGATACCCCGAAGGTGCATTTAGATGGGTTTAATTTCATCTTGTATTCCCTGAGGGTGCTGAATGTTTCTGCCATATGCCGCATATGATCTTTGGCTTTTTCTGATTTCACCACCATGTCATCATTGTACACCTCCATGGTTCTTCCTATTTGCTCTTTGAACATGCGGTTAACCAACCTTTGATATGTGGAGCCTGCGTTTTTTAGGCCGAACGGCATGACGTTGTAGCAATATATTCCTCTTTCGGACATAAATGCCGTCTTCTCCTGGTCTGCAGGATCCATCTTGATCTGATTGTATCCACTCCATGCATCCAGAAATGTTAGCATCTCGTGTCCAGCTGTTGCATATACCATTGCATCAATATGAGGCAGCGGGAATGGATCTTTAGGACATGCTTTGTTGAGATCAGTGAAGTCCACACATACTCTCCACTTCCCATTCTTTTTAGGCACCACCACTACGTTAGACAACCATTCTGGGTAATACACTTCTCTTATCTTCTTTGCTGCCAGCAGGCTGTCTACTTCCTGGTTAATTATCTTATTTCTCTCTGCTGCAAACTTTCTCCTTCTCTGCTGGATGGGTTTACACTTTGGGTCCACGCTAAGCTTGTGTGTTATGATGGATGGATCTATGCCTATCATATCATCGTGTGACCATGCAAAGCAATCCATGTTATCTTGTAAGAACTTGACTAGCGGCTGTCGTAAGCTTCCTGTACATCCTGCTCCAATGCGCACGATTCTCTCTGGGTGCAGCTTGTCCAGGTTAATCTGATCCAGCTCTTCTGCTGGGGGCTCGATGTATTCGTCCTGGATAGGCTGCTTCTGTAATTGCTATGCGGGAGGGCTGGCAGTGCACTTGAGTGCCTTCTTGTAGCAGCCTCTAGCTTCCTCCTGATCTCCTCTTATCGTTTCTACTCCCCATGGGGTGGGGAACTTTATGCACTGGTGATATGTTGAAGGGACGCTTTCATCCGGTGCGGCCATGGTCTTCCTAGGATGACGTTGTAAGTAGAGGGGCCATCTATAACCAGTGCACGACTTGCTTGTTAACTCCTCCCACATAGGTAGGGATGATTATCTCACCTAGCGAGTGGTTTGTTTTCTCCATTTGAAGCCTACTAGCGGGATATTCTTCTTCTGTAAATCCTTCTCATTTGAATCCCATGTTCTCTATGGTTTTCAAAGCATGATTAAGTTGACCGAGCTTCTGTATCTACCAAGACCTTTTTCTTCGTGCAATTGGCCATTGACAAGGTGATAATAAGTACATCATGGTGTTCTCGTTCATCGTATGTATCTTCTTCATCAAAGCTTATCTGGTGGTCGGTTTTGTGAGAAATTCTACAAGAGTTGGTGGCCTGTCTCCTTTGGTCTCGGTGGCATGTCTCTGTTGTTGAGTATGTCAGCCGCTTAAGTCCGAGCCTTTGTTATCACGTTTATAATTTTAGTGCATGTGGGTGGGTGCGGATGGCGGAACCTACCTTATCCTGCTGCTTTCCCCCACGTGGTAACAAGTGGCTCAGCTTTCCTTATTCGTACAGGCGCTTGATCTCTCTTCTCAATGTGTAGCAATCCTCAGTGTTGTGTCCGATATCACGATGGAATTCACACTTCTTCTTGCTATCCTTTCTCCAAGCTTGCTCTCCCTACCGGTGGGTTGGGCCCGACTCCATCTCCCATCTCTCTGAGCGCCTTCAAGATTTCTCCGATACCTGTAGTGAATCCATACTCTGCTAGGGTGGGGAGTAGCTGGTTTTCCTCGGTTCTGTTGACTCCCCTCCCAAATGGTTTGTATCTCTCGTCCTTCTTGTTGGTGGTTTTCTTTCTTCCTAATTTCTCCACGGCTGAAGTACTAGAAATACTTGGCGTGCTCTGTAAGATGGCTCTGGCTAGGATATCTTCCTCCAGTCTGATCGCGGCAGCTGCTTTCTCCTGCACTGCTTCGAAATTATGGCAAGGATGCATAGTCAGCTGCTTGTATAGGTCAGAGTCGTGATGAAGGCCTCTTCTGAAGGCTTCTACTGCTGTTGAGATATCACATTCTCGTACTGCTACCTTCTCATTGTTAAACGGTATTGTATTCTCCAATGCTCTCTCCGCCCCCGGACGATTCTCGTACAGGTCTCCCGCGTGCTTCGTGGCTTTTCTGCTGCTTGCGAATCTGTTGAGTAAATGCATTTACCAATTCAAAGCAAATGTAGATATCTACCTGTTGGCGTGCTTACAAACCATCGAAGTGCTTAGGTCTTGTTAGGGTGGACCGAATCCTTTGCACATGCAGCTTCCTTAACTTATCCTATGGTCTGTTACCGTCATCATTTTCTCGTTTATCTTGGCTGATATGATCAAAGGGGTCTGCTGTGCCGTCGAAGAGAGGCATATTTGGGTTTGTGAATCCCTTTGGCATGGCTGTGATGGATATGGTGGCCACGAATGGTGAGTCGGCATAACTGTCTAGAGCTGCTTTCTCGAGTGGGAGTGGTAGCCCTGGAACCCTACTCAGCATCTCCTTTAGTTCCAAGTACTGCTAATTAGTTATATTGGTGAATGGGGTCCGCCCTTTGTCGGTTTGTCTCGCATAATTCCTCCCGATCCGGGCTCTTGAAGATTTCGATAAGTTATTTGCCCGGGGTTGTGGCAACGATTGTCCCCCGCCGCAGTTCACTTTTGGTTTGACTCGGATCCCGCTACGTGTGTCGATCGATCGATTGCAGGGGCTGACGGGGAGGCCACTGTTTGTATCCCTACGCGGTGGCCGGTCGCCGCCTATCTCGGTGTGAGGTATCCTAACCCTCGTGGGGTTATCCTTCCATCTGACGGTGTCGTAGCCAAATCCAATCTTGTAATTATTTCATTTGGTATATCGTCTTCTTTCGCTCGCTCCTTGTGTCAGATCTACCAAAGGAAATCTTCCTTCACCTGTCCTGTTCGCTGGAGTGCTGGATTGCTGCTTTAGGAGATCAATTTGTGCCCAAAGTTCTTTGTCTCTCCTTCTTACCTCGACATCTGCTCTTCTTTGGTCTTCTCTCATGTTTTCCATAGCTTTCTGAAGATTTTCCACGCCGGCGAGCAGGATTTGCGTGGGACTGGGCGGCGGAGTGACGCCTGAGCTTGATGTTCCTTTGTCCGATCTGGTCTGGGCTGAGACAACAGGGGTCCTGGGAGGTAGAGAGGCTTTTGTTGTTGGTATGATTCTTGGGGCGTGTCCGGGAGCCTGCGTGGCCACTGTCGATGTTGGACTTTGGGTAGACGATGGTGGTGGCGATGGCTGCCTGCTCCCTGACATGGCTTCAGATACTTGCTTTTCCATTGTATATCTAGAATATCAACGATTGACGACCACAATGCCCTACGGTGGGCGCCAAACTGTTTAGGTATTTTTACCCAAATCGATTAATTAGGGTCAATGTAGTCTATATTCGTTGGTCGATTGTATGATGATTTGTATGTCAATAAGTAAACGGAAAAAATAAAGTACGTAATGTAAATTGACACGTAAGATTTTGGTGACGCGGAAAAGCCAATGTGGGAACAACCGCGGGAGGGACGGTACCCTGCCAAGTATTGCACTATATGAATTGGAGGATGATTACAATTGTGATGCGTAGCTAATCCTGCTGGCCCTAGGCGTCAGGCCTACAAGATCCAGAATGAGCGTATATTATTTGCTGAGATATGATCTTGATTATTGTTGTACGAATGAATACGGATGTGTTGAATGAGTTGTCTTGGATCTCCTTTTTGATTTGCTTCCTTGGCTATTTATAGGGTAAGAACCCTAGACATGTCCTACCTCGAATATGGAAAGGGAATATTATTTCCATAAGGACTTCTTTCCAAACCCGAACTCTTTTACCAATTCTCCCTAATCTCCCTAACTACTCCCTAACACTCCTTGACTTCTCCCTAACTTCTCCCTAACACTCCTTTCCCTAACGCGGGCACCTTCTATTGACGGGCTCTTGATCCTTCTCAAGCCCATCTCCCCTTTTCCTGACTGCGGACTCCCTTTCTCCTTACCACTTCTTTTGTAATCTTTATCTTATCAAATGGGCCTTTTCTATTATGCTATTTTTAGCCCAAACAATGGCCATCAGCACCACATCTCTCACATGAGATGGTCTCTTGTCTAGACAATAAGTGAATCGTCTGTTGATTTCCCGCAGCCTGCATCTCTAGCTTATGAAATCTTGCATTGATGGCTTCTAGTTTAGCCACAAGTTCACTATTATCTCCAACGACTGTTCTAGTGCCACTCCTTGGATTCCCATATTCAGCACAATTGGTACCCATCTCCTCTATAATGTGCCAGCCCTTATCATCATCGATATTCTTCTGAAATCTTCTATTGGCTGCAACATCTAAAATAGCACGGTGGTCATCATACAACCCATTGTAGAATTGGTTGCACAAAAACCACTGGCTAAACACGTGATGTGGGAAAGACCTAACCAGCTTCTTAAACCTACTCCATGCTTCATACAAGTTCTCAGTCATATTCTGTTTAAAACTTGTAATCTGCCCTTACAATGCATTAGTTCTCTGCGGAGGGTAGTACCTCTTGTAGAAAGTAAGAACTAGGGTATTCCAATTAGTAATCTCTGCCGAAGTCTTGTCAAAGTCAGTCAACCACTCCCGGGCTCCATCAGTAAGAGAAAAAGGAAACAAGACATCCTTAATATTCTCTTGAGTCACTCCCTTAGTAGCAGGGATAGTAGAACAGTAATTCGTGAAGATCTCCATATGCTTTATTGGGTCCTCACCAGCTACTCCTCTAAACAGGTTTCTCTCCACCAGATTAATATAAGAGGGACGAATATCAAAGGTACTCCCCTCATCAGTTGAAAGCTTGAAACCCTTAGGAATAGAATCAGATGTCGGTTCAGAATAACTAGCAATGTTAGGCATCTTCGCAGATTTAGTAACGGTTGCAGAAATAGATTTGTCATTCTCTAAAGACTGAGCTTCTGCAAAAGTGAAATTTTCTAGAACTGGGTCAAGAGTACTCAAGTCTTCCTCTCGACGAATCTCCCTCAATAAGTTCTGTCTACGGTGAAATGTCCTCTCTGGTTCAGGATCAGCTGGTACTAACTCCGACCTGTTGGACCCGGGCATAAACAAAACTAAGAGAAAAGAATAAGAACTGTCTCAAGGAATTGAAAATCCATTGAGACTAAAACAAACTAAAATAAGACAAGTAGATAAACTAGTTGCCTCCCCGGCAACGGCGCCAAAATTTGATGAGGGCTGTCGCAACCCTATCAAAGATAAACCCGAGGGGTCTCTAACTAATGCAGCTAGGGAAGTCGGGGTCGAATCCATAGGGAGGCTATCTTGATATCTACTTGTTATCTAGTCTGTCTACGGTCACAAATTGGGGGTTTTAGTTGATTTGATTTAACTAAACTAAATTTAAAAAAATATAAGGAATAACAATTAAAACTAGCAAGAATGAAATAGAGTGTGATCAAATAGAGAGAAAGATGCTATGATGTCGGTTCACCATGATATTACGCAATTCAGCTAAAGGTAAGGTCAGTCGGTCTGTAGTGAAAAGGGTAGTGGAAAGGTCCTTCCGGTCCGCTATCCACCCTAGATGCTTCCTAAATAGCGTCCGCTCTGATTAGGGTAGTCTATTTTTCATAACAGGTCTATTCATTCCAATCTTTCGATCTAGGTCTGAATTTAACCAGGTTAATTAAAATAGTCGCGTGCACTCAACCAAGTAATTACTGTTATATTGATATAATACAATTCTCACATTAAAACCTCCTAAACTAATTATAGCGTCATTGTTTTACTATCATGGCTCCCCTAATCCCAACAATTAGGATTTAGCTACTCATAACGGTGATAAAACTAATAACGAAAGATAAAACTATATTCGACATGGTTTAAATATGAATCAACAGAAATTGCATAAACTAAATATTAATTCTAATAACCTGACAACAATTAAGAAACAAGAGAATTAAATGTTGCAAAAAGGAATTAATACTATGAATTAAGTTGAATAGGAAGAGAGTAAAGGATTACACAAATTAGGATCCGAGAAATTGAAAGGCAATCGTCGAACAACAAGTCTCCTAATTCTGATTCGAACTAATAATTAAAACTGAATGATGAATGAGTTCTGAAATTAATGAATGATGCCTAAACCTAATTCTCTCTCTCCTTTTTATAAGTGAGATATTTTCTAACCTAAATAAGATAACTAATATAATAAGTAAATAAATTTACGCAATAAAATCTTGCGTCAGATCACAGACTGATCGATCGAGCACATTGAAACTACTCGATCGATTAACTTCCAGCAAAATCCTCTCGATCGAGCACAAAATCTACTCGATCGAGGAACACCATAAATCCTCCTCTCGATCGAACATAGCAGGAGTTCGATCGAGGAATCTTCAGCATAAAAAAGGACTCGATCGAGCAATTAAGCCAGCAAAGTTCTCGATCGAGTTAGCTACCATTGAGTCAGCTCATAGGATGTTGATTTGCTTTCAAGACAACTTCACGCATCCCAAGGTAGAAATAATCTCGCTCCAATTGCATCCATCTCCTAAATGCAAGCTATAGGGACAGTTCCAAGCTCAGTTTTGCTCCTTCCGGGTCCAATCCTGCAATTAAATCCAAACAAACCAAGGTAGACTATTCGGGGCATTTCGTAGCCTAAAACTATAGGAATCGCATAGAAATACGTGTAAAATAAGCACAAAGAGTCTATATAAATAGCACGCATTAGTGTTTAATGTCAAATGATATCCAATGGGGGAAAAATAACCCAAGCAAACCAATGAAACAAGAACTCCAAACCTATATATTTCCTTCACCGGCGGTCTACCTTTTGTTGCATTGTCGAGGAGGGACGACCCTTCCTTTCACTTAGGTGAGAGGCAAAATCCCAAGCTTACAATGTCTTCTAACATCACGAGGATTCCACTTTCCATCCTGCCGTATCACCCTTGACAAAGCAACTTAGTAGATGTGAATGAAATGCACTAATTTTACACAACTAGGAGGTGACTTGTTTCTATAGTCCTAGGCTTGGTTCTTTATAAAACTAGTGACTACATTGGAATTTATGTGCTTAAATTGTTTCCTCGTTATTTGATTCTTCGCCTTGATGAGGGAGGTGAGATATTTTGATAAGAAGTGGCCACTTTATTTGATTTCGTGCTTAATGTGTGGTTGTTTCGAAATTTTGTAGCAAGACCTCACTTGCCTTGCAATATGGCACTCTCATGAGTGTCAAATTGTGAGTTGAAAGGGCTACGGGTATAACTAAACCCGATTGGGATTAAATAATAAAGCATCTTTGCTATTTGTTTACGGGTCTTAGTCTTATTAATGAACTTACTCGAGGACGAGTAAAGTTTAAGTGTGGGGAGATTTGATAAATAGTATTTTGGTAGCATTTTATCCAGCATTCATACCTTATTCCGACTCGATTTTGCGTGCTTAATTGATTTAATAACTCATTTTAATAACTAATTTATAATAATTAGTCGCCTTAGTTATATTTAATAATCAATCGTATTTTTATATAATATTAGTACTATTATTATTTTATTAATATTATGTGTAGGCGAGACGGAAAAGCGAGACGGAAACTCGAGCTTGAGGCGGAAATCAAATAAACAAATAAAGAAAACAATTTGAAATCAAACAAGTGAAACAAAGCCATGAAACCGTCTTTGCTACGTTTTCTATGCCACCATGGCAGCCACCAGCAACCAACAATGTCGACCACCATCATCAACCAACACCCCAACACCATCGACGACCACCACGACAACAGCAGTCACCACCTTTTCATCTCCCTCCCTCGACATACATGGATGCAATATGAAGCATTCTCCCCCGCCGTACAACCGACAGAAGGCCAGCCGGCAGCCACCAACACCCTCTTAATCTAGCACGCCAACCAACCTCCAAAGCCCAAGTGCTCGGTGCCGGCCTTGTCACCGGCGGCCGGTCAAGCTGTAACATTCCGTCTTGATGGTTGATCTTATTTTGTGGATTGTCTTGGTATTGAGTTGCTAGTGAGTGTTATGGAAGTGAGACAAACTTGGAAACATTATATTGTGGTTATTCGGTAGTATTATGTGTAGATACCTCATTTCTGCACCTCTCGCAAACCACACGGTGATGATTGGGCCGCATGTTTGCTACGCGGAACGATTTGTGACAGTTCGTAAGTTTATCGTCAAGTGATTGCTCAAATACTAATGTCTACCTCTTAGTTGTCATCTACGTGCCGATACGGTCATTTTGACAGTAATTAGAGTATATTTGGAGTCCGGGCCTAAAACCGTCTTCATTTTATGATAACCGTTAAATCCCGAGTCAGAATGTTCTGGAACGTTCCGGATATTTCTATTCCCTATTTTATAAATATTTCACAATCTTTATCCTTTGGTAAACAATTTTCCGTAATATTCACATAAAATATTAAGGAAAACCAAATTATTCCGTCCTTCCATAACTTAAACACGGAAATCTTTCTTCCGCAGGAGGAAACCACTTGGGAACAGATGCAGCAGGTGCTGCGCCTCTTCCAAGAGACGCAGTGGTTGCTGCGCCTCTTCCCAGGTCCTTTTCTGCGTAATTTTCGTATCTTTTTCATATCTTTCCGAGATTCACTTCCAAAGACTCTCTGAAACCTCAATTCCTTCACGTGATTAGTATAAATAGGAGCCTTCGCTCCTCATATTTCTCACACGAGTGTCCGCCCTTCTCTTCTCCCTTTGCATTCCAGACCTTTGTTCTTACTTTTTGGCGTCTACGTGCTTGAACATTCGACCACGTAAGCTCGGATCCTTCTGAGTACCAGCCTCGTTTGTATGACTGACCAATTTGACCAACTCCACATCAATCAACATAATTAGTCTAATCGTTTTCCTCTTACGAGGGCACTTTCATATTTGCATTATAGTTCGAGTCGAGCATCGCTAATCGATAACTTAATCCTTCTCGTTTCGTCAAACATGTAAGTCTGAGGGTGTAAATTCTCTCTTTTATTTATTGTTCTTTATTTTTGTCATCATTAATGTAAGGTTTGTGTCGAAAATACCTCCTTAAAACCGATTTCTAAACCGTGCTTTAAACTTTTTTTTACGGATTTCCAGAAGACAAACCGTCGAGAAAGGATGCAGCAACTGCTGCGCCTCTTCGAAGGAGCGCAGTTCATGCTGCGCCTCTTCATGAGGCTGCCGCAGTTCCTGCTTCCTTTCTTCTTCCTTCGTCCTCTGTAATTCGTTCGTCAAAATTTGTTTCGTTTGTTCCTGTTAATTCATTTGACATAATAAGTTATTAATCTCACATGTATATTATTTATCATCATTAACATGTTTTAATCCGTCGTTAAATCCGACTTAAATCCCTTATAATCCGATATTTGCGGGTTTTTGTCATTAAATTCAATCCGGGTTGTAGAAATTCGATTTGTTCATATCGGGTTTCTGGAATTCGATCTTTGATATATTTTCATCCGTCTTTTGTCGTTTTTGTCATTAGTTTGTCATTAATTCATCATATTTAGTCTATTTTGTTCACCCATGTCACTAATCAGTCATTCTTTCATGTAAATAATCCGTCTTTATTCCGTCTCATCCATGTTTATTGCTTTTATGACCATTAATCACATGTAATTAACTTGATAATCACTTTCATCCGAGCAAACATTATTATTTAACCATTAAAATCACCAATTTACATTAACTTTTTGCAGTTCCGGCTTCACAACCAGAACTCACCCTAGGAACAGACGCAGCAACTGCTGCGCCTCTTCCAAAGGGCGCAGTCCTGCTGCGCCTGTTCCAGGATGATTTCTGTCTCTGAACTCCGTTGTTGCTTGACCTAGTTTAATTAGCTTATGTATAATTGACTATTTTCCGTATTATCGCCTTCTGACTTGTTCGTTAATTCATTCTTTTATTCTTTTTCTCAAATTATCCGTTTTAGGAGTATTTTCGACATAAATCGTCTAATCCATTGTAATTATTGTAATTTTTATTATCGTAATTTTCCTATTGTATTTATCATTGTATTTTGTATCATTTGTATGTTTTCACATGTAATTGAGCATTAAATCCTACTTCGACCCAATTGTATGCTAAATTACGTGTCTCACCGACTTAGCCTAATTTTCACATGTTAGGATTAAAACTTGGATGTTGCATTGCATGCATATAATCGACGATATATCGAGTATAGATGATGTCCCTAATCATTAGTAGAGGCCGCTATCGAGGCGGGCGGGATTAGGTGTTCGATAAAAAGAGCTTCCTAATACGTACCCTCACCCCTTACTCCAGATCTCTATGAACATCCGTGTTCATTGGCATCCACGAGAGTCATTCTAGACATAGAATGCTAAGGGTAACGATTGCTTAGTGTTCATGTCACTAATTTGTGTCTTGACATGACACGAGGTATTCGAACGGTTCCAATTTCCCATAAACATTGGTGGCGACTCCAACAAAATGCAAACGCTTGTTCTCTTCCTCCCAAGCGCCCCCGTGGGCCCCCCGCTGTCCACATTATGGAGTCAGTATTATGAGGCTATGTTGAGATGTTATCGCGAGCCGTGTTGTGGAAGTAAGCGTGGTTGGTGGACTTAGTGTTAGGTGTCCAGGTTTTATAGGTTGGGTTGAAACTTTGGGGACGAAGTTCTTTTTAAAGGGGGAAGACTGTAATACTACGGATTTTATAAGCTAAGTATGTAACACCCCCATATCCAGAGGAGCCTTAACTAGGCCTTCCTTAGCATATAAGGGCATTACCATCTCGGTTGCCCGAGGAAAGCAGTTACCAAACGTCAATAAAAGAACTAATAAGTTATATTACAAGTGATTCAAACCAAAATACAATGCAAGGTACAACTCAAGGACTACTCGCTATGACCATCATATCTCGTGAAGACTCATCCCTGCCTGGACTCCAGCTATCCACAACATCAACACCTGCTAAGACCGACTGCTCACCATAAGGGATCACGGCAGACACATAACAAACAAACAACCAAACAAGGTCAGTACTGAGATAAGGTAAGACAACGGCAACTACAAACATCATTGCAAACAACACTACCAACCCCAAACGCATTCACCACGATCCAAACAACTCTGTCACTGACTGTCCACTGGACCAGCCCTGCCAGTGGGGGACCGCAGCCGTTCCCACCTAAGCCCCGCTCATCATACCGAGCGATGACCCTGTCCCATTAATGTGCACATCCCCTTCCGTGGCGGGTTCCACGAAGGGCGAAACTAGGGCGTGAAGTCACTCCCGCAAGTGACCCCACTCAGCCGAGAACGCATCTCGAGAACCATCAACATCGATCACAACCATCACGATACAATAACTATAGCAAGCAACCAAACACAACACGGCAACAATATCCGACACACTAGACCATCTACAGACACTGAGTAGGCGAACCTACCTTTAAGCAACCGCAACCAATCCACGCCGACAGATAACACGTCCAGCGACCAAGCAAAGCCTATTACCAACATACGAACATCTATTACTAACAAACAAACCCTAGCTATAGAGACAAAGGCACGGATGATGATTGTGACATACCTACTAGAGGGAAACTCAGCAAAAGACCGCTACCCGACTCAAGAGGCGCTCTCCTAGGCACAAGAATCTTCCAAAAGACATCCATGGAGGTTTTGAGGTGAAGGGAAGGAAAAAGGGCGACTGAAGGATAGGAGGAAAGTGGCGGAAGTGATTTGCGGATTTAACAAAACGCGATATAAAACCCTCGCTGTAAACCGGGCACTCGATCGAGTACCCAACCTACTCGATCGAGTGGCCCCCTACTCGATCGAGTACCCTAGTTACTCGATCGAGTAGCCTCTACTCTATCGAGTACCACTCTTAATACGCACCCCAAGATGGTTTGGCATACTTCCCTAAGGTTACTCCCGCCCCCAAGGACAGTCAACGCTGGTCAAAGGGTCCCTAAAGGGACGGGTATTACAAAGTACTTGACCGAGTAGAGCCTACTCGGACGAGTAATGTTAAAAGTGTATTATGTTTGGCTTCTGCCGAGGAATACTCGGCCGAGTATGACGAATACTCGACCGAGTATGCCCTATACTCGACCGATTATCCGGTCTGGCGAGTATTATTTCAGCGGTTAGGTTCGGGAGTAATTAGGGATTTATATATTCGATAATCAGTTTCTAAAAACGTCATTTGCAAACCTAATCATTTTACGATAATCTAATCACTCCCAAATCTCCCACTGTGTGTGTATCCATCGTAGCTCTTGCATTCAATCTCTCGTTCCATCGTCGGTAAGTCCTTATCCCCATGTCATTTATGATTTATTCTAAGGGTTGCTTTATGTATGAATTGGGGGAAAGGAAATAGTGAATTGTGCAATGTGTAATTGTGTTATATGATTATTGTATAGGAGAAGACTTCGTAGAGGAGCCATTCTAATTGTCCGATTCTCCATATTGCTGTTATTGTTAAGGTAGGGTTTCCCCTACTCAATACTGTTATATGATTAAGATTGTATTTGTTTCATAATTGTTGTTATCTGCTGATCATCGGAGGATGGGCGTTGTGGTGACGGTGTTGATGTGGTTGTGTTGTGACTGTTGTGGTGTTGTAACAGCTGTGATGCTGTGGTGTGTGTGTGATTGTGGTGGAGTCACTTGCGGGAGTGGCTTTACACCCTAGTTCGCCCTCCGTGGAACCCGTCATGGGAGGGGATATGCACATTAAGGGACAGGGATTGTTAGTCGCTCGTTGATGAGCTGGACTTGGTGGGGATGCGCTGCGGTCCCCCACCGGCGGAGTGGATTACCTGTTGCGATGAGTAATCCGGCAGGGCTACACACTTCGGTGTGTAGTCGGTTACTGTGGAGGATGATCAGCCGGTTACATTGTTTGTTTGTCTTATATTGATTGAACGTTACTGACCCCGTGTTGTTGTTTTGTAAAACCTGCGGTGATCCATTCGGGGATGGTGAGCAGATTATGACAGGTAATGCAGATGTTTAGCTATGGGACAGTCATGGGAAGTCATCACTTCGAGTCTAGCTTCCGCTGTTATGAGTTTAGCTGTCTTTGATTTCAGTTGTATTGAGGCCCTTACACTTTTATTTTGAGTTGGTCTGAGATAATGTAATCGTTAAACTCTTTATACTTTAATATAATTGTTTTGGATTGTTGCTTTTGATATACTAACCTCGGGCAACCAAGATGGTAACAGCTTCTCATGCTAGGGTAGTCCTTGGTAAGGTACCTTGGTATGAAGGGGTGTTACAAAAGTTACACAATTTTGGACTAAAGTTATACAAAAAAAGACTAAAGTTATACTATTATTGACTAAAGTTACACAATTTTGGACTAAAGTTATACAGAAAAGGACTAAAGTTATACTATTATGCACTAAAGTTATACAAAAAAGGATTAAAGTTATACTATAGGTAAATTTACAGGACAAGTTTATATAAATTGTCATACTGTAATTTTAGTTTTTTTTGTATTACTTTAGTACAAAATTATGTAACTTTAGTCAAAAATTGTGCAACTTTAGTCCAAAAAAGGAGAAATGAGAAGAATAAGAGATAACTTTTGTCCTAAATATTGTAACTTTAATGTTTAAAGGGTATAACTTTAGTCCAAATTTGTGTAACTTTAATCCAAAATTGTGTAACTTTAGTCCATAATAGTATAACTTCAGTCATTTTTTGTATAACTTTAGTCCAAATTTGTGTAAATTTAGTCCATAATAGTATAACTTCAGTCATTTTTTGCATAACTTTAGTCCAAATTTGTGTAACTTTAATCCAAATTTGTGTAACTTTAGTCCATAATAGTATAACTTCATTCATTTTTTGTATAACTTTTGTCCAAAATTGTATAACTTTACACATATTGATAGTGAAGTTGCACATAATGCCACTGAAGTTGCGCATAATGACTTAAAGTTGCACATAATGAACACTAAAATTAGATCTGAAAACTAATAACAAAAACAAAAAAGGAACGAAAAAAGAATCAAAAATAACTTGAATCCATAATAACAAAAACCCGTTAATTTAACAAAAAAAACCGTAAATCTAAGAAAAAAACCAAATAACTAAAAAAAAACCAAATAACAATAACAAAAAAAACCAAATAACAAAATCATGATTCGTAAAAAAAAAGAGTATAAATTTAGTGCATAATGATATAACTTTTGTCCTAAATAGTGCAACTTTAATGTTTAAAGGGTATAACTTTAGTCAAAAATAAACCAAAATAAAAAACAAAAACCAAACCAAACAAAACAAACTTGAATGGTTATGTAACTTCAATTCATATAATAACTTTAGAGGTTAATTGTGTAACTTTAATGTTAAAAGGGTGTAACTTTAGTCGTAAATAGTGCAACCTCAGTCATAAAATAGTGTAAATTTAATAAATGTTAACAAAAATTTGAAAAATAACAAATTAGAAATTAAAATCAACAAAGATCAAAAATTAGAAAATATAATACAATAACAATAACATCAACACACAAATACTAAAAAAAATATACAAATTGAGTTATATAAAATAGATCTATAACTTTTATATTTTATGCGTATAACTTTAGTCGAAAATAGTATAACTTTAATATGACAAGGGTATAACTTTAATGTGACAAGGGTATAACTTTAATTTTTCAAGGGTGTAACTTAGTCGTAAATAGTATAACTTTAGTCGTAAATTGTATAACATTAGATTAAATCAACAAATTATATAAATAAATAAAATAAATTAACAAATATATCTTTCAAAAAATCAAAAAATCTGAAATAACAAAAAAAATCATCTAGATATAAAAAAATAAAAATCAAAAAAAAAAAGAACGGAACTTTAAAAAACTTAATTTGTCAACTGAAATTTAATAAAAATTAACAAAAACTTGAAAAATCAGAAAGATCAAAATTAAAAATTTGAAATTAAAAACAATAAAGATCAAAATTAAAACAGATTTGAAAAATTAAACCGACAACAATGACAACCACCACCAATCTCGACAACACGAGATAAAAAAAATCAGATCTGGGTTCCAACAAATTGAGTCAAATTTGTACCAAGTCAAATATATACATATCAAATATGGGGGAAAAAAAAGCAAAACAAAAAAATTACTTTCACCACCACCAACCAAAAACTTCACCACACGACAGCCCAACACCACCACATAGCCCCACGACCACCGACAAAAGAAGATCTGAAAAAAAAAAAAAACAAATTAGAAAACGAGATCTAAAGGTGTGTGCGGTGTTTGTTGTCGATGGTGAAGGTGTGTGCGGTGTTTGCTGTTGGCGTCGTCGGGTGCTGCGGGGACGGGTTGGTTGTTGTCGTTGTCGTGGTGGTGGGGACGGTTTGGTTGTTGTCGTTGTCGGGTGCTGCGAGGGTGTTGCGGGGTAGTGTGGAAGTTGTTGGAGACGAGAGAGGACGGTGGTGGTTGGGTGGTGTTGCGCTGGTTGCTGTCAGTGGGGTCGGGGCTGGGCGGTTTTGGTAAGGGTGGAGTAAAGGAGGGAGGACGGTGGTGGTCGGGGTGGAGTAAAGAAGGGAGGACGGTTTTGGTAAGGGCGGTTTTTTTTTTATTTGGTTTTTCTGTTTGTTTTGAGAGTGAAAGAAAAATGATAGAGAATGAGGGAATGAGAGAAGTGAGAGAGAATGAATAATGAGAAAGTGAGTAGGGAGATTAGAATGAGGAAGAAGTTATACAGGATTAGAAGAAGTTATACAGGATTAGGGAGGGAGATTAGAGAGGGAAATTTATGGCCCTTCATTGAGATGTAATCTCATCCCTCCATTCCCTTCATCCAAGAGCCCTTATAAGGACTTAGGGACTTATATGATATGGAGACTTATGATATATAGGGTCAGGATCTGGTGAGAACCACTAACATAATGAGAACCGTGAGAACCCTTACTAAATCATCATCAAATCTTGTTCTGAAAGTTTTGATGGATCATTTACCTTTTGCTTAGTTTATTCAAACACATTTTTAGTATAGGTAAACAAATTTTTTTATTTTATTAACAAAATATAAACTTAGTGTATGAAAGTACAACTACGTATACTAAAATAGCTATAGATGCATGAAAATGATTACTAGGTGCATGAAAATTGTTACATGCATGAAAATGATTACTAGGTGCATGAAAATATCAGGCTCTAGGTGCACGAAAACGAGTTCTAGGTGCATGAAAATTGTTAGATACATGAAAATGAGTAGTAGGTGCATGAAAATTAATAAAATGTTTCTCGTCTCGATTTCCGTCAATAATTTATACTTTTTGGACCAAGAAATATGTTATCTAGCCATAAAATTCTATGCCGAATCCAAATATGTCATTATTTTTTAGAAAAAATATCCGTAAGGTAGAGTTCTCACGTTCTCATTATGTAGGTGGTTCTCACTGGATCCCAAATATGTATATATATATATGTATATATGTATATATATATGTATATATATATATGTATATATGTATATATATATATGTATATATATATATATATATATATATATATATATATATATATATATATATATGTATGTATGTATGTATGTATGTATATATATGTATAGTAATCATACATATTTTGAGAGGATATCGATGTGATGAATGAATATAAGCCAAAGCTTGGAACTGTCAATCGTCACGACGCTTGGGTGGCCAGTCACACTCCTAAGAATGGACAGTTAGAATCTCCATATGATAAGGCCATCAAAGAGAAAATTGTAAGTTTGAATAAATATGTCACTCCTACCACTGGTGGTCGGTTATATAATTGTGAGTTTAAATAAAATTTAGTTGCATAATGGGTTTTTGTGTATGTAGAGGATCTGTGAGAAGGAGGTAGAGAAAGGAAAATGGAAGCCTCAAGGACATGATGACATTCTTGCTAGGGCAATCGCCAAAGCAGAGCATCCAGGTCGTATGAGAGGGGTATCGACGCATGTTGGTATCACTAAGTATTCTGGGAAAACTACTCGAAGGACAATGAGTGGTGATGATAGGGTATATAAATACTGTATTTTATTCAACATAATTTATAAATATATATGCTGAAATTATACTACTTACTTTAATCATATTCATTTCTACTGCACAACTACAAACAAAGGCCAAGTTGATACTGAGAATGTTAGAAATAGGGGATAAGCCATCTGAAGAAGAGTTGGTTATGGTTCGGCAAGTCATAAAGGAAGCATGGGAGGAGAAGGAAAAAGCGGGCATGCGAACAGATAATGACATGACAAAGGAGAATGAGGCGGGAGCCGAAGACATGTCAAAGGATCAAGATCGGGTAGTTGAAGAGGAAACAATGAAGGCCGTGAGAGAGGAGGTGGAGGTAGTTGATAATGACACGTTATTCTCATCTCCAAATCCGGCTTTGGAGGAGGTATTAGCTACTGCGACTAGTTTATAATTGATGTATATATACTAATTAATTAAATTTATTAATTAAAGTAGTGCATGTATATATACTAATTAATTAAAAATGTGAAGGGCGTTTGCAAGACGCCTTGTGTTCTTTACTACAATGCCCCTATAGTACCAACCGACAAAATTGCTGTTGCTAGGGGAGCCGAGTTCTATTACGACCAGATTCAAGAAGTTGAGATTCATGGCATTGCCCTCCGTTAGAATTGGAGGAAAGTGGAAGTGACCCACTTATATCTGGAGGAGTATGATACTCTAATAGTACCACTTAGTGATAATTTGTGACACCCCGCGATAAAGCGAAAGTAAACTACTAAATATATGCGAAAAATGTGAAGTTTTTAAAACTTTTATTTAGTAGATAGAGTTTAGCATGCGGGAGTCACTAACATTCAACAGAAAGAAAAAGCGGAAATAAAAATAAGGGTTCATACAAATAAAACGGTCAAAAGTGGGGAAAATATATCCCTCGAATGACATAAAGAAATAGGCGAGTCTAAGCGGTGAATAAGAAATCTAAAAGTCTGGGGTACTCGCTAGGTCACACGTCAAACCCCATATAAGCATCTTCACCAACCTGTCATTCATGTAAACATGAAAGCCACAGTCAGTGGGGAGTAACTCAAGGTTCTCCCAGCCACAAAACGTCAAGATGAACACAACAAAGAACACAAACAGATGATCATGTTAAATAGGATGATCATGTTAAATAGGATGTAAACGCATTGAATTATGACTAAACATGGAACAATATATGTTTAAGTTGACAAGAATATGGGAAAGGAGGTGGAATAGACAAATAAACAAGGCAAAGGCGTCATTAAATAATAATAGAGAAGGAATGTAACGAGAACAAACAAAGATCACCTACGCATGAGCACGTAATACAAGGAGATATGACCAATGTAACCATCCAAAATGCTAACATTTACTACTCTTAGACTATAATTTCCCCGGGTAGGACTACGATAATGATACGGTCCTAGTCTAAATCTGCAGATTCTCGGGTGTACATCCCGATTCGACGTGCGCCAGCACAGCACGCACCCAAGACTCGACTACTAATAGAGACCGAGTACCCCAATCGCCAGAACAACACGAAAGTGGCGGAAAGACTAAGATATGACTCACTTGCCAGCACAACACAAGTGGCCAAAACCATACTTGCCAGAACAGCACAAGCAGGCCAAACCCGTACTTGCCAGAACAGCACAAGTAGGGCGTAAATGTAAATCAAGCATATATGATAGTATCATGGCATTTCTACAAGAATACGACTCTCAACAAGTAATTATTTATAATCATCTTTTCATACTTGTGACGTATAAAATAAACATTTCATTTTATAATTATACATGCCGGTTAAATAAAATAAATAAAATATAACAAGTGGTAATGGATACTTTACGTCATGAGGAAATTTACGGAAGGTACACAAATTCAATACATGTGACAAGATGAGCCCAAAAAATTTAGTAATGGTGAGCCCACAAACATCAAGAAATTGAGTCCAAATAAAAAAGAGAAGTGAGTCCAAAAGTTATCATAATTTGAGCCCAAGAATTAAATGTTGGTGAGCCCAACATCAATTTTCACAAAACAAAACAAAAGAAGAAAAGGACGGCATCACTATTCACAGTAGGTAGGGGAAGAAAATGAAGTGACCATAGTTGGTTCATTTCCTCACTCATGTACCTGCACAACAGTCCTAAGGACGGCATATAGCTGGACTCTGGCAGTTCGGCCTTGAATTTTCAAGGCGGAGAAACAACACGTACACATGGGACAACTTTAGCATGAAGGTATAACAAGAAAAACAGATCCGAGAGACCGTTTAATTCGTCTCAAAATGGAGTTCAAAACGAGTATAGTAACAGTTTCAAAACTGCATTTAGAAGCTCTTATTTCGACTCCTTTTTAAGACAAAATTAAGTCGGGATTGGGAAAGGCATGAGCATACTCAGATAATTCCAGCAATATGACATGAAAACAAGCAGTGAACGGAGGGAAAGAAAAATAGGCAGGGTGAGCAGTCAGCTTGTACAATTTCAGACGGAGTGTAAACGACAATTTCGAGACGAGCTGAGTACGATTATAGCAGGGATGAATACCAACAATTTTTCTGCCTAAACCAAGCCCATAAATTCGACAAACACGTAAGCACAATTAAAGGCAAACAATAAACACTTTTGAGACTTAGCCGTGTATGGAACAAATGATGAGCCGTGAGACACAATACCAGCTAACCACAAGTACTACCAAAAATTGATTTCATACCTAAGGAAAACATATAAAGGTCTAAACTTTTACTATAAACACAGAAAAGTCGAGTAGGAAGGTGAGTTTCCCGACGTTTGTCGAGTAACCTATCACCGTTACCTTAACTTTCTTCAATCTTCAAGAAAATAGTCTATTATGAACGAGTTTCCTTCGGGGTCCTCAAAGGCTTCACCTAGAAACCGTAATAACAGCCGAGATTAGCTTAAAAACGTTACATTCATGAGATGGGTCGAGACGAAAACTCCACAAGACTATATCTTTCTTACCTTAAAAGATGAAGGAAAAGATAAGGAGAAGAATGGTGCAAAAATTAAGAGGAATGGTGAAAAAATGGAGCCGGGATCTATATTAGAGGGTCACGAAAATGGCGTCTTATGAACTCTGCTTCTTTGAATGCTGCTGATGCATTATCCTTTCTTTTTTTTGTTGTTTGTTGGATATTTCCAACTTGAATGAGAAAGAAGGAAACAAAAGGGGCCGGATGGTATTGGTCAGGTGATTATTATAATTTTAGTTGGGTGCCAAAATTGAGGGGTGTGTTGTCGACACGGGATAGGTCGAGAGTAGGTAAGTCTAGTATCACATGGGAACATGTGACGGTCTTTTGCTAGATGGAAATTCGTCTTAAACCTACTATAATTTAAGACGGAACTTTATTATTAATATTGTTATTATTATTATTACTATTATTATTTCTATCCGACGAAAACGTATATTTTATATAAAGTAAGCTTTAAAAATTATAGCTTTAATTAAATTTACTTTTAGTAATATAATGAAATTAACTAGATAAATTAATGGAAAAGTATTACTTTTCTTTATGAAAATTATACGAAAAGGGCGGGTGTTACATAATTGGTGTTTGCAAGATGTCGTGGGTTCTATTGTGCAATGGCCTGAAGCATTCATTAATGTTGACATCTCCGGAGTAGTTATGCTAAAACTAACACATTTTATATAATGAACGCCTTTAAATTTATTAGGGAAACCTTATCTAACATATAGTAAGTATTTTAATTTTTACATTTGTAGGAGTTACACGAAGTCATTATGGCCGAAATTAGGACTACTACGTCAACACCCAAAGTCACTGATTCGACCGCCTCTCCATCCAAAATTCAAGAGGTAGTAATAATTTGAAAAATAGATTGTAATTTTTTTTTGTTATTTAAATTATATATGACGTCTCATGTAATGTATGTATATATATATATATATATATATATATATATATATATATGTATGTATATATATATATATGTATGTATATATATATATATATGTATGTATATATATGTGTATATATGTATATATATGTATATATGTATATATATATATATATATATATATATATATATATATATATATATATGTATGTATAGAGAAGAGATCAACTAAGGTCCTTACATATATTAAGTCCATAAGTCCTAATGTGGACGGTTGGATCAAGCAAAGCAATGGCCACGATTTGGCAGTCAAACCCCACTAAACCCCATTAAACTAATATTTTTGATTTACCTCTCTCCTCTTACCCACTAACCCATGCATGCAACACTGTTTATCCATCAGTCAATGATCATTTCCCTCCTCATTTTCTAGACAATTCAAAACAACTTGCGGGTATTTGTGTTTTCCCTCTATTTCCTGTCATTTCGTCTTCCTTTTCTTTCTTCACAATTCTGATAACTCCATTTTCATCATTACCAATTAAGTCCATCCCAACAAACGCCATTTTCATCACAACAAATTAATACAAATTAATACCAAGTCGCGTGCAAACTCGCCTGTCTCCATTTTTATAAGGTATTTTCTCCATTCCCTATTTAGTGATTTGTAGTTTGTTTTTTGTTAATTATTGCCTTTGTTAAACTATCATAAAAAGAGTTCATTTGATTTTTCAATCTGCAATTATGGGTTTCTTTGATGTTTATTTGTTCAATTGTTAATTATGGTTGTGCAGAACAAATTCGAGGTCATTTTATAATTAACAATGGTTTTTGCCAAGAAAAATGCCAAGAAATCTTCCAAGAAATCTGAATCGAAGGTAAAAAATCTCGTCTTGTTGGTATAACTCTTACAGAATGATTTGTAACTTCAATTAAATATCTGTATAACTCTAATCCCAATTGTTGGTCATCTACAGATGGATGTTGTAGAAAGTATTGACACGGGAGTTGATATCCAGGTTAAAAGTTTTGATTTTGATTTATACGTTACTAGATGTCTAACTCTGCTTACTAGATGTATAACTTTATTACTCAATATGTATAACTCTGGTTCCTAGATGTATAACTCTGGTTCCTAGATGTCAAACTCTAATTGTTATATGTATGACTATACTTCTAATTAGTTTCCATACATAGAGTTATACAATATATGCCTACTGATTATACAATTTATACCTGGAGTTATTCATTATACATTCTATGCTTACAGTTATACATTTTATGATGAGAGTTATACATTCTATGACTAGAGTTATACATTCTATTGCTAGAGTTATACATTCTATTACATGGCCAGAGTTATACATTCTATGACTAGAGTTATACATTTTATGGCCAGAGTTATACATTCTATTACATGGCCAGAGTTATACTTTCTATTGCTAGAGTTATACATTTTATCGCAATCATTTGTTGTATAACTCTGATTACATGTTGAATAACTTCTGCTGTCATAATGTATAACTGGAGTTATACAATGTATGGCCAGAGTTAGACATTCTATGACTAGAGTTATACATTTTAATAATAGAGTTATACATTTTAATACTAGAGTTATACATTTTAATAATAGAGTTATACATTCTATGCTTACAGTTATACATTTTATGGCCAGAGTTATACATTCTATGCCTAGAGTTATACATTCTATTGCTAGAGTTATACATTCTATTACATGGCTAGAGTTATACATTCTATGACTAGAGTTATACAATGTATGGCCAGAGTTAGACATTCTATGACTAGAGTTATACATTTTAATAATAGAGTTATACATTAATGGCTCAAGTTACACATATAATTTTACACATTATATAATCTGAATCCCTTTTTATTTGTCACTACTGAGATGGATGATGCACCAATCTTGAGAAGGGAGCTGATTCCCAGGTTCAAAGTTTGAGCTTTTTATAACTGTTGTCATTTGTTGTATAACTCTGATTACATTTTGAATAACTTTTGCTGTCAGAATGTATAACTCTTGATATTTTCTGATTAACTCTATTATCAGAATGTATAACTTCACTTATATTTTGTATAACTCTATTATCAGAATGTATAACTTTACTTATATTTTGTATAACTCTGACTATTTATTGTATTACTTTAATTCACAGTATGTCTATTTCTTTGTTCCAAATATCTATAATTGCAAGTACAGTGTGTATAATTTTGTGTGTTGTCTTTGCTTTTCCCCAGATGGTTGAGGCCAAGCCAAGGGTAAAGAGGGTGCATGAAATAACGGTTTCGTGTCGACCTCAAAGACTTGTTTCTCTCATTGAAAATCTTAATGAGGATCGGTGTCCATTGTTAAGAAAATTGGGTTTGGTGGCCTTTTGGAGCTCAAGATTAGGAGCTTCCCACTTGCACACGTCACTGTTCTTGGAATCCTTCTCGACAACTCATATGTGTTCGGGGCTTCGCGGAAGAAGGAGTTTATGATCAGTAAGCATGACGTGCATGACTGTTTCTTGTTACCTTTAGGACCCAACCCTCTCCCTTTGGTGCCTGTGAGCACGCAGAAGGGGTCCACCGACCCCGAGAATAAGGAGCTGAAGGACAAATGGCGGGAAGCGTACGGGGTGGCCAAAGGGAATAGTGCTATACCCTTAGGGAAAGTTCACAAGCAACTTGTGGAGTACGAGGAGGCGGACGATCAATTTTGCCGGCTATTTGTGTTGTTCTGTATGTCTTCATTCCTCGCACCCACCCCAAACAGCGGGATAGATTGGAAGCTGTTAAGGGCTGTAGAAGATCCTAAAGCCATCCCGCATTTTGACTGGTGCTCTTATATTTTGGACATGACGGTGAAAGCGGGGTCAGACTGTAAAAAGGGGGTAACAATGTTGAATGGGTGTATCCCCTTCCTCATGATAAGCTACTTTCAGCGATATGATTACAAGGGTAAGCCTTGTAATAGTGATCTTCCTTTGATTAAACATTGGGATGAAGCTTCGCTTGTAGAGAGGGTAAAATTTGAGGTGGGTCAAGGGGGATTGGGTACTTTAACCTTGTCTAAGACCAGTGTATCGAGGTGCCTTCAAGACTCCTCTTATGGAAGGAGTGTGGACGATGGCGACCTCGGCGCCCGCGTGAACCCAAAATACTGTTGCTAACAGCCCCACACCCCCTCAACCCCGCCCAACTTCCGAGAAGAAGTTCATTCGAGATAGAACTACCGGCGGGGTCGAGGATGACCAGGAATTGAAAGCTAGGTTGTCGATGTAAGTGCAAACTATTATATATTTTCTGCAGATGGATTCTGTTTCATTTGAACGTACCCATATATTATAATATAACTAACTTACTGTACTTCTTGGATGCAGGGTACTCACGAGCTTTATCTGCAAATGCAAAGGAACGCTATTGTGTTCTATTCATGGTATGCAGATGCAACCGCACGGATCAAAGCTGTAACTAGTGATCCGACGGGCCTAAATGCTAGTCAGGCCTCTCAAGAATTCTTTGAGGGTGAAAAGATTCAAAGTACGTCATTTGAAGGTGAGCAGTTGCGAAAAGGTGAAGGTTTCGTGGGTAACGCCCCTGAATTTGGAGAGGTAGTTCCGAGCCTCCCAAAAAAGCGTCGGAATCGATGCATCTACGCGTCAAATCAGTGAAGTTCTTGAGAGTCTCGGCAATGATGGGGGTGGATGGGGTGGTAACCCCCGTGTTGAGCCGCGTCGAGAGTCCGTCAAAGCCGACACGCCAACGAAATCAATTGCAGTTTCGTGGTCAAAGCCGTTGTCACCTGCTAGCCCAGGGTTAGAGGATCAAGTTGTGTGCAGCCCCGTCCCAAGTGTCAGGCAACTGTTGTTGGAGTCGAGTTACACCGAGGAAGAAATTGACGAATGTATCGGACCGTCAAAGGACGATGAGGCTCGCCTCTGGACAGGTGATGAGGGGCATGAGCACGTTCATGAGGACGGATTGAATGAAAATGCTGAAAATGTTGGAAGATTGGCAGACACTGACCATGAAAGAGCAGCAGACATTGTAGGCCAAGCTGACGGACGGTCAGAGAATGCTGAATCTCGGCCCGTGGTAGGTGATGCGGTGCATGAGCAAGTTCATGGGGAGGGATTGCCAGAAATTGTTGAACGATTGTCAGACAATCAACCGTCAGATATGGTGATGGAAAAATCTACGGTCCCAGAATTGGGTTTGGACACACAAGAATTGATGGAGTGTCTGTTTTCTCTCTCTTTGAAATGAAGGAAAGCGCACGTGGAAATCCACGTACGGGAGTGGTTCTGGTGGCGAGGTAAGTTTGTTAATTTGCGACAAATACTTTTTATACAATTGTTTTTTTTTTTGTTTATTGGTCGTGTATAACTCTATGTTGATCAAGTATAACCTTGTTGAAACTTATGTTGAAGCCTTGTAAATGTAGTGCCACTGCAACGGCCGGTTGGTACAACTCTTAACCAGTATATGACTACAGTTATACAGTATATGACTAGAGTTATACAATATATGCTTTGGAGTTATACATTAGATAGCTGGAGGTATATCTAGAGTTATACAGTATATTTATACATTATAGTGTATACAGTTATACATTTTATGGTCAGAGTTATACATTCTATGCTTACAGTTATACATTTTATGGCGAGTTATACGTTTGGTGTTTAATTTTGTTATTTTTCATTCATGCCTACGATTATAAAGTATATGACTAGAGTTATACAATATATGCTTTGAGTTATACAATATATGCTTTGAGTTATACAATATATACGAGTATATGACTAGAGTTATACATTATAGTGTATACGATTATACATTTTATGGTCGAGTTATACATTTTATGCTTACGAGTTATACATTTTATGGCGAGTTATACGTTTGGTGTTTAATTTTGTTATTTTTCATTCATGCCTACGATTATACAAAGTATATGACTAGAGTTATACAATATATGCTTTGGTATATGACTACGATTATACGATATATGACTAGAGTTATACAATATATGCTTTGAGTTATACATTAGATAGTGGAGGTATATCTAGAGTTATACAAAGTATAGTTATACATTATAGTGTATACGATTATACATTTTATGGTCGAGTTATACATTCTATGCTTACGAGTTATACATTTTATGGCGAGTTATACGTTTGGTGTTTAATTTTGTTATTTTTCATTCATGCCTACAGTTATACAGTATATGACTAGAGTTATACAATATATGCTTTGGTATATGACTACAGTTATACAGTATATGACTAGAGTTATACAATATATGCTTTGGAGTTATACATTAGATATTTGGAGGTATATCTAGAGTTATACAAAGTATAGTTATACAATATAGTGTATACGATTATACATTTTATGGCGAGTTATACATTCTATGCTTACGAGTTATACATTTTATGGCGAGTTATACGTTTGGTGTTTAATTTTGTTATTTTTCATTCAGGCCCTTTGTTAAAAAGGATGTAATTGAGAATGTTGAACAACATTCTAACAATGGGGGTGGGAATGTAGATGTTGTCGGCCGTGCGGAGATCACCCCGGGGGATCCTTCAACGGAATGTCTTTGGAAATGAAATCCCTCGACTTTCATGAGCACGGCAGATTTGAATGAGGCATTTGCCGGGGTTGAGGAGCGAACGATTGGTCTTTGCCAAAGAAGGTTTGGTAGTTGAAATTAGAGGTGCTAGGGTTGAGCCTGTTGCGCCACTCCCACCCCCTATTTATGTGCCGCGATGTGACATGATCCACCATCCGTTCTTCGCATTCAATGCCCCCTTCCGTGTATGGACATTGTACCTGAGAACCTAGGTTGTTCTCAGGATTGCGGGGCACCCGATCCTGACCAGCACGTATGCTCACAGTGGTTGCGATTTAACAAGGAACGTTTCAGGACGGTGTTCAGGGTGAGGAAGGATGTAATGGATTATGTCTTTGATGAATTCCACGACCACAAAAAATCGTAAGTAAAATATAAGTTTTACCTATATTTCAATACGACAGTCAAACAGGCCATGAATGCATTCCCTTGCTGCGTGTCTCAATTTTGCTAATCCTTTGTAGGGAACAATTGGTCACATATCCTGTCCAAAGCGCATAACGCGTATTGATCTCCGATCGTTGATGCCCGGGAAATAGATTCGGGAAATGTCATCGATCGCTAGTCTAGTCTGTACTACTCAATCGGCTTACGCACGCGAACACCGCATTTGTTTCCACTTCGTTTGTTTCTTTGGCCTATCTCACTTTTGTAAGTGTGCTCGAACTTCGCAAGTTATTTTGTGACAAACTGTACGTAACTTATGATACAAGCTGCCAACCCCCGTCTATCATTTTTATAGGCCCTAGCAATTGAAATTTGGCAAGGCAGGAAGAAAAACTTGGTTGTTGATCATTCTGAAGGCTTTTGTTACTCGTGGGACACGTGGCAAGAGTCGTGTACTAGTCCATTCCAACTGGACTCCGATATGGTGAGCTCAGATATCAATATAGAGACATTTACATCTTTTGGAAGGGAGCTTTATTTTCGTAGAGTTTAACAGTATATGCTTAGAGTTGTACAATATATGCTTTAGAGTTAGGCATGGAGTTTTACCTAGAGTAATACCTGGAGTTATACACTACACTGTATATGCTTACAGTTATAGATTTTAGGGCTAGAGTTATACATCCTATGACAAGAGTTATACAGTATATAACTTTAGCTTTCAGAATTATACATAATGTACAACTGCAAGAATATACTGTATAACTCTGGAAATTGAATGTACAACTCTACACATATAATGTACAACTCTGGGCACAGACTGTATAACTCCAACTACGCACAATATGTATGCCTCTAATCTGCTAATTATGTTTTATAACTCTTAGATTTTTTGTGCATGTTTGTAGGTTTTCGTCCCGGTAAGCACTGGCGATGAAGATCATTACTCTTGCATTTGCATAAATTTCCGCTCTCAGCAGATCGAGTATCTTGATAACCGTTCTTATGAGGACGATCTTCTGAAATTACCATACGGAGGGATTGCGCGTATTACTGTAAGACTTATAAAACTGGTGACTAGATTAATTATCAGCTCCATTTGATTTGTTAATACGTCTTCCCCTTTTAAACGCCTTGCCTAACTTCCGCCGGTGATGCAATGGGAAAGTATATGGCCTACAAAGGGCTCGACAAAGGCAAGAAAGTTGAAGGGTTCCCTTTTGTCAACATCAAATTCAATGGCGGGGAGCGGGACATAGTGTCAATGAGCGTGGTGCATGCGTCATGGTTCATATGTTCTTTGTACCGTGGAGAGCCATTCGATTGTACCCTAGGGACCGAGGAAAGCAATGATCTTATGCGGCGGAAATTGCTGCAACCCTTGTCCTCGGTGACATTAACGAGGACGGGGAAGATGTGTTATCCAGGGTAATGACTTTTAAGGAGCTTAAAGACCGTGAATTGGAGGAGGTGCGTGATAAACGAGAGGGACGGCCGGCAACACAAGTGGAAGGAAGAGAGGTGTTGGAAACGCCGGAGAGAAAACGATTCTGCGAAACGACCTTGCTCTAAGGTCACTTCAACCTTCCAGACTCCACCTTCCAAAGTAGCCCTGGGCGGACGCCGTCGTCGGGCCCTCTCGGTGTTAATAGCCGCTCCCGGGGTAAGGGCGATGGCCTTGGTTGCACCAAATATTGCGGGGTACCAGACGCAAACCTTGCCGTGGTCGCCAAAATCTTTGAAGATGAACAAGGCATTAACTAGGGATATCCGGTGTATCGCAAACAAGTGGTGATTACGTTTTCCTTGATGACTACAAATATCCAAATGAGTAAGTTGTCTAAAATCCTAATGTTTTATCATATTAAGCTATATCAATATAGACACATTTCCATCTTTGGAATTCTACCTTTTTTGTATAACTCTGGTTCCTAGATGTATAACTCTGGTTCCTAGATGTCAAACTCTAATTGTTATACATTTTATGGCCAGAGTTATACATTCTATACAATTAGTTTCCATACATAGAGTTATACAATATATGCCCACTGATTATACAATTTATACGGAGTAATTCATTATACATTCTATGCTTACGAGTTATACATTTTATGGCGAGTTATACATTCTATGACTAGAGTTATACATTACATGGCCAGAGTTATACTTTCTATTGCTAGAGTTATACATTTTTGTGCGTACGATTATACATAATATGCTCGAGTTGTACAATTTATAATTTGGAGTCATACGTTTCATCAGTGAACTTATGCAGCCATTTTAATAGCGATTACTTTCCCATTTAGTATACGTCATAGCCACGATTAACACCTTACATGCACTACAGTGAACCACTTGTGAGTTACGGCCGGCACGGAACAATTAATAGGTTGCAAATGTTGTCTATGCTCCCTGAGACACCAATGGATGAAAAAGTTATTGAGTGTTGGTCCTTGTTGCTTAATCGATTGGAGGCAGAGGATTGCGCGATGTTTCGTTCGTCTTTCTTCGGTATCCGTCATATGGTATGGTCCTAATCAATCCTTTACTATGTTATAAGAGTTGCACATACCCTCTTAAAAACTTTCACAGTGGTAAGTAAGTATAAAGTTATACATACCCTCCCTGGAGTTAAACATTTTGTTTTGAGAAGTTATTAACAACCAGTATATACTTAGGCATTCTTCATTTTGCTGTAAGAGTTACTGTGAAACTCCAATGCACAACCCCTATAACTCCACCGGTATCCTCATTCATATCTTTGCTACTTGAACAGGATATAATCTTGAGCCTTGTTGAAACCCCTGTCCAACAAACACGGACACCGAGATGTTGTACCATACGTG
This sequence comes from Silene latifolia, assembly GCF_048544455.1. NCBI lineage: Eukaryota > Viridiplantae > Streptophyta > Magnoliopsida > Caryophyllales > Caryophyllaceae > Silene > Silene latifolia. The sequence goes on along the minus strand of NC_133536.1, from coordinate 156,832,474 downwards.
GGACGTCTTCCGAACCGACTGTGGCAAAGATTTCAGCTTGAAGGCTGATTTAATCTTTGTACCCATTAAGATTGAAGCGCATTATGCATGTGTGTGTATCAACTTTAATTCTAGGACGATTGATCTCCTGGACAGTAAGTACTATTCAAGTCCGCGGCAATCGGAGATATGCAAAGCATGTCACGTCATTGTAAGTGGAATTAAATTGTAATTATGTTCAACTAAAAAGCGTTATAGGGGCTTTCACAAATCTCACTTTTTGACGTTCTTGTCTCTGCCAGGCGAGCTTCATGAGCGACTACTTGGAGGCTAGGGACGACGCGAAGAGCAGAGCGAAAGACATACCGTCGTTCCAGTTCCGACAGATCCAGTTTGCCTGGCATCCGCAAACGATAAACGACACCGAGTCTGGGTTGTTCTGCATGATGCACATGTTAATGTACGAGGGTGAAAGTTTTGTTCACGTTGATCTCGAGAGGAAGGTGAATCGTCGATATTTGGTGATCCAGTTGGCAGCGACGCTTCTCTAGCGACATGAACATCATCGGGGAAGGAGTTCGACCAAGGTCAATGGTTTCATTGGCGATAAATTACAGATTCTGAAGGTAGTAGAAAACAGAGACGGAAAGCGGCGCGGAGAGGAGATAAAACTGCGAAAAAATAGAATGGATCCCTTTGATTCTGTATTCTCTTTTTTTGGAACTCTAGAATGTTGTCAAGAAACTCCTTAACAACTTAGACAACTTGTTGGAATAGATTGTTACTACATCATCTTGGTTAGTCATAAATAAAATCCAAGTTTTACAGATAAGTGTTAGAGTTATACACTCTGTGGAGTAAAGTTATACAAATTATGTGCAGGAGTTATACAACATTTATTAGACAGCCAAGAGTTATACAAAAAACATCAAGAGTTATACAAACTGTGTACAAGAGTTATACAACATATGATATGATTATTTAAAGGCAAATTTTATTAGCCAATTATGAGTTTTGCAAAAAATAACAAGAGTTATACAAATTTTGAACAAGAGTTATACACTCTGTGAAGTACATTTATCCATGTATGGGTAAGAGTTGTACTTAAAGCCCCTTTGAAATTATAATTCCTTCTTAAAGCCACTTTTAAATATTGAATATGTTGCCATGAACAGAAGTCATCAAAATAATGTCATAGAGTTGTACAACATTAGCTTCAAATTTCACACACCATATTACTGAAGTTATACAATCTGGAAGGTGCAATCACCATCAAAATAGACAAAAGCTAGCTATTAAATACCCGTTCCGTCTCACCAGATTTTTTACCTTTTAAAGAAAAAAAGATTGTAAATAATTTGTTGAGACGGGGGTATTTTTCTACTACCTACTACTACAACATGTTAAGTTTCTCTATCCTTCTTCTTCGTCGTCTTCGTCTTCTTCTTCTTCTTCTTCTTCTTCTTCTTCTTCTTCCTCTTCCTCTTCTTCTTCTTCTACTCCTTCAGATGCTGGTGAAGACGGTGGATGCTCAGAGAATGGGTTAGGACAGTTCCGTTTATCGTGGTGTGCCATTTGTTTACAGTTATTACACATGCGCTTTGGCTTAGAAGCCAAGGCAATGGCTTTAGCCTTAGCTGACACCATTCTTTTACCACTGCCTTTGTTTTTCGATTGTTTTGGTGGAAGTATTGTTACCTCGTCCTTTGGCGGGGCAACCAAGGATTTGCTCAAATTCTGTTGCTTTGTTAAATCCTTCTTGTACGGTAAAAGTTTCTCCTTGAACTCTCTAATTAACGAGCTTAAGTTCACAACTTCAGTCTCACTCGCGCCACGAAGTAAACCAATGGTTGAATGAACTTCTGACCACAACTTCACCATCGCAACTTCTTTTGCATCAGCGCTACTATTTGTTTCCATTTGTACACCATCACATTCTGATAATCTGAAGTGCAATGCATCCTTTTTCCATCTTGTAGAAACGTAATCAACTGGAATTGTCTTCATGCCGTTAGCCGACAAAATCCGGACTATATAAAACACGTAAATCCCATCCTTTCAAACATCATACTTTTGCCTTTAGCCTGCTTTGTGTCCCCTGTAATCCAATTAAATTATGCAGTTAGTAGTCTTATACATATAATAATAAGAGTTAAACATTATCACGCAGAGTTATACATATGGCAACAAGAGTTATACGTTTAAAGCTACGATTATTCAAACTAAATTGAGTTATACTACAAATAGCTGCGATTCGGTGAAAAATTGAATAAGTTCTAATGTTATTCTGAAAGTAGATTTATACATATGGCAACAAGAGTTATACATTCTGAAAGCTAAAGTTATTCAAAATGTAATCAGAGTTATACTACAAATGACAACAGTTCATTGAAAAATTGAATTTCTAATGTTATTCTGAAGGTAGAGTTATACATATGGCAACAAGAGTTATACATTCTGCAAGTAGAGTTATGCATATAATAAGAAAAGTTATACATTCAGAAAACTTAAGTTATTCAACATGTCGATTTTATACGGTGATAATCAGTTCTTTGAACAATTGTATAACTTCTATGTTCGAGACAATGTAACTTTGGTACTATATCTAGCAACTTGACCAACTACTACATAAAGTTGATGCCAAAATGTTGTTACCTGGGTTGTACTCTACGTTGAAACTTTTCTTTCTGATTGAATCCTTTACGACAGTCACTTCAACTCCATCGACTTGAAAGATAGCCGACACTCTTACATGTATCGGTTGAGCAAATGACCTCTAGTTGGAATTCCTTGAAAACCTCACGGGTATAAACATCCGACGCATTTTCCTCTATGGGTAAATGCGTCCCCATTGCCGGTGTTGAGTGTTGGTTTTCATGGTCAAGTCTCTTCTGCGTATGCCGTTGATGGTCCATAGCGCTTTCAAAACGCATCCAAAACTCCACTAACGTGCACGACTTCGCTCGAACTTCTTAAAAAAACTATTAGTGCTCTCGATCTCCGGGTTGTCCTCATTACACCACCCATGTTCAAGTCCCTGCAATGTGCCATCACCCATTGGCTCCTTTTATCGTACGCTCACGTAAACCGGTCTTCGTTCACAAGACCATGCGCTTCCATTATTTCGCCCACCTAGCGTCAAAGTCGTAAATGCCTTCGATGTTGTCGTCCCATATAATGTTGTTCAATTTCTGAATGAACTCCTTATAATCCTCCCTTGTCACCCCGACCTTTGATGGCACCTTGTTCATTATATGCCACATGCAAAATCGGTGGCGTGCAGTCTTGAAAGCAAGGGGTACGGCCTTAATAATGCCCGGACACTGATCCGTGATAATGTACTTGGGTTCCTTTCCTCCCATGGCATTCGAAAACTGTTGAAAACCCCTTTGGAAGGATTCATGGTCTTCATGGGCAATCAATGCCCCACAGAATGTCACTGACCGCTTATGGTGATCTATGCCAGTGAATGGCGTGAAAATCATATCGTACTTGTTTGTTGAGTACGTTGGGTCGTACGACACTGCATCTCCAAAAACGGAGTAGTTCCTTCTAGCGGTTTGTCGGCCCATATTGCGCTTCGAAAAGGTGTTATCCTTATCAACTTCATAATCAAAATAAAACCCCTGCCTATTTTGTGCCATATTCTTGAACCGGTCAATGAACAATTGACCGTCCCGTTTATGGATGAAGCACTTCACATCTCGGTGGAAGTTCTTAAAATCAGTTAAGGATGCACCAATGTTCTCGAACCCGTTTACGAACTCCTTACACATGTTGTACGTCCTTGTTGCTCCTATCCTCAACTGCAGTGGACAACAAATCCTTATCGTCTTTGATTAATAACCAAGAATTCCTCAACTATAACCCTTTCTTTACTATTCTTATAACTTCTTATTATTTATAACTTTTAGGTTTACATAACTTTATCATCTCCGTGAATAACTTCAGAAGTTTGCCATTTAATTAGTGGATGTTTGTTTAATAGTAAACTAACCCTGGAGTTGTACATTATCAAGTACTTGTGAAAATCTTCTATGTTCGCGACATCTTAAATCGACGATCCTCACTCGATACAAGCTCGTGATTATGCCCCATGTGGAATCGGTCAATTACTAGTAATCCATTCTTCATAAATAGCCTCACATGTGCTTTACACCCTACCCTCTTGACTGTATATTTCCTCTGGTTCGCAGTTCTTTTTCCCCATTGCATTCCTTCTTCCGTAATCCCGATCTCATTTTTTTTAATTACTGCCTCTCCTTTTGGGACATATGTGAATCCCTCTCTGCTGCAAACCAGCAACTTTGACCTGATTTCACCGTCACGCCATTTTTTCGTCGAGTACTTCCGAACATCAAACCCGGTTGCCAATGCATAAACTTTATAGAATGTCACTGCCTCGTCGATTTCAAAAAATTGCTGCCCTACACACGGTGTAAACTCCGCTGCCAAATGCTTACAATACTCGAGTTTTCCATTTGCCTTGCGACCATCGACCAGAATCAATCAACCATGAAATGATTAAGAAATACATAATTCAACGCATATCTTTGTATAACTCTATGCACATACGGTATAACTCGGCCTGATTGTATAACTATGGGTGTATAATGTATAACTTTAGTCATACAATTTATAACTCGGGCACAGTAACGTATAATAAGCGTAGTCAGATAACGTATAACTCTAGTCATACAATGTATAACTCTAGTCATACAATGTATAACTCTAGTCACAGTTTGTATAACTCTAGTCATACAATGTATAACTCTAGTCACAGTTTGTATAACTCTAGTCATTTAATGTATAACTCTAGTCACTTTGTGTATAACTCGGTCACGAGAATGTAAAACTCTAGTCAAATAATGTATAACTCTAGTCACAATATTTATAATTCTAGTCATTCAATGTATAACTGTACTCACAATGTATAACTCTAGTTATACGATGTATAACTCTAGCTACAAAATGTATAACTCTAGGCAGAGACTGTAAGATGTATAACTCCTTCCACACAATGTATAACTCTTAGCAAATAATGTATAACTCTAGGTATATAATGCATAACTCTAGGCATAACTCTACATTCTAAGAGTTATACATTTAATGAAACAACACAGTATATGGAATGCGAAGGGTTATAAGATTTCAAGGAGGGATATGGCACAACTTCCTAAACAAAATTCGTATGAATTTAAGCATCAAACCCCAAACATATTAATTACAAAACAACTCAAAGGACACATTACTAATTATAAATTCATTCTACTATCTAAAAAACCAGTTCATTATATCCCTACCTCCACCCTAAACTCAAAACCCTAAATCGTTAAAACCCATCAAATTCCTTCAACAACAATGAATGATGCCATTCGTAATACATGCATTATGACCGAGTACAACAAGAGTTTCATACGCCGGTTGCTTGACATTGAGAGGAGGTACAAGACCTACCTTGAGGACGCTCAGATCGCACTCAAGGACGCCAAAGAAAATGGCTTGTCAGAGCAGCAGATAATGCAGCTATTAGAAGATATTGGAAATGCGGAACGAAACCTCCAAATAGCAAAGGAGGAGAGGATGAATATCATAGAAGAGAATTCATCCCTATATGAACACCTAAGAAGCGTATTTTTAGCAATGCATTAAGTTTATGCATCTATATCTATTAATTAAGATGTGGGTTTGTTTTACTCTCCTCTCCATCATCTTCTTTGTTTTATTTTATTTATTTTGTTTCACTAACAAACACAGAAAAACCAAGCGAATAATTAATAAATAAGGATTTATTGTATAACTCATGCAAATAACATGCGAAAAAAAAACAATGACGGAGAAAAACACATGCAAATAACATGTATAACTGGGCACTGAGAATGTATAACTGCAGGCATTTAATGTATAACTCGATCATAAAATGTATAACTCTAGACACGGCTCGTATAAGCTGCAGGCATTTAATGTATAACTCGATCATAAAATGTATAACTCTAGACATAGCTCGTATAACTATGCATTTACTGTATGACTCTATGAACAGTTTGTATAACTCTAGTCATGCGATGTATAACTCTAGCTAAGAGTTATACAATGTGTATCTAGAGTTATACATCGCATGACTAGAGTTATACATTATCTATATCTATTAATTTAAGTCACAATGACTGTTCATTGAGTTATACATTGTGTATAACTCTAGGTTTTTAATGCATAACTCTAGGCATACTTTACTAATTATATTAATTAAAAAATAAATATATTAATTAAAAACATGTATAACTCAGGCACGGACTGTATAACTTTTAGCATATAATGTATAACTCTACTCATTCAATGTATAACTGTAGGTAGATAATGTATAACTCTAGTCATACATTGTATAACTCTAGTCATACAATGTATAACTCTAGTCATACATTGTATAACTCTAGTCATACATTGTATAACTCTCTCCTCATAAATCAAAGGACACATTACTAAACAAATATATTAATTAAAAAATAAATCAAAGGACACATTACTAATTATAAATACATTCCAGTATCTCAATAACCAGTCCATTATATCCCTATCTCCACCCTCAACTCCAAACCCTAAATCTTTAACACCTAATAAACTCCAAACTTCCTTCAATAATGAATGATACCATTCGTTTAACATGCATTACCACCGAGTACAACAAAATATTCATAAGCCGCTTGAGGGAAATCGAGAAGAAGTACAGGGAATTCCTTAAGGATGCTCGGATCGCACTTAAGGACGCAAAAAAAAATGGCTTGTTAGAGCAGCAGATACTGCAGCTATTAGAAGATATTGCAACTACTGAACGAAACCTCCAAGTAGCAAAGCAGGAGAGGATGAATCTCATAGAAGAGACTGCATCCCTATATGAACATCTAAGAACTGTAGCTTCAGCAATGTATTAAGTTTATGTATCTATATATCTATTAATTAAGTTCATGTATCCTCTCCATCATCTTCTTTGTTTTATTTTATTTAATTTGTTTTACTAACAAACACAGGAAAACCAAGCGAATAATAATTACAGAAAAAACAATGACGGAGAAAAACACATGCAAAGAACATGTATAACTCTGGGCACAGCCTGTATAACTTTTAGCATATAATGTATAACTCTACTCATTCAATGTATAACTGTAGGTAGATAATGTATAACTCTAGTCATACATTGTATAACTCTAGTCATACATTGTATAACTCTAGTCATACATTGTATAACTCTAGTCATACTGTGTATAACTCTAGTTATACGATGTATAACTCGGACATACATTGTATAACTCTAGTCATACATTGTATAACTCTAGTCATACAATGTATAACTCTAGTCATACATTGTATAACTCCAGACATACATTGTATAACTCTAGACATACAATGTATAACTCTAGTCATACATTGTATAACTCTAGTCATACTGTGTATAACTCTAGTTATACGATGTATAACTCTACCTACACAATGTAAAACTCTTCTCATAAAATGTATAACTGTAGGCATATAATGTATAACTCTATGGATATAATGTATAACTCCAAACACAGTCTGTATATGCTAAGAGTTATACATTATATGCCTAGAGTTATACATTGTAGAGTGTATTACTGTAGTTCCGAATGTATAACTCTAGTCATACAATGTATAATTCTTACCTATATATGGATAACGTACTTCACGAGAATGTATAACTCTAGGCATATAATGTATAACTCTATACACTTTATCTGTATAACTCTAATCATACAATGTATAACTCTTGACCTGACTGTATAACTCTAGGCATATAATGTACAATTGTCCACATCCTATAACTTCACTTAATGAATGTATAAACTTCAGCTATAACATGAATAACTATATCAAAATTGCTTGGTTAGTAAAAGTTTTTACGCACAATTTAGGGTTTGAGTTACTCTGTTACTTGAATCTGCAGGAAATTGTCAAAGAGTTTTACAAAAACCCACGATGAATATAGAACTGCATGTTGACACTTTGTATTCGAAGTTATTCATATTTGGGTCGAGTTATACTAAAACCCTTTGAAGTTATAATTCGTACTTTATCAAGCTTTTAAATTTCCATCATTTTTTGCCATCAACAACAAGCTACCAAAATAAAATAAGAACCTGTCATTTTTTGCCATTAACATCAAGCTACACTAATAACCTAGACACAAATAAGAAAGTAAACAACTCACCATTGACGGCAACTTCAATCTGCATATGATCCATTTCACAAACACTGACTGTCATTTCCTGCTTGTTTCTCTGATGAACACTGAGAATTTAATTTCTCTTCAACAAAGTTATTTGATGATGATCACTGATGTAGTTTTACATGTGCGCTGAAATTTCTCTTATTTTTTTGATGATTGATATTGTATTTTACAGTATTTAGGATCGTTTTTTTGAGGATTTTTTAGGGTTTTCGCTTGTTCAGATGTTTTGAATGGTGAAAAGAGGAGGGAAGCATGCAAAATGATATAGGAGGCTTTGTTTATTGCTATTATCCGCGGGATTTCATATGCACGCAGTACATAAACAGTGAAAGTGGTCCCTCTCTCACACAATCACCATTTCCCTTTTTTTTTGCTCCAAAAACCACGCCCTCTCTCCTCATCTCATCCCTTCAATCCCTTCATCCAAGGGCTCTTATAAAGACTTAGGGCCTTATAAGGTATGAAGGCCTTATAAGAACCCTTCTCTATATGTATATATATATATATGTATATATATATATATATATATATATATATATATGTATATATATATGTATATATATATATGTAGATTTAGGATCCGGTGAGAACGGACATTCGGTGAGAACGGTGAGAACAACCTTTATATCAAATTAAACTACACGCGCGTCCTTTTCTCAAACCAAACATAATCTCACCCAATTCAATCATATTCCTTCTCAAACCCAATCAGCCTTAAAAATCCTTTATCACCGCCGACTACCCTACCGTCGCCACCTACCACCTGTAATTGTCACCGTCGACGATCACCGTTGCTGGCCTACCATCACACCGACAGTACAGCAGCACCATTCGACTCGACCTCCCACACCTGTTTCGACGACAACGCCGTTGGCCACCAGCACCGTCGACATCACCGACAGCCATCGCCAACCACTACCACACCGTTTGTTCATTTATCCCTTACCAATCTAACCCAAACCTAACCAATGCTTATCTTACCCATTACAAATTATCGTCGGCGACAATGAACTCCAGAAATGCCGACGAATCATAAAACGTGTACCCTGCTGCAATGGTGTTAAAAGAATTTTAAACACTCTTCTTCTCTATAAAATCAGTTTGATCAAAACAAAACTAGTGTATTTGGTTTCTAAATTAATGTATCTCAAAGCAATTTTAATGTACCTCATAACTAATTTTGTGTATTAATCTTGAGATGTATTAAATTAGTGGTTAGATACATTAAGAAATATTGTACATACATTGTAATAGATGGAAAATCAATGAAGGGAAAATGGTGAGGCAACAGCAGTGGGATTGCTTTATTGGTTTGTATTTGATTTATCAATGATTTTGGATTTCGAACGGTGATTATGTATATAATCAATATTTGCCAATGCAGGTGTTGCTGATTGGGATAGGAGAAGAAACGGATTTGCCGCAATTATCGCAACCGTCACAAGAACAAGCTCTTCAACATGAGTTAATATAATGGATATACAATATATGCCAAGAAATTTCGAGAAACTACTACCAATTTACTTGTGATTTCGAATCGTTCAACACATCCCCACACCTGTTTCGACGACAATGATGTCGGCCTTATCTAACTGCTTCAACCCTCTCCTTTGCCGGAAACCAGTATATCTAGTAACCTCCGATTGTCGGACAACAGTCAAAATCAACGACCTCACCACCTTCTCTTCATTTGTTCCCGTCTATTTCAATGTATATACATTAATCTTTGATGTTTCTACCCACTATTTTAATGTATCTTAATATATATATACACAAAATTAGTCATTAGGTACATCGAAATTGATTTGAGATACATCAATATTTAACCCAGATACACTAATTTCGTTAGCCTCAACAGTGATGAATTTGATGATAGTGACAGACAAAGCAAAGGTGATGCTGATGAGGAGATCTCTTGTGGTTGAAATTGGTCTGACGGCGACACGGGTCGTCAAGTCGGTTGACGACGGTGATGATGCAAGTGAAGGAGGATGCGTAAAAGAAGATTTCTTAACACTAATTTGAGATTTTGAATGATTATTGAAAACGAGTGATGGTTAAGTGGTCGTTGTGATTTGGGAATTAAGGGGAGTGTATGTTTGTGGCCGCTGTCGGAGCTCCGACGCCGTCGTTAAGAGGTAAGAGAAGGAGAGGTTAACAGAAGGTAAGAGGAGTGTATGGTTTGATTTGACGTCGCCGGAGAACTTTTGATTTCTGCCTGACGAAAGGGATAACGAACGGAGAATAGTTGGTCGGTGGGTTGCGTCGACGGAGTTGGTGCCGGTGGGGACTGTCGTAGTTGGACTGAAGGTTGATGTCGTGTGATGTATTGATGAGAGACACTTGGTGTATTTTACGGTATAAGTATTTGCGTGGGTTTTTTCGTGATTGTTTATTAATAAGTCCGTTCTCACCGTTCTCACCGAGTGTTCGTTCTCACCGGATCCCACCTCTATATATGTATATATATATATATGTACATATATATATATGTACATATATATATATGTACATATATATATATATATGTATTGTTTCTAAATTGTAGACCGAACTTAAAGCAGACGACTTATATTATAAGCCATCTAGTTCTGCTACACACAAGCCTACTGCTCCTCTTAAAGCTAAATATCAGAGTGATGATTATAAGCAAAAATTGAATACTCCAACGCTCGGAGCTTTGCACCAGCTGGTTGAAAGGAAGGAAGCTAACGGGGATGTACTCATTATTCAGATCGAAGAGGATGTTGTGGGCGAAGGTACAATTGTTATGATGGATGGGGAATCACTGTGTCAGTTTCTCGACCTTGACGATTTAGACGCTATGCACATTTTAATTTGGATGAATAAATTCATTAATAAATCTTGTCATTTGGTTTTACGAATAACGATGTTTATTTAAATAATCAATGAAAATAACATTCTTCGTTTCATTTGACGTAGTAGGTACCTGTTTACACATATCGCTGAGGGGAACTACATTTCTCATGACTACGGATTCTTGAAACCTGATGTGTTTTCTCTAAAGGTGCATGGAGATACATACGAAGATCACATTGATAAAATTGCTCAACGGTTGACGACGCCCAAAAGCCTATGGCTTGCGCCATACAATAAGAATCGGTATGTATAGTACTTTATTATAATGAATCACGATTCTATTCATTTATTAACACGCTTACATGCATGTATATGAACTAACAGTTCAATTTTCAATATTTCATAGCATCCATTGGCTGCTAGTGGCAATCAATGTGAGAAAAAGTATAGTGTACTGGATTGACTCTTGCGGACATGCCTCTGAGAATTTTGTAAAGTTTATAACTGAGTAAGTTTACAACCTTACATTATAATGTCAATTGTTATTGTATGACCTTTGAAGACTAGGCTCCTTTTAATGTCCTATCAATATTACTGAGCCAAATGCTAATTATAATTTCCTGTATATATTTATGATTTAGTGTGTTTCGAGCAATTAGAGCATTAAGTCCAACTATTCTCCGGATAAAAGTAAGTGTATTCTTAATAATTACTCCTATCATTTAATTTATGTTTATGCGAGAGGTTGATCTAATTTAGCTTATTTGTATGTTATTTATATAATAGTTTCCTCTACAACTAGACGACAAACATTGCGCCTTTTACTGTTGTCGGTCCATGTGGGAGATTATCACCCGAAAATATACCAACATAGAGTCACCAGGTAGTGTGTTTTAATAACTATTTCAAACATAACTTGGGTTTAATTCTGTGTAATATTCCACTTATTCTGTCTATTTTGATTAAGTATATTTTGATTTGTAGTTCCCACTTTTAATCAACAACAAAGACCCAGCCTATTCGAAAGAAGACATCGCCGACATGAGAAATAAGTAGGCCACTTATTTTCTTTCATTAACGGATGGTCAATAGTCCGCTCATTATATATGTGTGTATATAAAGCCATGTGTATTTAGATTTAGTCACCCTGTTTATAATATTTTGATGTTGGCCTGGGTTGAATAGATCAATCTGTGTAAAATTCTAATGATGCAGGATTGAATTTTTGCAATGCGCAGCTGCTGAAATGCTATTTTGCAGTAGCATTTCAGCGGAACCTGCTACTGCAAAAATTAGCATTTCAGCAGCTGCTGGAACCTACAAAAACAATTTTCTTTTAAATATTTATAAATTTTTTAAATATCCATAATGTTACGGCCAAAAATATAATATAACGAAATAAAACTGTTGTCGAATTCATGATATTTAAAACGGTTTAATAAGCATAAACCGTTGTCATATTTAATATTTTACAACGGTTTTGTTTCAGTAAAACCGTTGTCAGAGGTTTCCGTAAAGCATTCCAACTAATACTACCACGATTTCAATAGTATAGACAACGGTTTTTGATCCGTTCTTAATATTGTGTTACGGTTATTTGAACCCATTATTTACATTTTATAACAGTTCCGCCTTTTTAACAACCGTGGTCACAAAATAACAACGGTCGATGTAATAACGGTTCCATGTTTTGTATTACAATGGTATATCACATTATCTAACCGTTGTTAATCCTATTATTTGGCGTAGTGTCAAGTTATCAACCTTGTCACAAATTGCTGCTATGTGTGCGTCTGTCTGTTCGTTTATATCTTTTTTATATATCAGCTTTCAGTCCGGGGTTTTTTTCAAACTCGAGGCATCATGGAAGACTGTTCTTCCATCTTTATCCGCCATCTTGATAAGATTTGAATCGTGTTCCACCAACATGCTAACTATGTCTTTATTTCCCCTTTTTGTTGCCAAATGGATTGAGAACCCCGTCTTCTGATTTCCTTGATATGGTATAGATAGTCCTTGAATAAGAACCTCACACATGTCTGTCAAATCATCCTCAATAGCCAAGACAAGTGCACTTTTTTGTGTCTTTGGATTTATTGTGTCCAAAGAAGTTGGTTGAATATTTCTTAAGAATCTTTTAACTATAAGTTGTCGGTTGTGCTTGATAGCAAGCATAAATGCATCATAGCCATGTCTATTGGTTTTAGTTATGTATGTCTCATCCCCCCTTTTTTTTCTCCTGAGAATGAGCTTAACTGCTTTGTTCCGACCAAATATTGCTGCCACCATCAATATGGTTTCATCATCGTCATTAACATGATCAAGGATATTTGGGTGTCTATCAATCATGGTGTTTAGGAATACCTGTAATACTGCTTTAGATTCGGCTAATTGCACGTGTAAAATTGTGTTTCCCGTGATGTAACTATGTGATGATAGTAGGAGCGTTGCGTCATCTATAAGCCCTACTTTCATAGCTTTTGTGTAGATACTCGCGTCCATGGTGTAGAAATATAAAACTTAAAAATAGAAAACATTTGTTAACCAATATGTTATCATATATAAAATTGATGTTCTTGTGATTCTTTTGAAAATAAGATTTCACGAAAATGCACAATTTCCACATCATCCCTCCTCACATCAAAATCGTTCAATTCTATGGTACGAGTATACTTATTATAAATAAAGAAATGTGTAGCTTTACCTATTTTCTACAAATACAAATTATTTTACCACGATTTCCTTGTAATTTGCCACAATTTTGTAGTATTTTACCACAATTTTCGTTTTTTTTTGTGCCACACCATTCATGGGCTACTTGTTTATCTCTCTATCACACATTATGCCACTAATCTCCTTACAATTGAATCTAAAATTTAAAATATTCCTATAACATAAAGATCATACATTGGTTCTGGGTATCACATTCTGCATATCTCTAAACATGTGATTCTAAGCACATAATTCACATAAGGCTCATTCAAGATCATAAAAATACTTCATGTTATAATGCTTAGAGAAAATTGTTGATTACAGCCTTATAAAAACCATTTTTTGAAAATTACAGTCTTATATAATTTTTTTTTTTTGAAAATAGCCATAAAATTACTTCTGATCATAAGTTACAATCAAAACATTAACTCCGACGCGAAATTGATGCCAATTTGAATTTTTGCGACTTAAGTTTATATTTTAAGACCAAAATACCCTTACCTTTAACCTTATAACTCCTTATGTTCATCCCAAAAATCAGATTTCACAACTCATCTTCTCTTTAATTCTCCATTTCTTCAACAATATCACTAATATAATTCAGCCCCTTTATTCAAATTCTATCCTAATCAATTTAATATAATTGAATTCTAATTCTATTATTTCCATTTTCTCTTAAAATTAATTAGTGTTCGTCATCATCAATTTTACCCAAATTGAAAGTAATTAGGGTTCATCATCAGTTTTCTCCCAACTAATTTTAGACATAAACCCTCAAATTAGATACAAATTGGGGGATAATATCAAATTTGCAGTAAATCTACCAACAACAACAACAACAACAACAAATTGAAGATAAATTTAAGAGAAAATAGGTTGTACAAATAGTTGCTCTTTGAAATAGAACCGTAAGACGATGGCACAACTTTGCCACTCATGATAGTCGTTATTTGTTGACAATAGGGATGAATTACTCTAGATATTAGAGAAAGTGTAACACCCCCATTTATTTAAGAGCCTTTAGCTAGACATTCCCAAATAAATAAATGTGTCACCATCTCAGTTGCCTGAGGTAGTAAGTATAAAAGAAAAACAATACGAAAGTACTTTAAGACGATATATTATTATAGTGCCTCAAAAGCGTTTATTACAAACATCCAACATGATAAATAATTATTATAGAGTACTTAAACAACTTGCAGCGGAATTAAAATAAATAGTGTCTGAATATTAATAAGGTGATCTCTAGACTCGAGTGATCTCGTTCCAAAGCTCCCCTCTAAGCATCGAGCACTTCTCACGAGCTAACCTGAAATCAATGTGCTCCCCATTATGGTTCATCATAGGTGTTCATGAATACACAGTCAACCACAAGGTTGAGTAGGATAACTAAACAACAATAACAATAATGATAATACGTTAGCCTGCAACATAATCCACGAAGTAAACTAAGATCATCGTGCTCATACGCACACGGCACACACACGGCACACACAGGGCTTGACCGTGCCACACACACACACGCACGCACCATACAGTGAATTCCAATCCGACACCACACACGGTGTACTGCTCAGATCCATGGCCCACTCCTAATGCCACCATGCCTGTCCGACCATCATACGTACGGTAGCACGACACTTACACATCCCCGCGCCTGACCGACCAAACAATCTCAATAACAATGCCAATCCCAATGCCAATCTCTTTCACAATCTCAACAACAGATATCCAACCAACAAGATAATAATATGATTATAAGACAACAATGATATCAATATGCTCATGACAAAAATTACGACGATGTGCTCAACACAACAATTGCAACAATAATCCATCTTTCACAATTCTCCAATTAGAAATATAGTAAAGTTGAGTAGTTAACATACCTCTTAGCAATCTTCTCAATTAAGCAAATAAATCAAAAGGCCTCTTCAATAAATTCACCACCTAAACAATAATTGAATTATGTATAATTATTAACTAATCTTATTAATAAATTTAAGATGTAAACTACTCAAAACAAATCTCGCAAAATGCTACAAACAACCCCCAATCACACGGCCATACCAACGGTGGTCAACCCGCCGGTCAACAGCAACCACGGCCTTGGTCCCCATGGTCAACGGTCACGGTCAACGGCCTTAATACGGGTCAAGGTCAAACGTAAACAATTGATATTAGATGATTAGATATCTTACCGTAATTAATTATCGCAAGATGGAAAGCTCCGTCTTAAAGTTATCTCAAAAAAGCTTTCCTCACAATTGTATTTGAGTTTTAGAAGAAGAATAATTATAATTGTGAGGCATATGGTTGGTATTTATAGAAGTTGGTAGGAGAAGTAAGAAGGTTCTAAGAAAGTCCTTTTAATAATAAAATAATGAAAATATCTTAAAGCATAGGTAACACCCAAACCAAATACCAAAAAAGATTGATGCATGTCCGAAAGGATGTATGCTTTTTTGGAAAGATGATGCTTTGCTTGACAAGTGCAAAAAATGTCAAAGGGATAGATATGAGACAAGTGAGGGGGATATTGTTTTAAAGGGAAAAAAAAGATAAGAAGGGTAATAAGAGGGGTCAAAAGAGTAAGAAACCAATATCACTAAACCCATTAATTTACTTTCCTCTCGCTCCAAGACTTCAAAAAATGTATGCAACCAAAAACATTGCCGAACAAATGAGATGGCAGAAAGAAAATCCACGTACTCCGGAAAAGATGTGTCATCCAAGTGATAGAGAAGAATGGAAACAATTTGATTAGATTTATCTTGAATTTTATGAGGAACCCCGTAATGTGCGACTTGGCTTGCGTACGGATAGATTCAACCCTTTCGGTTCGTTTGGTAGGGCTTATTCTTGGTGGCCCGTGATGATCACACCATACAACTTACCACCTTGGTTATGTATGAAAAGACAATTTATCTTCTTGTCACTAATTGTTCCCGAGCCTAAAAATCCAAAAGGTCAGTTGGATGTTTATTTACAACCGTTGGTGGAAGAGTTGAAACATTTGTGGAAAGTTGGGGTGGAAACATATGATGTGTCGAAAAAGCAAAATTTTCAACTTAAAGCTTCACTTTTATGAACAATAAATGATTCCCCGCCTATGTTATGCTATCTGGATGGTCTACCGGGGGACAAAAATCATGTCCTTGTGTCATGGGCGAGAGCAAAGAATTTTGGCTTCCCCATGCCAACAAAATGAGTTGGTTTGATTCTCATAGATGCTTCTTATCGGAGACAAATATACATAGGAGGAACAAGAAATCTTTCAAAAAAGGTAAAGAGGTGCTTGATGATGCTCCAGATCGACTTCCGGGTGATGAGTTATGGGCGTTGATATGTGATTTGCCATCTATTATTGATGGTACCAAAGAAGAGTTTAAAGAGTTGAAAAAGAAGAAGAAGAACGGTTGGTTTAAAAGAAGCATTTTTTGGGACCTTCCATATTGAAAAACAATGTTAATTAGGCACAATTTGAATGTAATGCAGATAGAAAAGAACTTCTTTGAGCTACTGATTCACACGAATATGGATGTAGAAGGAAAGACTTGTGATACTATTGGTGCAAGAAAATATCTAAAGAAATTTTGTGATCGTCCCAAATTGCACATTCGCAAAGACGGGTCTAAGCCAAAATCCAATTTTACTCTTGACAAAGCTCAAAGGAAGGCATTGTGTGAGTGGTTACAAAAGTTGAAGTTTCCCGATGAATATGCATCAAATTTTAGTTGATGTATTGATCTTAAGAAGCTCAAGTTGCAAGGCTTGAAAAGCCATGATTGTCATGTCTTCATGGAGCGATTATTACCCGTTGCTTTGAAACACCTCCTCCCGACTACCTTGTGGAATGCAATTGTTGAGATTAGTCAATTTTTTTGAGATTTATGTTCCTCCTCAATATGTGTTGATGACATAATTCGTCTCGAAGAGCAAATACTACAAATATTGTGTAAGCTTGAAATGATCTTTCCTCCATTTTTTAACTCCATGGAGCATCTACAAGTCCATTTGCCTTACGAAGCAAAAGTTAGAGGACCCTTCCAATATAGATGGATGTATCCATTCGAAAGGTAAGAGTTCTAAATAGTTTAATTTTTAAAATAATACTTATTATTATTATTATTGTTATTATTATTATTATTATTATTATTATTATTATTATTATTATTATTATTATTATTATTATTATTATTATTATTATTATTATTATTATTATTATTATTATTATTATTATTATTATTATTATTATTATTATTATTATTATTATTATTATTATTATTATTATTATTATTATTATTATTATTATTATTCTATATAATTAACTAATGTATTATTAACTCTATTAACCATTAACCTTATCAATGCATCTTGTATAGGTTTCTTAATCATGCGAAGAAAAAAGTTGGTAACAAAGCTAGGGTGGAAGGTTCTATATGCAATGCCTATTTAACGGAAGAGATTGAAATTTTTTGTTCTCTTTACTTTGAAAAACATATAGAAACCAAAGCAAGAAACTTGAATGTTGATAAAGTGGATGAAATTGACACTAGTTTACCCGAGTTTTTTCAAACTCATGATGATGAATGTTGTTCATCAAATGGGGAAACAAGATATCTGGATGACAAGGAGTATAATCGTGCTCACTCTTACATTCTATCTAATTGTGAGATGTTGGAGTCATATGAAACGAAGTTTATGAATGATTTAATTAAGGAACATCCTAATGTGAGCAAGGATGAAGTTTGGATAAACATGATGAGCAATTTCCAACATGGTTTCAGAACCATGTAATTGAGTTGAATATCCAAGATGATTTGATAAGAAGTTTAGCCTTTGGTCCTTCACAAATGGTTAGAACGTGGAACCGATATTCAGTTAATGAAATTAATTTCCAAACATTCAACCATGGTAAAGGTAAGGCTAGATGCAATTATGGGGTTACTATTTCTTCTCTTGATGATAATGAATATTATGGTATAATAGAGGATGTCTTTCAGATATGTTATAATGGGCGTGACCGTGCTTATACAACTGTCTTATTCAAGTGAGAATGGAAGGATAATTTCGTGGCTGGAATGAGAGTACATGAACGTTACAAACTTGTAGAAGTGAATCGTACTCGAACATATTCTAAGTATGATCCATTTATACTAGCACATCAGGCTCACCAAATGTATTTCGCTTCTTATCCAAGCACGAGAAATGATAGAAATCAAAAGGCATGGTGTGCAATCTTTAAGACAAAGACACGATCACAAATTGATACTTTTTTCTTAAAGAAATAGTATCAAATGGAATAATTTTGTCTCCAATTGATGAAATCATTTACGAGAATGATAATGAAGAGGGTGAAGAATTGGAAGAGGAGGAAGATTATGAGGTTAATATTGAGTTGGAAGAGGGATGAGAGAGGGTGGGGGAGGAGGATGTGGATGTAGATGATAATGGTGGGGATAGAGATGACGATGATGATGACGACGATGACGATGACGATGATGATGACGATGGTGATGGTGATGGTGAAGAATACGATGAGGATGATGATTAATTTGGTATAGTTCTATAATATGTTATAGTTATGTATATGTCACTTTTATGTTATTAATATATTTTATGTTCTTAACACTTTTTAATAATTTTATTTGTGTGACTGTAGATGGCAGAAGGTCGAGGTAGGCAGCGAGGCGACAGTAGTAGACGCCTTAGTACATCGACATCTGAGCGAGAGGAGGAGGAGACGACAGAGGTTGAGCAGACGACGGAGGCTAAGGATGAGGAGTCAAACCCAGGATACGAGATCCAGTACACCGACGACCAAAGGATCATACTTGATCTGTGGGATTATGGTAAGTGTTATTCGTTGTTATTTTATAATTATTCTATAACACCCCGTATTTTATAATAATATTCTATTATAAAAATATTTTATTAAATTGATTATTTCGGAATTTATTAATGTATTTTGGAAATATTTATATTTATCGTCTTCGTTCTCTATTTTATTATTTCTCGTTTTAATCTACTTTTGGAAGGGTTAAAATGTCTGTGCACGATTTTTACTATTTTAATTTAATAATTTCTTTTCTATAATAAGCTCTCCTTGTGTTTTAATATGGTCCAATCGGATTTATAATCAGATAATCCATTGTGTGAGCTAATGGACCCAAACCCCATTAGTTAATCTCTTATAAATAGAATTAACCTAGCAAGCAATTATGTCAATTCACTTGTTTTGGTTCCCAAGTACATTGTCACCCGCTGTTCTCCTCTTCCTTTTGTTTTGTTCTCTTTTCTCCCTTTGACTCCATTGTTGAATATCTTTTCTTCTTCCAAACTCATACACAAATTATATTTTCACAATCCTTGCTCTTATCTGTACAACATATTTATCTCCAAATAATGTTATGGGGAATATTTGTACGGACCTTTAGACCTACGTTTTGGGTCTCTTATTTTAATGGGTAAAGGAGAAGATGTCTTTCCATTGACTTTTTAAAAGAGGATCTGCATGCACGACTTCTTGCACATGGGTTCGTGCGTCCTTAAAGGCGATTTTGGGGATATTGACACGTGTTGGAAACAAGGATTTGATGGTCGTGTCTTTCATGGAGTTTTCATTCTTATTTTGCATAATTAATTGCTAAAAAGGTAACTAGGTATTTTTCTTTTAATTGTGTTTATGCCAATTGATGTAATTAATACTCCCTCATATTCATTCATTTTGTCCCCCTTCTATTTTGCACAAGAATTAAGAAAATGATTTTGGACCATACAAAACACTCTATTCCACTCTACCCCACATGTAATTAAATTTGGACCACACAAAAGTTACCTAAAAAGGAAAGAGGGACAAAAATCCGACTAGTTTCGATAAGGAAAGATGGACAAAATGAATGAATAGGAGGGAGTATGATTTAATGATTGTTTTGTATGATTTGTACGTGTTTGATTGTTTATTATCATGTTAATTATGTTTTCGCATGTTTGTATATGTTTTAATGCAATAATTATATTTCGTATGTCGTTTATATGTTTATTATGGGTGTCATGAGCGCAATTAGGGTTTACGAATAAACCCTAGTAGCGGCATGATAGACGGCCAAGAGTGCTCTCCAAAGTTATAGCTAAAGCTAGTATAACCTTGATGATGATTCGAGTGTTATAGCTGAAGTTAGTACAACTTTGGGTCGTTACTCTAGTTATGGTTGAAACAAGTATAACCTTGGAAATATGATTCAAGGTTATATCTGAAGCTACTATAACATTGAAGTACGAGTTAAGGTTATAACTGAGACTAACGTAACCCTGAGATTATGGCTCAAGGTTATGGTTGGAACTAGTTTAACTTTGAGGTTCGTGTCAAGGTTATAGTTGAGGTAAGTATAACTTCAAGTTATATGTTGAAGTTATAGCCGAGGTTACTATAACCTCGCATCCAGAGTTGATGTTATGGTTAAGGTTACTATAACATTTATCGTTAATACTTGTTTCACATGTTATGTGGTGTTCAGTTATATTGTATGACAATATATGTGCATGAGTCGTTGGTTACTCTTGTTCATATGATAAGTAGGATAGTCAGTTATACTATCCTATGAGTTGAGTCGTGATGTTGTTCACGCATGTTGGTACAGTCAGTTATTCTGTGCATTGGTTTGTTGCTAGGTTGAATAGATGACGGTAGTATCAGTTATATACTATCGGAATGAACCAACGCCACCCGTTGATGCGGGATTTATTTTGGTCTGTGTTCGGAACTAGCCAGAGGCAGTGGTTATACGCTCTGGTTCTCGAGTGTCGTTCGGTGTACAGTTATTGCACCTAGAGTCTGGCCAGGTCTTAGACATATAGGCATTGGTTATACGATATACATAGTACCGTGGAGGCAGTGGTTATACGCTCCGTCAACTAGAGGCAGTGGTTATACGCTCTGGTAAGTTAGAGGCAGTGGTTATACGCTCTAACGGGCATTCGCTCTATTCGCTACGCTTGATTGCTAGTTTTGTGCCTTATGTTGCTGTGGATTGTGTGTTACCATGTTCGCTATGCTTTTATGCTAGCATTTTGCCTTAGTTGTTATGGGTCGTGTGTTACTTTGGTTGTAAGTATACTGGTCTAGTGGTTGCATATGATCTAGGTTTGCATGATTCCGTCCGTTTAAGATTGATTAAGTCATGGTAAGCTGTATTGGGTTTTCATGAGTATTGATGGTCTCACATGTTTACTGGTTTTACATTACAATTGTTAATAATTGTTAGTTATGTTCAATTGTTGTAAACATGACTGGGAGAGCATCTAGTTACTCCCGACTGATTGTCGACCCCCATTCTCAAGTTGTTCGGATGATTGCTGTTTTGGATGATATCTTGCTGAGAAGTACTGTGCGGCGAGATGAATAATAAATTAGGAGTTTGTTTTCATGTTTTGAGAACCTTTGAATAATGTATTAGTTTCTTTTGGATTTAGTAGCGAACCGGATTGGTCAGGTGTTTCCGCCACCTTGACCCTTTTATCAGTATTATACTCTGATATTTACTTTATACTACGTTTTTCCTTTGTTTTATAATCTGGGTTGTTACAGTTGATATCAGAGCGAACAAGCTCCCAACTCTCGCTTAGTTGATGACTAAAATAATGCAACGTTGACTCAATAAAAATTAACTGAACCGTCCGTGCATTGGTCAAATCAACAATAATGAGAAATATTAGCCACGACTTAAAAAATATCGTATGGTCAAACAATTAATTATTTTTTAATATATTGAGTCGTATGGTCATATCTTACATTTGTTTTTATTTTTTTTAATAAATTGAGTCGTATGGTCAAACAATTAATAAACGGTGCACGTTGAAGTTAGAATGTCACGATTGACAACGGTTGTAGGTGAACCGTTGTTAATTAACAAATTTACAACGGTTGTAGTTGTAGGTGAACCGTTGTTAATGAACTAATTGACAACGGTTGCAGGTGAACCGTTGTTAATGAACCAATTGACAACGGTTGCAGGTGAACCATTGTTGATGAGTATTGTGTAGCAGCAATCTGGATCTTGATTACTGATTGTGTAGATACCTCATTTCTGCACCTCCCACCAACCACCCGGTGATGATTGGGCCGCATGTTTGGTACGCGGAACGATTTGTGACAGTTCGTAAGTTTATCGTCAAGTGATCGCTCAAACATTTATGTCTACCTCTTAATTGTCATCTACGTGCCGATACGGTCGTTTTGGCAGTAATTAGAGTACATTTGGAGTCCGAGCCTAAAACCGTCTTCATTTTCTGATAACCGTAAAAATGCCGAGTCAGAATGTTCTGGAATGTTCTGGATATTTCTATTCCATATTTTATAAATCTTTTAATCTTTGGCAAACAATTTCCCGTAATAATCACACAAAATATTAAGGAAAACCAAATTATTCCGTTATTCCATAAATTAAACACGAAAATCTTTCTTCCGCAGGGGGAAACCACTTGGGAAAGGACGCAGCAAGTGCTGCGCCTCTTCCAAGAGACGCAGTGCCTGCTGCGCCTCTTCCCAAGTCCTTTTCTGCGTATTTTTCGTATCTTTTCATATCTTTTCGAGATTCACTTCCAAAGTTTCTCCGAAAACCCTACTTCCTCCACGTGATTAGTATAAATAGAGACCTTCGGTCTCACATATTTCTCACGCGAGTGTCCGCCCTTCTCTTCTCCCTTTGCATTCTAGACCACGTTCTTACTTTTTGGCGTCTACGTGCTTGAACATTCGACCACGTAAGCTCGGATCTTTCTGAGTACCAGCCTCGTTTTGCATGACCGACCAATTTTACCAACTCCACAATAATCAACTTAATCAATCTTAGTCTTTTTCCTCTTACGAGGGCCCTTTCGTCTACATTCGAGTCGAGCATCACTAATCGTAAACTTAGTTCATCTCGTTTCGTCAAACATGTAAGTCTGAGGGTGTAAATCTCTCTTTTATTTATTGTTCTTTATTGTTGTAATCATATTGTAAGATTTATGTCGAAAATACAATTAAAACCGATTTCTAAAACCCTTTGTTTAAACCCTTTTTACGGATTAACAGGAGATAGACGTCGAGAAGGGACGCAGCAACTGCTGCGCCTCTTGGAAAGGACGCAGCACTTGCTGCGCCTCTTCCTGAGGTTGCCGCCGTTCTTGCTTCTCTTCTTCTTCCTTCGTCTTCTGTTGGTTTCGTCCTTTCGTTTTCTTTCGTCTTTGTTTGTTCTTATTTCATTTGCATGATAATTTGACATATTGTTCATCATCATTAACATATAATTTATCATTAAATCCCGACTCAAATCCCAAATAACCAATATTTGCGGGTTTTCGTCATTAAAGTCAAACCGAGTTGTAGAAATTCGATTAATTCATAATGAGTTTCTGGAATTCGACCTTTGATATATTTTTACCTGTTTATTATCATGTTCATCATATTCATCATTAGTCCATCATTAATAACCTAATTAATTCGTTTAGTTCATTAATGTGTTAATTATTCCCTTTTTAATCATGTAATTAATTCGTATTAATCGGTTTCATCCGTGTTTATTGCTTTCATGACCATTAATCACATGTAAATAACCTACTAATCACTTTCACCCGAGTCAAATAGCATAATCAAGCCTTAAAATCACCAATTAACATTAACGATTTGCAATTCCGGCTTCACAGCCAGAACTGAGCCAAGGAACAGACGCAGCAATTGCTGCGCCTCTTCCAAAGGGCGCAGCTCTGCTGCGCCTGTTCCTGGTTTATTTCTGTCTCTGAACTCCCGTCTTGCTTTGATCTAGTTTTAGCTTACATATTAATTAACTACTATTCGTATTATCACCCTTAAATCCTGTTCGCTAATTTGTTTATTTATTTCTTTTCTCAAATTATCTATTTTAGAAGTATTTTCGACATAAATCGTTTAATCCAATGTAATTATTGTAATTTTCTTTGTTGTATTTATTTTTCTTGTCTTGTCTTGTATTGTATGTTTTCACATGTAATCGATCCTAAATCTCAACTTTGACCCAAATGCATGTTAAATTACGTGTTCACCGACTTAGCATTAATTCTCACATGTTAGGATTAAAACGTTGGATGTTGCATTGCATGCATATAATCGACAATATATCGAGCATAGACAATTTATCTAATCATTAGTAGAGGCCGCTATCGAGGCGGGGGGGATTAGGTGTTCGATCAAAAGAGCTTCCTAATACGTACCCTCACCCCTTACTCCAGATCTCTGTGAACATCCGTGTTCATTGGCATCCATGAGAGTCATTCTAGACATAGAATGCTAAGGGTAACGAGTTCTTGGTGTTCATGTCACTACTTTGTGTCTTGACATGGCACGAGGTATTCGAACGGTTTCCAATTTTCCACAATAAATTGGTGGCGACTCCACAAATACAAACGCTTGTTCTCCCCAAGCGCCCCCGTGGGCCCATTGTCCACAGACTGATCTATGGAGTTCAAAAAATAGAAGCAAATCAAACAAGCATAACTCAACACTTTCAAAATGATCATTTCATTTAATTTTAAACCAAATACATTACAACATTTATCAGAAATTAAAAGATGTATAATAAGCCGGAACAACCCTGGTTAAGCGTAAAAAGCGCTTCTCAACCTGCCGCCAATTACGCCACTCTGGTATACCGCTAACTTCCAGTTCGTTGGCTTCATATTTTGCAATAACATATTGAATATATGCAAGGACACGACTCGCATGTGGAGATAAGGTTGGAAGAGTAAAACTCAACATATCTCTGGCTGCAGCCAAGTTGCGAGTAATAGGCCGACGAGGGTATGAAGATGATGATGATGATGATGATGAGGCTTGGTTGACAAGCCGGACTGCTTCACGCCTCTTAATCCAATAATTTCGTTGATGTTCAAGGGATGCTTTGATTAATGGGTGTTGATCGGCGGGAAGCCCGGCGAGAAGTTTCCCATCATCTGCAATCGTTTGTGTAAGCCATTCTTCGTTGTTGATAAAATTAGGGTTTGTTGCCATGTTGTTTCAAATTTGTGTAATGGGGATGAAATATTAAGATTTGATTAATGAATGTTAGTAAAGGATGCTTTAACATTTATAGTCACATTTATAATTTTTTTCAAAACCGTTGGTAATTAATTTAATGTAAAAGTTGACTTATTAACAAATATTTTAAACCTAGGTAACTTGCAATAAATAATTAGAAAATAAAATACACTAACACGTATATATTCAAGAAAAACACATACATAACAAGAAATTAAAAGACGCGCGGTTTTAACAACGTTAATTAGAATAATAATAATAATTAATCAACATAATCATCTTGTAATTCCCCTGCGATTGAGATAAATATTGGGAATTCATTATGTGGATTATTAGGAGGCACTTGTTCCGCCTCCCATGAACGAGGCACAATGTCAATCTAGTGCCGATATGTTCTTAATAGATTAATGTCACAATCGGTTGAAATTCATAAATATTGCGCTTGTAACACATCATCCGTATAATAATTTTTCTTCCCAGCATCATGATTCTCGTATCTTACCTGGAGTTTTCTTGCTTGACGAAAAGATTCCAGCTTCTTCCCAAAACCTTCAAACTCGATAATTGTGTAACCAAGAAAATCATGAACTTTAGTCCAAGCTGGGTGGACCTTTTTAACGTTCGTATAACCACCTTGACGAAGCATATCTCTCATCCAATAAAACTTCTCGAAAAAGCCTTACCATTGTCATCATATTTAATTGGAAGGTTGTGTATAATACAGGTAATAGGATGGACATAGCGGGTATTTGATTGTGATTCGGCGGGTGTAGAAGACGACGACGACATGGTGATCAAAGTGTAATATTTTTAATTAAATTATAGGCTATTATTAATTGAACTTTGAATTGGTGAATATGGTTAATTGATCACATTATAAGTGATATTTATAGGAAAATATGTATTCATGTGTGAATATAATAATGGACGGATAGTAATAATGGTCAAACAAAACAATGCATGCAACGGTTCATTATTTAGCACACATGCATCAGTTGAATATTAAACATTGGAAAAAGTATATAACGGTTATTTTTAACCCGTAAATGATAAATGACAACGGGTACAGAGGAACCGTTCTTTCATAATAGAAAATGATAACTGTTACAAGAAACCCGTAGCTATAACATAACAACGGGTACCAAAAACCGTTGTTGGTGTTAATTTAGTAACGGTTTTCGAAACGCCGTTTTCTTAAACTGGTAACGGTTGTCTAACAACCGTTGATAAGGTTGATTTCATAACGAGGTTTTGGAAACCGTTAAACGTTTTTTATAACGGTTTGTTAAACAACCGTTATCAAATTTTAATAAGAACGGTTTTCGACGGAAACCGTTATTCTTATTAGCGCGGTCTAGGTTTCCGCCAATATTTTGAAAACGGTAATCTAAGTGTCGTTATTAAATTCATTAAACCGTTGTGATACGCTCCTTATTGATGGTCAGATTTGGCGTAGTGTTAGTAAAACTGAGATTTACTTTGGAGGAGTATCTAACAATATCAAAGCCCTGATTCTACTTGATGCTGGGTTTGTTGGGGTAGGTTTCCATTTAGATACCTCGACATTCCTATGAATTCTGCTAAGAATTCCATGGAAGTTTATGGTACATTACTCACCAAAATTCATAACTTTTTACTCCACTGGTCAAATGGTTTCCTCTTCTATGCTGGCAGGATTCAGATTTTGAATTCTGTTACTTTTGGTATAGCAAACTTCTGGTGTGCTACTGCTTTGCTGCTAAAAAACATCATGAAAAGAATAAATAAGATTTGTAAAGATTACTTCTGGAATATTGAGGAGGGACAAATGAAGATGATCTTTCAATCTTGGCAAGCTATTTGTAGGCCTTACCAAGAGGGTGGTTTCAATGTGAAGGAATTGCTCTCATGGAACAAAGCTTTATTGGCTAAATGGATTTGGGTTTTAGAGACTGACACAACAGGGAGCTGGGCTATGTGGAATGAGGCCTATGCCTTTCCTAACAGCTCAATCTGGCACACTAGTATAAAAAATAGGTTCTCTGAAAGTATGTGCAGCATCTTGAAAGTGAAGGATGTTATAGTAGCTACAGCAGGCTCCATTGATGCTGGTATAGCTATCATTCATAGTTGGTGGAAGAATGGGAAATTCCAGGTGACTGTTGCGTATGACTGGGTTAGGTCCAAGGGAAATGAGGTGTACTGATACAAAGCTTTGCATGGGAAGGCAATCATCCCTAGCCATAGGGTTAAGCTGGTTTTGCTGCTGCAAATAGTCTCCCTATGATTGATAAGTTGACTACTAGAGGCATAATTATTGTTAATAGATGTGTTCTATGCAAATCTAAGACTGAGTCTCACATGCATGTTTTCTTCAGATGCTCCTTTTCTTAGGAGATTTGGAGAACTCTACTGCAATGAATGGATATTAGTGGTAAGAGCAATGATCTGAGCACCGAGTTAAAGTGGATTGTTAATTCCAAAGGTCGGAGGCACTAGAAGCATGAATGGAGGAAGAGTTGTCTAGTTACAGCTGTGTATTTTCTGTGGCAGGAACACAATTTGAAAATTTTTGCTGGTAGAGAGTCTACTGTAGGGCAAATTGTTAGCCAAATTTGTTACGAAAATAAAGTTGTTGTCCTGTATTCCAGTTACTAGATCGCCTCTTATTGAGGCTAGGTTGCTTTCCTAGAGTTTGATCTCATAGTGGATAGAGTTTGCAAGTTTTTTTCCTCTTTCCCCCTTTGTGGATGAATAAAAGAGAGGCAAATCTACTTGCAAAAAATAATAATAATAATAATAACAATAACACAACAATAACAACAATAACAACAACAACAACAACAACAACAATAATAATAATAATAAAGTTGAGATAGGAATAGTATAAAATTATAATATTAGAAATATTCTAGGAAAGTGCGGAATTAGGAAATAATATTAGCGTGCAACATCACTCAGCAAGTTCAGCTTTGTACACTGATTTTCAAACAAATAGCATTTCTTCCTTACTTATCTGAATAAAGCTTGTGTTCAAGCATTAGAAAGATAATACAATAAAATTTCACCTCCAATTTGAATCACCCTCATCGGAGCTCTATAACTCTAGATTTGCTCGTTTCAAAATACCCCTCAAACAAGTGATCACATTCCATATTTGACACAATTGTGCAAACTTCCTATTAACCTTTCATAGTCTACCTTGTACTTTAGACACACATACAAAGGGTCCTATAACCATGGAATATGAGGGGTATTACAATTGTGAAACACTCTCAGTTACTGTTCCACCATTTGTGCCAGCAAGTCAAGTTGAATCATCTGATTTAATTTTGCAAAAGTAATGTGAGTTCTACTATGCTTATACTTAAGAGGATTTTCTACCTTTTCTAGTGCCAGTGAGGTGGTTGAAATGTTTCATCTATCATGGTATCAGAGCTCGTGTGACCAAAGGTCATGGGTTCAAATCCTGGCAGCCCCCAATAACTCGCGAAGTGGAATTTCAGCACATGGTATGAGGGAGCATGTGCACTAACCACTCTTCGAGCCCAATGGCTATTCGAGTGAGGGGGAGTAATAGGAAATAAATATAATTGTTGGACCACAACCATCACCTTAAGGTTTTGGTTGAGATGATTCATCTATCTGTTTATACCTTAATCCTAGAAAATATGATGTGTATTTTAATGGGGTTAAAGAAGAACTAATTCAGTAAATCATTCAGATTTCCGGATTTAAAAGAGGGTCCCTGCCTTGCCTTTTAGACACCTTGGTATTCCTATCTCTACTAAAAAAACTGAGTAAGATTGATGGTGAACATCTAGCTTTGAAAATTACTCAAAGGATCAGGGGTGGGGTATAAGGAAGAGATTATGTCTTGTGAACTCTATTCTAATGTCCTAAAGCAGGACAAACATGCACTAAATCTATTTATTATTTCAATACTCACACACAGGCATAATCAAGCAAAGCAAATCAAATGATACTTGAGATTCTACACAAACTTATAATAATACTAATAATATGTTGGGCAAAGTAAGTTTTCAAAATATGTGATTATAATATATTGGGAAAAGCACAGTCTTTTAAAGATGCGATTATGCAAAACGGGCAGTATCGGGGTGATACTAGAATGTGCAATGTGGTTGAGAGATTCGAACACACTTTTTTTTATGACAGATAGAAATGCAAAAGGGGAAGCAATTCAATGGTACACACTCCTTCATAGATATGGTTTCTTCAAACTACTAAGCCTAGAAGGATACCAATAAATCACCTCCAAGTTGTGTCAAACTAGGGTACCTTTGTCCTCAATCATTAAATGCTTTCATCAAGAGTAGACTCCCTATGGTATTAGAAACACTGGAGGATCGCGGAATTCCCCTTCTTGCCTAGACAAGAAGAAGGGTCGTCCCCTCTCTATCATGCACAAAGGTGGATTCGATGGAAAAAGGGATCAATAGATTTTGAGTTTCATGTGGGAGTTTGCTTTTGTTGTTGTTTTTCCCCTTAATTTCTTGTGGCATATAACATTTGAGAATACTTTCTTTTGCCATTTCTTTTGATGTTTGGCATTTCAATACTTGACAATTTTCAACTTTTCTTTGCATTTCTTTTGAACATTTTCAAAGCTACCCCATTTGTAGTGAGGGTGCTTATATTTGAAGCTTTAGGAGTCTATTTTTGCTCCTCTTTTCATTTGATGCATTTTGCAAACTTTTTTACTATCATTTCAATTCTTGAACTCAAATTTTAAACAATTTTTGTGCCCATTCCCTTTTGTTGACAAAATGTGGTAGAACATGGATGATGGTTGCATGGCTTCAAGGGTCACCTTAGAATAAACGGTAGCCAATGAGTTATCACACCGCAAGGTACTCTTGACTAGGCCTTAATCCATGGGTCAAAGGATACTAGCATGACACATCCTAGGGTGTTTTACAAGTATTCTAACAAGCAAAGTCTTTAGAAGAAAAAGCATCTACTAGGGCCTATATATACTTGTCAAGCTTTCCAAATAGACGGTTTCACAAAATTTTCTAGCATGCAAACTATATGCTATGATGCAACTAGCATTTATAGATCCTAATGCATATGCTTCTATCAACTAGTATGCCATATAAACTAAATGCAATCCTATAATCACATTGTTTATACCGCATCAATCAAAATAAAGCCACATAATCATTAACATAAAGAGGAAAAAGGAGATTGGAAAGATTATACCATGCGGTATTCAATATCCACATGTCTTGGATGTGGCGTAGTCGATCAATGTGAAAAAGGATGGACAAGCACAATATATACAAAACACAATATATTCACAAGACTACACTATAAAGGAAATGAACATGTTTTTGGTTTTTGAAATTTTCAAATTTCATGAAATTAAAGAACATATTTTTGAGTTTTTTCGAAATTTTTCAATTTTTATTTATTTTGGAATATAAATTCCCATCCCCCACTTTATTTTGGACATTGTCCTCAATGTACGTGTAGGAGTAGGAATGAAAAAGAAAGTACATGTTTTTTTGGATTTTTGAAGTTATGGAAATAAATGCAATGATATGAATGAATGCATGCTCTAACTAAATGCAATTCTATATGACATATATAACAAATGAATGCAATCTACACTATACCAGATGATGCATGATAAATGCTTAAGTCACCTATGATCAAACCTCCCCAAACCGATTTAAACACTATTTCTAGTGTAGAAAAGAATAGGATTGATCATTAGTGACTATGCATGAATTCTAGTCTATATGCAACTAACTATATGAGATATATTACAATGCAAATTATACTATATGAACTAACTAATTTCAATGCAATATGAAATATTTCACAAATGCAAGATAAATGTATATGTATATAGCTAAATGCAAGTGTAAATGTAATGCAAAGTCAAAGGAAAGGATATCTTACAAATGGTGGTTTGAGGGAGGACTCCGCCAACCTATGTTAAATGGCAAATTTCTTTATCCATGGAGCTTAATGCTCTTAAAAGTTGGTCAAAAGCTTGTGAATGGTCCTCAAGTAAGCATGAATAAGTCTTGAACCATTGCAAAATAGAGTAGGGCCAATCCATGAGGGACCTCCCTTTGAACTCCTTCCCCTTCTTCTTTGCTTTGTTATGATGGCCTTCCCGGCTCTTAAAACAAGAAAACTTGAGATTCTTGTCATAGGGGGTTTTCCGGTTGCTCCTATTTGTTCCAAAGTTGATGACGAAAATATTTGGACTAGGTGATCTTCCAAGAATAGAAGGTGAAATTACATGGCCTTGATGATGGGGTGTCTTTGGAGTTGGGATAGTGGGTGCCAAATTTTCACATGTAGGCTCCTTCTTACCCTTTTCTTTGCGCTTCTCCACTAAGTAATTCTTGTATGATGATTTGACTTTCGTGAGAAGGTCCATAATGTCATCTCCAAGTATCATGGGCTCCATAGTGGGTTTGAAAAGGTTCCCATGAAGGCATTCCTCCTCTTCATCGAAGCAATATTCAAACTTCTCAAGGATGGGTTCCTCAAGAAAACTAATCCCATAACTCCATTCAGCATTTGAGTCCATCTTTCCCTCATCGTCTTCTTCCATAGATGGGTCATCATCGCTTTCTCCATATGAATCATAAATAGGGGCTTCACTCCTCTTCATTAACTCTTTCTCCAACACCTTAAAGTCCACATCAAAAGTCACACCCTCATACTCACAAAGGTTAAGAGTATTTGGCTTACTCAACCTCATATCTTCCTCATCAAATACCACACTTTCATACTCACAAGAGATCAAGGAGATTGGCTCTTCCCACTTCTCATCTTCCACATCAAAGGTTACTCCTTAAAAATCACATTCATGGTCAATGCTCAAGGATTGGTGGGGAGTAGTTGGTTGGGTGGTTTCTTGGGTTGCCTCCATTTGGGCAATTCGAATTGCCAACTCCTCACAATAGGTAACAATGCTTTGGAGAACATTGTTTCTATTTTGGCTCTCCTCTAGCACTTGTTTGAAGAAGTTTTCTTGGTCTCCCATCATTTGGAGAACCATGTCTTGAATGTCAAAGTTGGGCTCATCTTTTTGTTGTGGGTGGGTGTGAAAGTGCTCATATTGTGGCATTTGGAATTGGTTGTAAAGTTAGTTTTGGGTGGATGGTTGTTGTTGATATTGGGTGTGGTGATTTTGGTGGGAAACATTGGGGTAGTAATTAGGATTTTCATTGTATGAGTAGTAAGGTAGATTTGTGTTGACTTGCTCCTCAAAATCCCTATACCCATAGTCATACTCAAAAGATCCAACATATACTCCATATGTCAAGTCTTGAGCCATCAAAGCTAAGACAAGGAAACAACTACAAGCATGGAAACTACAAGAAAATGGTAAAAACGAACCTTGAGGAACAAGTTCCTCAAGGCTAAAGCACGATTAAAATAGACAAATAAACAAGAACTTAATCACATGACACCGTCCCCGACAACGGCGCCATTTTGGCGTGAGCGTGTCGTTGTACGCCCAATCAAACACATTTATAATACTCAACAAACAACTAGTTAGTGGTAAGTCGAGGTCGATCCATGGGACGGTGTGCTTTGGGTTCTAAGTCTATCTATCTCAATTTATCCTAGTGTCACAATTTATGGGGTTTGTAGTTGTGTTCTAAACAAATGAAAGTAATAAAGTAAAGCAAACAATAAACTAAGAGATGTAAACAATTGGCTAAAAGTACTAGGATATCATGAGGTCAGAGGGGATTCATGGTGTTGATCATACAAACATGTTCACAAAGTTGCAAGCAATTAATGTTGTAGAGGAACCGAGTTGGTTTATGTCTTACGGTTCTTAGGAAGAGTTGGGTCCCGGAGCCGAATCGATTAGATTGTACAACACCTACAAGTCGACTTACTTTTCTCCTAATCACTTCTATGCATGGTCTAACAAGACTTGAGTTGGTTTATATCTTACAAGTCAAGTTGAATAAATAAGAGGGGTAAAATGCAAGGATTCATAGGCTTAGTATTTCATCAAACATAACATGTGCATCGGTTGACATCACAACAAGCAAGCAAATAAATTATGAAAACATATTAGATTAAGCATTAATCATTCCTCATGTTGGTTTCCCCTAATTACCCACTAATCCTAGTTAAGAGACTACTCACTTATTATCATGGTAAACATGTCATTAATGGTGTCAATCATCACAACAAGTGTACACATGATAAGAGAATGAGGAAATAAACAATAAAGAGTAAAGGGTAAAAGAATTATACCAACTTAAGATGATCCAAATAATAAAGCAAAGAATAATAGAAGAAACTTGATTGATTGATGAAGAGTTGTCAATTCTCCAATAATAACCCAATAATCTTCAATTACCCAATAATAAACTTGAATAATAATCTTAAACAATAACTAAGGAAAGATTAATGTGTAATTTGTAAAAAGATTAAAGAGTAATCTATTCTAATCTACTCCTAATCTAATTTAAGAGGAATTTCTAATATGGGAACTTGGTTAAGAGAGCTTGGTCCCTTTGATTATTACAAATGGGGTATTTATAGTAGGGATTATGTGCACAAATTAGGGTTACTAAGGGCTTAAATGACGATTAAGTCCTTGAGGAATCGCTCCTCTCAAGAAAAGACGCGGGTCTCCTTTTAGCTAGTCTTTCAAAAATATGCGCATCCCGAGCGTCTAGGTAGTAGGGACGGTTGGCACTGGAGAGGAATCCGAGCGGCCAAGGGGTCAGGACGCTCGTCTTGTAGCAGGGGGAGACGAGCGGATCAAGCACGGGACGCTCGGATCTTAAGGGAGTGTTCTTCTTCATTCTTGTCTGTCAAACAATCCGAGCGTCTTTGAAGGGGAGACGCTCGTCCTGCAGGAGACGAGCGGATTGGGTCTCGGGACGCTCGTCCTAGCAGACAGTTTCTCTATTTGAGCTCGGATTGTAAAACGGACGTCATTTTCTCATCCGGACTTCTATTGGAGTGATTCAAAAGCCTAGACCACTTGATTGTTCGATGCCGTTTCATCTAGCATACTTTCAGAGCCAAAGGAGCAACTCTCGGTTTGGTTCCGAGCAATTTCTTCTTGTAATGTCTTCCTTCTCGTCATCCTTGCTCTTAAGCCTATGATTCTTTTATATACTCTTTATTCCTACATCCTTGGTCATCATTCTTGCCTCCTCTACATACTAGTTCATCCAATATCGTCAAAAAATCTTCTAAATATGCACGGGAGACGGGAATTTCCGCCTAATTACCTTCTTTCCTACAAAATATATGAAATGCACTAGGAAAGCAAAATAGAAAGCATTTGACGGATAAAATGGCTATGGAATGTTATAATAGTATGCAAAATAGGCTCAATTAAGGGACTAAATGTGCGCAAATAATATTCACATCAATTACCAAGATCATTTGTAGCAGACAGAATGAAATCTTGCCTTTCTTAATTAGTACCAGTCAAAGTGCCTTCATTCCACAGAGACACATCACTAAGAACATTCACATATACCAAGATCTGGTAAGGATGTACATGGGGAGGATTTTCTCGACTAGATGTATGATGAAAATAGATTTGAGAAAGGCGTGTGACACTGTGGAATGGAACTTTATCAAAGAGGTTCTAAATGGTCTTTACCTTTTTCAAAGGTTTATTAACTGGGTCCTTGAGTGCATCTCCACAACATCCTAGTCTATGATATTTTATCATAAATAGAATTTGTGAGGTTTTTCCACTGTAAATTACTCTTTACTGTCAAGTGTACATCTATGATATTTTTTTGTAAACTACCTGTAATCTTAGTGCTATGTGTGTGTGTAAGGGGTATTAATTTTTGGGGTCAGATTATAGGGAGGTTGTACTCTAAAGATTCACTTGAATAATTTTTTTTCGGTGGTGTAAGTAGTATTAAGCTCAAAAAAAATATCCAATTTACAACTGTTTTCTCACTTTCAACTATGCATAGCTATTTCCTATCTCAACCATTAGTAAATTAACCAAAATAAACACATTATAAGAAACCTACATTTTTACACCAAGACTTGTCATCTGCCTTCATATAACCCTGTTGAACACCAACCATACGCTGTTTGCATCAGTCTGTCCCAGTTGAGCTACCTTGCTAGGATGCATGACCTATCCCTCCAATCTACAAATATTACGGTTGTGCCAAATATAATAACAAGTGCTCACCATAGCTGCCATAACAATTTGTCTTCTGAACATGGACTGTAACACCCCCATTTATTTAAGAGCCTTTACTAGGCATTCCTAGATAAATGAACGTGTTACCATCTCAGTTACCTGAGGTAGTGAATACAAAGGGTAAACAAAACCACAGTACTTTAAATAAATATAATGTTTAAGTGGCCTTATTACATAATCCAAAATAAATAATTAAATTAATAAATACAACTGCAGCGGAAAACTAAATAATATGAATAATAAATATTGTGCGTTCTTCTAAGGTGATCTAGACAGCTAAGTAAATGCCATATCCTCTCGCCCTTCAGCTCCCTTCTATGCCTGCTCAATTACTTGAAATCAATCTGCTCCCCAATTATTGGTTCATCACAGGTGTTTAACGAATACACGGTCAACCCAACGGTTGAGTAGGAATATCTAAACAACAAGAACAGTACAACAATAGTACAGAATAAACATGTAAATGATCAATCCCGATCACAACTCCAAATCTCCACACATTCTCCATACACAACCCGAGACACCCATATAAATAACCCGAGACACCCTTATCAATAACCCGAGACGCCCTTATAAACAATATCAACATCAATCCCGAGACACCCTTTTATATACCGCCACCTGTGGTCCGGTTCTTCATTTTACCTGCCACCCTTGGACCGGGCCTTCAAAACATCAATACAATATACCATATGGATAGTAATAAATTAACAAATACAACATTCAACAATCAAACATCCAATTCCAACTAATAATTATTTAATAAATCACACCTATGCATATTCAAGTTGAGTAGATAACCTACCTCGCGGCAAATCCAATAAAGCAGTTTAATTAAATAATCAAAAATACTCCACTTCAAAACCATCACCTAAACGAAATATTATAATTTAATTATTAATTATTCAATTCATTATATTAATTTAATTAATTACAATTTAGTTTAATTAATTAATTCTCCGTATAACGATTACGTATCCCAACATATTAATATACGGACACCAACCAACCCATACACCCCAAGGCCCATGTAATCCCGTTTACACGGATGAACACAAAACAGCAAACCACACTTACACACCCCTCCATTCCCGACATTACCATCACCCTCACCAATAACCACCACCTCACGCCGTCCCCAGCACCACCTTTGCCCAACCGACACCCCGATAACCTCCCACAACCGGCCTAGGGCCGACTACCCCAACCGCAGCCACCAAACACCAAAACCCGACACCTACACCTACGGATACCCCTGTGAACATCCGTCAGCCACCACAACACTCAACACCTAACCACCTCCACCACCAGGTTCCTTCCAGTGCCATCAACACTATTGACCCACGGCGGTCCATGGTAGGTCACCACCACGAGCTTGGTGTTTGTCTTAACTTAAACAGTCCCACATATAAATATCCGTCTCCTGTATCTCGCATCCCATCCACCACCGTCGGCATAGCGGCGCCTTCACCCTCTAACCACCATCACCCGGACCAACTCCAACCTCTCCAACTAACCACCCAATAACTAGGTCCCGACGACCGCCACAAACAACCCAAAACCCTAATTCAATCCCCACGGCTAACGCAACCACCCATTAAAACACCCTTCCCCGGTGGTCGTCGAAGGCCAGGTCAAGGTTAGGCGAGTACAACGGTGGTCCCAGAGAAGCTAGGGTCGAAGACACGACCACTAGGGTGGTCCTATGGTGGTTAACAAATTACCCCTGCTAACAATGTGTATAACAATGCATATAAAGTCCGTATAAAGTATAATTGACAAATCGCAAGACGGTCTTACCTTGAGACGATAATAATTGGATAAATTCTCTTATTCTTCTCCCTTAGATCTTTCTCTCCCTTGCCTTAGATCAATTATTGTGTTTTTATGTTTTTTTTGTATGCTTATGGGTAGGGATAATAGCTTATTTATATAGATGTGGGAAGGAAAGAGTGTGGAAGTTTCCTTAAAGCAATTACCTTTATTTTTTCCTTTTCTTTTTAATTACTCCCATATTAGTATTAGTAATAATATACAATTACAATCCCGACTATATACTCAATATACACGGCTTACCCGTGCCCACGACCCACATTTCTTCTGTCTTAAGTGTTATTTAATTATTTTATTTCCGTCTTACAAATTTATTATCCAATTAATTAAATTATTAAATATCATTTAAAACACATTTTAATATAATTATACCGTCTAAAATGCGGGGTATTACAGTCTTCCCTTCTTAAAAAGAACTTCGTCCCGAAGTTCGCCAAAATACCCAACCAACAGAAATAATATCTCAAATAAATTCCAACTAAATTTCTTATTAAATCCCTTTATTAAATTTATCATAAAAATATTATAAAATACGAGATGTTACATCCTATCCCCCTAAAAAAAAGGGTTACGTCTCCGTAACCAACTAACTCAAACAAAAAGACTAGGATACTTTTCTCGCATAGCAGCTTCAACTTCCCATGTAGCTTCATCCACCTTATGATTAGACCATAAAACCTTCACTAACGCAGTCTCACCACTACGAGTCTTCCTCACTCTTCTATCCAAGATTTCCTTAGGCTCTTCAACATAAGACAACTGATCATCAAGCTCAACATGCTCAGGCTCCAGCACATGAGTAGGATCACTCACATACTTCCTCAATTGTGAAACATGAAAAACATTATGCACTTTATCCAAAGATGGAGGTAATGCTAAACGGTAAGCTACCTCTCCAACTTTGTCTAAGATCTCATATGGCCCAATATACTTTTGACTCAACTTCCCTTTCTTCCCAAACCTCATCACACCTCTCATAGGAGACACTTTAAGCAACACCTTATCTCCCACAGCAAACTCTATATCACTCCTTTTCAAATCTGCATAGCTCTTCTGTCTATCTTGCGCTGCACGCATCTTGTGACGAATAATGTGCACTTGCTCCACCGTTTCTTGTATCATCTCAGGTCCCAACACAACTGCATCTGCCCTGTCATCCCAACACACATGACTCCTACACTTCCTCCCATACAATGCCTCAAAAGATGTCATGCCAACACTAGAATGATAACTATTATTATACGAAAACTCAATCAAATCCAACCTCTCCTCCCATGATGCACCAAACTCCATGACACAAGCTCTCAACATATCCTCCAAAGTCTGAATAGTCCTCTCAGTCTGACCATCTGTAGCTGGATGAAATGCTGTACTCATCTTCAACTGAGTCCCCATCAGAGATTGCAATTCTTGCCAGAACTTAGATATAAACCTTGAATCATGATCAAAAACAATATCCTTTGGCACACCATGAAGCTTCACCACATTTTTGACATAAGCTTTAGCCAACTCAGCTTTACTCCAAGTATCTTTCATAGGAATGAAGTGAGCTGACTTAGTCAATCGATCCACAATAACCCACATCATGTTATTCCCTCTCTGAGTCTTAGGCAACCCCACAATAATATCCATCGAAATGCTTTCCCACTTCCATTCAGGCATATCCAAGGACTGAACTTTACCTTGTGGTCTCTTATGCTCTCCCTTCACTCTTTGATAAACCAAACATCTAGCAACGAACTCAGCAACCTCTTTCTTCATCTTAGGCCACCAAAAAGTCTTCTTCAAATCTTTATATAGTTTATCTCCTCCAGGATGAATAGAATATGGAGTAGAATGAGCTTCAGTTAAAATCTTTCTTTTTAATTCCTCATCATCAGGTACACACCATCTCCCATCAAACCTCAAACCACCATCACTACCAATGTGAAACCGTTTCTTCCCACCTTCCAGCATGGCCTCACCCACGGCCTCTCTCCACCGCGCCACTCTTACATCTTCTTCTTGCTTCTTCCTGATTTCTTCATACAATTCTGGCTCAATGTCAAATCTCCAATTGTATCTCCTTTCTTAATCATATAAATGCCCATGTTTTCCACCTCTTCACGCAATTTCATCCTAGACATGGCAGTACACAAAGCATGGACAGATTTCCTACTAAGTGCATCTGCCACCACATTGGCTTTCCCTTCATGATAAATTATCTCCAGGTCATAATCTCCAATTAACTCTATCCATCTCCTCTAACTCATATTTAGCCCCTTCTGAGTATAAATGTACTTTAAGCTCTTGTGATCAGAAAATACCTTAAAAGTAGCTCCATAAAGATAATGACGCCACAATTTCAAGGCAAAAACCACCGCTCCTAATTCCAAATCATGAGTTGGATAATTTGCTTCATACTGCTTCAGCTGTCTCGAGGCATAGGCTATTACTTTCCCATTCTGCATAAGCACACATCCCAAACCATTCTTTGAAGCATCTGTATAAACTTCAAAATTCTCACTTCCTTCAGGTAAGGCTAAAATAGGAGTTGTAGTCAGGCGCTCCTTCAGGGTTAGGAATGCCGTCTCACAACTCTCATCCTACAGAAAATTATTCTCTTTCCTCATCAAGGTAGTCAAAGGCTTAGCTATTTTTGAGAAGTCTTTTACAAACCTCCTGTAATAGCCAGCCAATCCCAGAAAACTTCTAATATCCCCCACATTCTTCGGTCTCTCCCACTTGGACACTGCCTCAATCTTGCTTGGATCCACTAACACTCCCTCCTTTGACACCATATGCCCCAGAAAGGCAACTTTCTCTAACCAGAACTCACACTTGCGCAACTTAGCATAAAGATTATTTTCCCTCAGGGTCTGCAACACAATCCTCAAATGCTTCTCATGCTCTTATTTATTCTTAGAATACACCAGGATATCATCGATAAAGACAACCACGAACTGATCCATATAGGGACTAAACACACGGTTTATCAAGTCCATGAAGACTGTCGGTGCATTAGTTAATCCAAATGGCATATATAAAAACAAATTCGTAGTGTCCGTACCTTGTCCTGAATGCAGTCTTTGGAATGTCTTCATTATTAATTCTCAACTGATGGTACCCCGACCTCAAATCAATTTTAGAAAATATTCCAGCCCCACTCAGCTGGTCAAATAAATCATCAATCCGCGGCAAAGGGTAACGATTCTTGATAGTCACATTATTCAGCTCTCTATAGTCAATACACAACCTCATGCTCCCGTCTTTTTTTTTAACAAATAACACAGGTGCTCCCCAAGGTGACACACTCGACCTCACATAGCCCTTATCCAGCAACTCCTATAACTGCTTTTTAAGCTCCTCCAACTCTTTAGGTCCCATCCTATAAG
This sequence comes from Silene latifolia, assembly GCF_048544455.1. NCBI lineage: Eukaryota > Viridiplantae > Streptophyta > Magnoliopsida > Caryophyllales > Caryophyllaceae > Silene > Silene latifolia. The sequence continues at coordinate 156,791,273 of NC_133536.1, read as the reverse complement.
GTGCTTTAGAAATTGGTCCCGCCCCAAGTTTTCAGTCAATGCCAAAATCAATATCCCTCTGAGGTGGTAACCCTGGAATCTCATCTGGAAACACATCCTGAAAGTCTTGCACAACAGGTATAGATGTCGCCCCAGGCACCTCCTCTCGCGTGTCCCTCACATGACACAAGATCAACTCACTTTTCTTCCTCAAACAAGATTTTAAGGTAACTGTTGAGATAAGTTTTATTTTTGGTTTAACTACAAATCCCTTGTAAGACACTTTTATTCCCTTAGGTCCACTCAAGGTTACTTTCTTTTGGTGACAATCTATAAAGGCTTTATATTTACTCAACCAATCCATCCCTAAAATTACCTCGAAACCATCCAAAGGAAATTCAATTAAACTGGTCAAAAAGATAGCTTCTCCAATTTTAACTGGCACATCTTTATACACACGACTACAAGGCATGGAATCCCCCGAAGGTATATCAACTAGGTCTTTTATCTCATCATATTCTTTCAAATTTAAAGTCCTAGCATGCTCACTTGAAATAAAAGAGTGGGTAGCTCCCGAATCAAACAAAACAAAGGTAGGCTCAGAATTAACAAGAAATGTACCCGTGACAACATGAGCATCTTCCTCAGCAGCTTACTTTCCCATCATAAATAATTTCCCACTACTCTTATCTCCACTCTGGCTAGCTGATACTGACCCATTCTACTGATTTCCACTGTTCATTATCTTCTGAAAATTATTGCTTTGATTGTTGTTGAAGCGATTTTGATTGGAATAATTGTTGTTGCTCCTCTGGTAATTGCCACCACCAGATCTTGGATTATAATTCCCATAATTCTGCATAGGAGTACGATAGCCTCCACTCTGGTTCACATTTACAAAACCTCTTCCTTGACTTCCCACATGAACTCTGCAATCAGCAATCTTATGACCCACTTTCCCACATCTAAAGCAAGTAAGCACACCCCCTCCCGAAGATCCTCCTCTGTCGAAACCTCCACGGTTTCCATTCCCATTCTGCCCATTGTTGGAGAAAAAAGATCGGTATGCATTCACATTTTGTTTCTTATTCCCAGCATTCTCACTTGCAGCCTCAGTCTTTCTCTTCTCACTCTTTTCTTCCTTAAGCATATCTGCAATCCTCTCAGCATGTCCAGCTCTTTGATACACGTCATCCATGTTACTTGCTTGCCCAGCTGCCAGCCTCTTTTTGATAGTTGTGGTCAACCTCTTTTCGAATCTAAGTGCCAACATCTCCTCACTGAAGTTTAAGTCTGCAACATACTCAGATAGCTCCATGAACGTATTTTAGTAGGTCTCCACTGTCATCTTAATGTGCTTTGGAACGAACACAACATTCATAACCTTCTTGAACCCCGACCACCTCACATAATCACTTCCACTATTTGCAGCAGCCTCTCTCACAGCCTCCTTGCTTCTAGTCCACCACATACCAGCTTTCCCCCTTAGATAATAAGCAGCCTGATCCACTTGCATTTCCGCAGGACACTTCAATAGCTCAAAAAGATAAACAAATTCTCTGTGCCAATCTCCCAATAAAGAAGGTGCTCCCAAACCATCATACTTCGTCGGATTGTGCCTCGCAATAGAGCACTCACTTTAGCTGAATCTTGCACTGACCCCTTGGCTTTCAACGCAGCTGTCAAGGCCTCATTCATAACAATCAGACGATCAATCTCCTCTTGAGACATAGAAGTGGGTGTAGGTGTAGATGTTGCTTTTTTTGGAGGCATGGTTCTGATGTTAAAGGAAAGAAAATACACACATAAACTTCTGCTCAGGAATTTAGGCATAAGGTTTTTAATTAATACACCTGCAAACAAAACAACATATGGTTGACTGGACTGGCCTAAAGCCAACCAACCACGTGACGCACGACCGTCCAAAACCGCCACACCCACAAAACTTATTGCTTAATCATTAAATTACTACACTAATCATGGCTTAGGGATCACATAACCGCATATCACTAGACATAATATTTCTAATTCACACAACATCCATTCATGTAAATTAATAATTAATAATTCAAGCTATTAATTCAAATCAATTTATATAATTTCAACCAAATAATTCAATTCACTATTTGATGCATATTATCACCCAAATTTCAACACAAATCCCAATAGTTACTTCAATTCTCACGGCCCTAGGCCAAGATGCTATCATATATTACTTACCTCAATCCGCGTCCTGCAACAAGGTTAGAAATTTCTATCTTAAGACAGATAATTGACCCTTAAGACATAAGATATTCTCTATTTACCCCACTCGTTCAATTCTCTCAAAGGTGACCGGTTCAAAACTGAAAGGGCCAGAAGTTTGGTGTGAGGGGGCCCCTAACTCATCCCAAGCCTTAAGGGGGCTCCTAACAGTTTCTACCTGGATTCATTTTATTAGACTCATCCTAAATTCATTGGGTTCATTTGTTTTAGGCCTGAGGAACGTACGCTCTGATACCACATTGTAACACCCCCATTTATTTAAGAGCCTTTACTAGGCATTCCTAGATAAATGAACGTGTTACCATCTCAGTTACCTGAGGTAGTGAATACAAAGGGTAAACAAAACCACAGTACTTTAAATAAATATAATGTTTAAGTGGCCTTATTACATAATCCAAACTAAATAATTAAATTAATAAATACAACTGCAGCGGAAAACTAAATAATATGAATAATAAATATTGTGTGTTCTTCTAAGGTGATCTAGACAGCTAAGTAAATGCTATATCCTCTCGCCCTTCAGCTCCCTTCTAAGCCTGCTCAATTACCTGAAATCAATCTGCTCCTCAATTATTGGTTCATCACAGGTGTTTAACGAATACACGGTCAACCCAACGGTTGAGTAGGGATATCTAAACAACAACAGTACAACAATAGTACAGAATAAACATGTAAATGATCAATCCCGATCACAACTCCAAATCTCCACATATTCTCCATACACAACCCGAGACACCCATATAAATAACCCGAGACACCTTTATCAATAACCCGAGACGCCCTTATAAACAATATCAACATCAATCCCGAGACACCCTTTTATATACCGCCACCCGTGGTCCGGTTCTTTATTTTACCCGCCACACTTGGACCGGGCCTTCAAAACAACAATACAATATACCATATGGATAGTAATAAATTAACAAATACAACATTCAACAATCAAACATCCAATTCCAACTAACAATTATTTAATAAATCACACCAATGCATATTCAAGTTGAGTAGATAACCTACCTCAGCGGCAAATCCAATAAAGCAGTCCAATTAAATAATCAGAAATACTCCACTTCAAAACCGTCACCTAAACGAAATATTATAATTTAATTATTAATTATTTAATTCATTATATTAATTAATTAATTACAATTTAGTTTAATTAATTAATTCCCCGTATAACGATTACGTATCCCGACATATTAATATACGGACACCAACCAACCCATACACCCCAAGGCCCATGTAATCCCGTTTACACGGATGAACACAAAACAGCAAACCACACTTACACACCCCTTCATTCCCGACATTACCATCACCCTTACTAATAACCACCACCTCACGCCGTCCCCAGCATCACCTTTGCCCAACCGACATCCCGACAACCTCCCACAACCGGCCTAGGGCCGACTACCCCAACCGCAGCCACCAAAACCCGACACCTACACCTACGGATACCCCTGTGAACATCCGTCAGCCACCACAACACTCAACACCTAACCACCTCCACCACTAGGTTCCTTCCATTGCCATCAACACTATTGACCCACGGCGGTCCATGGCAGGTCACCACCACGGGCTTGGTGTTTGTTTTAACTTAAACAGTCCCACATATAAAATATCCGTCTCCCGTATCTCGCATCCCAGCCACCACCGCCGGCATAGCGGCGCCTTCACCCTCTAACCACCATCACCCGGACCAACTCCAACCTGGCCAACTAACCACCTAATAACCAGGTCCCGACGACCGCCACAAACAACCCAAAACCCCAATTCAATCCCCACGGCTAATGCAACCACCCATTAAAACACCCTTCCTCGGTGCTCGTCGAAGGTCAGGTTAAGGTTAGGCGAGTACAACGGTGGTCCCAGAGAAGCTAGGGCCGAAGACACGACCACTAGGGTGGTCCTACGGTAGTTAACAAATTACGCCTGCTAACAATGTGTATAACAATGTATATAAAGTCCGTATAAAGTATAATTGACAAATCGCAAGACGGTCTTACCTTGGGACGATAATAATTAGATAAATTCTCTTATTCTTCTCCCTTAGATCTTTCTCTCCCTTGCCTTAGATCAATTATTGTGTTTTTATGTTTTTTTGTATGCTTATGGGTAGGTATAATAGCTTATTTATATAGATGTGGGAAGGAAAGAGTGTGGAAGTTTCCTTAAAGCAATTACCTTTATTTTTTCCTTTTCTTTTTAATTACTCCCATATTAGTATTAGTAATAATATACAATTACAATCTCGACTATATACTCAATATACACGGCTTACCCATGCCCACGACCCACATTTCTTCCGTCTTAAGTATTATTTAATTATTTTATTTCCGTCTTACAAATTTATTATCCAATTAATTAAATTATTAAATATCATTTAAAACACATTTTAATATAATTCTACCGTCTAAAATGCGGGGTATTACATGGACGGACATTTCAAGCAAATGAGCTTCTTCCAATCTAACAGTGCATTAACAGATATTCCCAACCAACTCGCTACTCTTTGAAACAATTCCTTGCAAAGATACATGCCTGAAATAAATGGGAATGAGTCTCCATTTCCACACCACAAAGGAAACAGTTAGTATGATCAATAATCCCTATCTTGTGGAGCCTATCCAAAGTGAGCAGTCTCTGGTGTTGTATAAGCCAAATAATGAAGCTGCATTTTTGGACATTGTATCTATTCCACACCAAATTGTACTACGGAACCTTTAAAGCAGGTTCCTGCATTAGCCATTTATACCCATCAGCAATAGTATAGCATTTGTCACTGCCTCGCCATTTGCCATTGATGTACCCATTTTTAAGTGTTTCCTTCACTTCACAAATTTTACGCCAAGCCCAAGAGCTGTAAGCAGTAGGTCTATAACTCATCCAAGGACTACCTTTAAGGTAGATATTATCAATCCATCTGATCCAAAGGTGATCTGATTTACTTGCAATCCACCAGACCAGCTTGCCTATGACTGCCACATTCCAAGTTTTGCTGTCAATTATATCCAAACCCCCTTGTTTTTTACCTTTACATAGGATATTCCATGCCACTAAGGGAGCTTTAGAGTACTTGTCCTCGCCTTCCCAAAAAAAGTTCCTACATAAGGCCTGAATTCTATCCATGACACCCACAGGCAGGACAAAAATCTGAGACCAGTGATTGTGAATAGTTGAAAGAACAGATTTAACTAAAATCAACCTGCCTGAGTATGATATTTTCCTACTGTTCCACCCTCTGATCCTCTTTATCATTCTATCCACCAAAATATTGCAGTCAACCTTAGTAAGTCTCTTATGAGAAATCTGGACCCCCAAATATTTAAACAGAAGCACCCCTTTCTTAAAACCAGTTCCATGGAGAATTTTCTTCATAAGATCAGCTTTAATGCCATTGCAATAAAAATCAGACTTATCAGAGTTTATAGCTAAACCAGATGCATTGGAGAACCTCTTGAACATGTCCATAACAGTGAACACTGATTTGAGATCACCCTTACAGAACATGAGTAGGTCGTATGCAAACATTAGATGGGTCAATTTAAGGTTCTTACACAAAGGATGGAATTTGAAGTTAGGCAAATTACCAACCAAAGTAAGTAATCTGATCAGATACTCCATACAGATAGTAAAAAGAAGGGGAGACATAAGGTTCCCTTGTCTCAAACCTCTGCATCCTTTGAAGAAACCATGAACCTGGCCATTTAGAACAATGGAATAGCTAGGAGTACTCACACACTACATAATCAGATTAATCAGCTTAGGAGGATAATTGAGAGCTTCTAGCATTTGTTGGACAAAAATCCACTTAATAGAATCATATGCTTTCCTCAAGTCAACTTTCATCAAACACCTAGCTGAGACACTCTTCCTAGCATACATTCTCACTAAATCTTGGCTGATGAGAATGTTACCCAAGAGACTTCTTCCCTTTATAAAAGCACACTGAGCTGGATTAATGATGCTGGTTAGGCTCCCACTTAATCTAGTACATATGATCTTGGACAGAACCTTATAAATAGTATTGCAGCATGCAATTGGCCTGAATTCTCTTACTGATTTAGGACTGTCAACTTTAGGAAGCAACACCAGGTTAGTGCAATTGATTTGTTTCAACATTTTTCCATGAATAAAAAAATCTTACACAGCTAGACATATATCTCCCTTTACAGTCTCCCACCCAGCCTTAAAAAAATAACTTGTGAAACCATCAGGGCCTGGACTTTTGTCATCTGGAATGGAAAAGAGAGCCTGCTTATAAAAGTCACTTGTAGTAGCACTAGTGCCAAGGAGTTCAGTATAATAATCCTCAAAGGCCTGTAGAACCTTAATAGGCTCCTTACATTCCTGACCCATGCTATTTTCAATGTAGAGTACTTTATTTTGAACCTGCCTCTTCCTAATAGCCTGGTGAAATAATCCAGAATTAGAATCCCCTTCCTTTGCCCAAGCACATTTAGCTTTTTGTCTTAGGAAATCATCTCTAGCATCAACCATAGAATAGTAGGATTCCCTAATCTGCTTTTCCATATCATTAGGCCCTTGTTAGTAGGATCTTTCTGAAGCTGAAGCTGATGTTCAATCAACAGATGATAGGCCATATTAGCATTTCTCTCTATGTCAGAAAACATATCTCTATTTAAATTATTCAGAAGGGGCTTCAGAAGCTTGAGTTTAGTAACTACTTTGAACATAGCAGTCCCACTAACAGAGGTACCCCAGCCTTCCTCCACTATGCTATTGAATTCAGGCACTTTAGTCTACGTATTAAAAAACTTAAAAGGCTTCTTTTGTCCATTCTCACCACTCAAACCATAGGAAATGATGCAAGGGCAATGATCAAAGGTCCCTTCAGGATAAAAGTGGGCACTCCAATCAGGCCATTGAGCAAGCCATTTATTATTAACAAGTACTCTATCAATACGACTAAACACCCTAGTGGCACTAGGTTGTTTATTATTCCATGTAAAAAATGCACCTGTAGACTTCATATCATGCAAATCACAACAATTCACAGTAGATTGGAAGGGTATCATCTCATCATCCTTGACAATTTTACCCAATCTTGCATTAGCATAAAACACATTGTTAAAATCTCCCAAGACCACCCAAGGACCACCACCATACAACCTAAGCAAAGCTTGCCAAAGTGGTATTCTCTCTTCAATTTTGTTAAAACCATAAACATAAGTAGCTGCAAACAACTGGCCAGTGTGCTTATCCTTAACATAAAGATGAATATATTGAGCATGATCATGTTCCATTACATCCACCTCCAATTTATTTGATTTCCAAAGAACCCAGATTCTACCTCCTGAGTGCACATTAGTATTAGTAGCAAAATTCCAATTATGACACATCTGACTAATTACTCTAAAGGTCAATGAAATGAAAAGGTGTATGTCTAAATGTAAGCCAAACATCAAAGACATTCAAGAGTAAATTTTTCAAGCTTAAACAACCCATCTCCAACTTGTCATAAAACAACTTTTTAAAAAACACATTCTCAAAAACAAAAAAACATAACATAAAGCAGACTAAACATGCACTAACTGTATTTTTCATTTCAATACTCAAAACACATGCATAATCAAGCGAAACAAATCAAATGATACTTAACATTCTACACAAACTTAATAATAATGATAATAAAATAAGTAAGTAAGAAAGAGAGTAACCTAAAAATACAGTCGTTAGATGGAGGTTATGCTTTGATGATGTGACAATGAATTAGTAATTAAAAATTACGGAAATTTTCCATGGTAGCCCTTAATTTCGTCAGATTTCTTATGGTACCCCTACTTTCCATTTTTATATCATATTTATTAATAATTTTTAGTTACTAATTTATTGCCACATCATCAAAACTTAATCTCCATTTAACGACAGTTACATTAGGGGGTACCATTGGCACAAAAAATGGAATCTCAAGGGTATCATAGGCAGATTCTTAAAACACGGGTACTATGGAAAGTCTGACAAAATTAAGGAGTACTATGGAAAATCTCTAAAGAAAGTAACTTGAAAATAGGTACACTATTGGGAGAATAAAGGGAAGACTGAAGAAATTTGTAGTTGTAATAAGGACAAAATGAGCAGTACTATTTTCTCTCATTTTGTCCACAATCAACTCACAACTCACACCTCACCCTCACCTCTCACAATTCAGAATACATATAAAAGACGCTTTTTTCAGGCACCGAAAGCGACTCCAACTTTTCTAAAACACTTAAAATAAAATATACATAAATAAAAATTATAAAATAAAAATGAAAGGATAATATTTGTACAATAATATAATAATATATAGTATAATATAATATTAGTTAGCATAATATGAATTTTAGTGGAACATAAACTCAGAAAAAATAATAATATATGATTACTACTTTTATATATATACCCTCCATCTATCAAACTTCCTGAAAAATTAAGCATAGTATTTACAACCAACGTAATATCTCTAATTTTGTGTTATGATCTTCTAAAACATATTTTGTAGTTTAGAGAGTCATGTCTCTTATTATGGTTTAGCATTATTGTCAATCATTCATTTGTAATTTTGATTTTGATGGTTTAATTTTTATTTTTGACAGGAAACAATGACGACAATTTAACGGCAACGGTTCTTCTGTTGATTTTGATGGTTTAATTTTTATTTTTGACAGGAAACAATGACGACAATTCAACGGCAACGGTTCTTCTGTTGATTTTGATGGTTTAATTTTTATTTTTGACAGGAAATAATGACGACAATTCAACGGCAACGGTTCTTCTGTTTTATTGACGTAAGACCGTCACAAAGTGAAAATATCTAATTATAGACTTTCACAATTACATAATAAGTGTAGGATTTTTATTGGTCATTCATCTAATTTAATTGGCATTAGATGTCCGCCATCCCCAATAATTAATTAATTGAGCATTACCATAATTTTTGTTCTAATGTATTACGTTAACGTTTTTTTACGCTTCCTTTTTTTATATTTCAATCCCTATTCTCTAATCTTAATTTATATTTTTTACAGGTTCTATTCAAGTTTCACTGGATAAATTAATTCAATAAGACAGGCATGATAGCTGTGAATAAAAAGTATACTGATATTTGTTAACTTGCGTTTACTTTGTTATTATTTTTTGCCTTTGTCATTGATCACGTACATCATTGTCTATAACACAATTTCTATTATTTTCACTATTATTTGGAATTTGTAAGGGTAATTTCATATCCCTCCGTACAATGCTCTTTTTCACCATGTTTGATCCTGTCGTTATACAATGCCTTAGATATAGAATCAGTCTTGAATGAGCTGTCTCCTTGTTGTTTTGTTGTATTTGTTAGGTATGGCGGATGCTCTGAATCAAGTAGCGATAACACGAGGATGCTCTGTCGGAAGGACTTATTATTACGGACAAAAAAAAGCATTTTTCGAGCAAATATATGGACCGTAGAGGTGGAAGAATGGTAATCGTGATTACTTAGTGAAAGATAATCTTTCTTAAGTTTTTGTGTTAAGTGAAAGATCATATTTCTTAAGTTTTTGTGTTACAATTTATGCTGGTAGTTTAACTTTGTTTCAATATTGATTCTTTTTCATACTTTTGATTAACTTATAATCTTAATTATAGTTATTGCACAATTTCATAAATTTGGAGGGGTTTGTTTGTTTTTCTTTTCACGAAAGATATGACATCTTGAGTAAAGAATGCAAAACAATAAATTTCAACTATAAAAACAATCACCAATTAGTCGAGAAAATAAATTGATCGACCGGGTCATTCTCCTGAAATTAATATTCGAGTAACTGTACTCGAACTCTTCCACCTCCACTCCTACCATTTGTGTTATATTGTTATAAGGAGTACTATTAGCATTCTCATGGGCAATGATAACTAGCACATCATTTTAAGAATGTAACAATGAGATGTAAATTTCAATTAAAAAACCAACACGTTCTATGAAATCATATAGTACCATTTTATGACTATCCTAGCTAATAACTAATGACTTGTGATATCAATCTAACTATCATGTAAAAATATAACGATAATCGACAAGTCAACCATATTATTATACCACAAAAATTTTAGAGAGGCGATCTCACAAAATGAGGGAAGAAAGTTATTTCCTACTGGTTAGATAAAGCATAGAAAAAAAAGGAGATTATTGGAGTAGAGATTGGAGAAAGTAAGAGTTGTAGGACAATGGAGAAATATAATGAAGAGGAGATTTGATTTTGGAGTTGAAAATATGATCATGTTGCCCGAGTTCTCCTCCTTTTTATAAAGAGAGAGTTTGTTTTAATTAGAAAACTTTTATATTGTACATGACTTTTGTTAGGGATAAAAATTGAATTTTATTGTCCGTGACGTGGCAATGTTTTACTGGCAAAAAGGGTGGCAATCGAGGGACGACGTGGCACACAATAGTTGGTAGAGGAAAGGAGAGAGGGATAGCTGAGGTGGCGCGTTATGGACCACAGGATAAAATAATAACAAACACAAGTTGGGCCAAGTAAAATCACACGCACGGAAGAGAGGAAGGGATTGGGCTTTGACCTTTTCAAATAACCACTACCTATTTTCATGGTAACCATCCAAGAATCCAGGAGCAGAGGTAGGAGGAAGTCTACCAACTTCAAACCTATTCTTGAAAACTATATAAAGCAAAGAGAAGAAGCATTGGATTCATTGGAACTGGAGCAAAATCAACACAATACTTCTCAAAATTCCCGTCTACTATTGGCGATAATTCACTAGCTAAAATTAATCTTGTATTTCCTTACTTGGGCATATTATTCTCGATCATAGTGCAAATTTGGTGGAATTCCGACTCCCCCCGCGGTTGTTCCCACACCGGGTTTTCCGCGTCACCAAAAATCCTCCGTGTCATTCTTTTCACTCGTCTTTATTTCGTTATTCTTATCGTCGCATTTAAACCATAATTGACATTAGATTAATCACTATCACTCACATAAAATATTCATAACCGGTAAATTTTTACCAAAACAGTTTGGCGCCCACCGTGGGGCATAGTGATCATTTTCTATAGCCAAACCTCGTAAGACCAAACCAACCGGCACCATGTCTGGAACCAGCCAGAATCCTTCCAGCAGCCAGAGCATGCCAGCCCTGTCCTCTGGAGCAGGACCTACGTCTTCATCTGCAGGATCAGTCAGTGCATCCCCAGCATCTAGCCAGACGATCGCCGCAGATTCCAAAGACAGCAGGTGCATCCGGTCAGTCCAAATCCAGTAGGGAAAGCAGCCCCAGCAGAGGTGAAGCCGTATCTAGAAGTCCGACCCAGGAAAGCTCAGGCGCAGAAGTTTTCCGAAGCAGAGGATCTACAGCGCTCGATCCGATGCAGGTGATGATTCAGGGGATGGACACTCTGCGTCGGGCCATTGAGGATCTGAGGAAGGACAACCAGAACCTGATTGCTCGGATCATGCAAAGATCCAGACCAAGCCAGCATCAGCGCCAGAGGCTCCTACCAGAACCAGCGGCGGAGGGTCGGGTCGATCAATTCCATCAGAATTAGTCACCAGACTGGATCTGGCAGGAACAGCACCCATCGAACCAATCGAGCCCAGAGGATTGGGATGCCTATCATTTGATAGTCCACCTAATCTGCAGCAGACAACAGGTAACGCTTTGTTTAGTACCCCTTCAGGATCTGACCTTCCACCCTTCTCAGGTACCCCCGCACACCAGACACCAGGATGGCAGTCTGGACCTGTCCCCAATACAGTAGTTCTATCCTGCAACCAGTTTACCAGTGAACCCTGGATCGGAGGATTACAGCAGACAATAGGATGGCAGCCTGGATCCATAATCAGTGCAACACCAAGAACGGTCACCCAAAGACCAGGCCAACTTTCCGGAGCACCCGGCTAGGAGGTACACCTGCTTTGGTTCCTTTTCACTTTGTTTCTAACCCTCTTGCAGGAGCAGGTAATTCGCTGGAGCAGCAATACCAGGAGCTGAGGGAGCTAATGTATAGGATACCAGGCGTAGCCCGTCCGCTGGAGAAAGCAGCCAGATATAGCTACGCAGAATCACCTTTCGTGGATGATATAGCTCTAATCGGTGTCCCTAAAGGATGTGTGCCGCCAGCTATGACACTCTATGACGGAACCACAGATCCACTTGACCATATCAACCACTACAAGCAGAAAATGATGGTGATAACCGCAACTGGATCTCTAAAGGAAGCTTGTATGTGTAAGGGTTTCGGATCAACACTGTCAGGAGCAGCCCTGCAGTGGTTCGTCGGTCTACCTAATAAAAGCATATCCAGCTTCGCCAACCTAGTCAATGCCTTCAACCAGCAGTTCTCCAGCAGCAGAAAGCCAGAGAAGTAGACCAGTGACCTCTACCGGATAGTGCAAGGGTTTGAGGAATCTACCCGTGATTACTTGAACCGGTTCAACAAGGAGAAGGTGTCAATTCCGAGGTGCGATATAGCAACCGCTATACAAGCCTTCCGTCGAGGACCGCACCAGGATTCACAGCTATACAAGGACCTAACCATGCATCCATGCACTACCTTTGAGGAGGTACAATCGAAGGCAATTGCTGTCATGAGGCTGGAAGAAGACTCTGCACCTGTAAGAGGCACTTATGATTCAGACCAGTATCCGAAAGGCTCAGAGAGAAGAAGAGTGAAAGATCCAAACCCTACAAAGCGGGGAGCGTGAATAAAGTTTCTGGAAATTTTGAAGGAAAGGGCGAAGCAGATCTGCCTCCGAAAGTAAGTGAGTATGGTTTCACTACCAATCTTGCAGGACTATTCAAAGCCTTGAAGGAGCTGGGACGCAGAGTCAGATGGCCAAAACTTCCAGAAGGAAGCCCCGGCAAGAGAGACACACAAGAAGTGTGAGTTTCACGGCAGCAACACCCACAACACCGATGAATGCCACTCCCTCAGAAAGGAAGTCAAATTCCACTATGACCAAGGAAACCTGGATCACCTCCTACCCAGAAACGAAACCAGAGTAAATTCAGCGGATCAGGTTCTGCCATCCCCTCCTCCTCATTGCTCTAGAACTGTGAATGTCATTACAGGTGGATCAGAGCTGTGTGGGCTGACCTATTCAGCAGCTAAGAGGCACGCAACCAGGACTAAAGAAGACAGACCAGAAAGCTCCTGCAGGGTTAACCACCAGAATCTGCCATCAGTCACCTTCGACGAAACAGACGCAGGATCTGCTCCAGAACAGCACCACGATGCCTTAATCATCACGCTTCCCATAGGAAATTGCAAGGTGAAAAAGATCTTGGTGGATATCGGAAGCCCCGTCAACTTGATCATGATGGAAACACTCAAAGGAATGGGATTCACTGAGAAAGACCTGGCAAAGAAGTCAATCCCCTTAGTTGGTTTCAGTGGCGAAACAAAGCACTCCCTAGGAGAAATCATCATCCCAACCTACGCCGGGGGTGTAAACAAACAGGTAAGGTATCTGGTTATTGATGGGCCCTCTACTTACAATGTGATCCTTGGCAGGCTCTAGATCCACGAGATGAAAGCAATCCCCTCAACGTACCACCAATGCCTGAAGTTTCCAACACCTTGGGGGGTACAAGAGATACGTGGGGACCAGGAAGAAGCTAAGGATTGCTACAAAGTGGCTCTGAAGCCAACAACCGGTTCGCCCGCATAGCAATTACAGAGCCAGCGCATCCAGGACGAGTACATTGAGCCTCAGCAGGCAGAACTAGACGAAGTCATCCTGGACGCGCTGCACCCAGAACGAACTGTTCTCATTGGATCTGAGTGTACAGGTAAAATTCGTAAAGAACTCGTTCGGTTATTGAGAACTAACATAGACTGCTTTGCTTGGTCACATGATGATATGATAGGGATAGACTTTGTGTCCGACTTCTGTCCAGCACTCCAGACCCAGGCCGAACAGGACATCCTGAATCTGAAAGAAGACAAAGGAGAGCAAGTATGGGAGCTACATGTGGACGGAGCCTCCAACGCCAAAGGAGCGGGGAGTAGGATCGGTCCTCAAATCACCCAGGGAGACCTCATAGTCCAGGCCGTACGATGTAAATTCAAAGCCACAAACAACGAAGCAGAATATGAGGCACTAATCCCGGGTCCAAGCGCTCGGATCCGAAAATCGACACCTTCAGGTTTGCAGTGATTCTAAGCTTATAGTTAACCATGTTAATGACTGCTATGAGGCCAGGGATCTCAGGATGATGGCATATCTAGACGTAGCAAAGGAGCTGAAAGTCAGATTTGTCACTTTCAACATCAAGCAAATTCCCAGGGACCGAACGCGAGCGGACACACTAGCCACCCCCGGGGGCAACCTTCAAAACAGAACTATCTCCACAATACCAATTGTCCACGTCGGAGCCAAAGAACACTAAAATCTCAGCAGGAAGCGGAAAAGGTGTGCAGCACCAGCAGTGAAGAAAATACTCCAGACTGGAGGAAACCCTACCTAGACTGGTTGCAGAATGATGTCCTACCAGCAGATAAAAGGGAGGTAAGGAGCTTTAAAATGAGAGCATCCAGATTCATACTAATTGACGGTGTTCTATTCAGGAAATCCCTCGCTGGACCCTACCTCAGATGCCTGGATCGGGAAGAGTCTCAGGCTGTTTTGCATGCTCTCCACAGTGGGGAATGTGGAAACCATGGAGGGGGCAGGAGCCTGTCCAACAAGTAGAGGTGATCATGGGCCGGGCCAATGCGGGCTTGGGTCGGGCCCTTCTAATAAAAGCGGCCCATTTGTGTAGGACGGGGCGGGTCGGCCCAGATGCGTGGGCTTATTTAGCAAGCCCAAACCCGGCCCTTATGGGCTAATGCGGGCTTTTGGGCCTAAATGGGCTTTTTCGGGCCCTAAAATTTACGACTTATCCTTGGAAATAATTAGCGTAATACCTTCAGTTACAATTTTTAAAACATACATAGTGTATAAAATTGCACAAAATATGATGAAATGCATATTAATTGCTCTCTAAAATAAAATAATGACAAAAATCGCCACTTTAGAATGCTTAATCATGCATTCTTAGATATGATTTATGTTATGTATACTTTGTTTTATAAATCTAAAAAAATATACTTGAGTTTGTAAAGAGTTGAGTATAACTTTAACGCTACTTTAATAAGTTTTATTAGAAAAATATTCATTATTAATAAATATGGGTCGGGCCGGGCCAAAATTTGGGCCAAACGCTTGGCCCAAACCCGGCCCCAAAATATTTTGGGCCTTTTTAGGTCGGCCCATGGGCTTTTTTGGGCCAAAACTAAAGGCCCAAGCCCTTCAAAAAACCGGGCCGGGCCAGGTAGGGCCAATGGGCTTGGGCCATTTGATCAGCTCTACCAACAAGGCACTGAGGCAGGGATACTTCTGGCCCACAATGCGCAAAGATGCCATAGAGTTCACAAAAAGATGTGACGCTTGTCAGAGGCACGCCCACGTTAGACACCAGCCTGCAAAGCCTCTGCACCAGGTTATCTCACCATGGCCCTTCATGAAGTGGGGAATGGACATCGTAGGACCACTACCCAGAGCACCAGGAAAAAAAGTCTATATGCTCGCCATGACGGACTACTTCTCCAAATGGATAGAAGCAGAATCATTCTCCCAGGTTACAGAAACCCAGGTGATATCTTTCATTAAACGCAATATCATATGCAGGTTTGGCATTCCATCTGAGATTATATGTGATAATGGGTCCCAATTCATTGGAAATAAGACGGAAGCTTTTTGTGCTTGGTGGAATATCTCGTTGCAGAAATCTACTCCTAGGAAACCCCAGTCCAATGGACAAGCTGAATCCAGCAATAAGATTATCATTGAAAACTTGAAAAAGAAACTAGAGGAGATTGGGGGCAAATGGGCGGAAGAGCTACCCGGTTTCTGGTCGACAGTAACCACACCAAAGGTTGCAACGGGCAAACCCCCTTCACCTGGTGTTCGGAGTGAGGCGTCATCCCATCCGAAGTTAGGGTCCCAACCCACAGATATGGATGCATCACAGAAGACCGGAACCAGGTGGAAATGGCAAGCAGCCTAGACACGATAGATGAACTCAGAACCAGCGCCCAGATCAGGATGGCTTCTTACCGACAGACTGTGGCTAGAAGCTACAACAAGAACGTAAAAGTGAGAACTCTGCAGGTGGGAGATCTGGTCCTGAGAAAAGTCTTCCAGAATACCAAGAACCAGCAAGCAAGGAAATTTGCCAACAACTGGGAGGGGCCATACCAAGTAGAAAGCACAGTTGGAAATGGAGCCTACCGACTCATGACTATGGAGGGCAAATGGTTCCCAGATCCTGGAATATCACCCACTTGAAAAAATATTTTACTTAAGTCACCAGCATGGTCAACAACTGGGTACTCAGCCTACCAGATACAGTTCAGCCAGGTTCTAGATATTGTCTTACATATTTTCTGGCTCTGAATATTTTTCTGTCTCTAAGTATTTTTATGTCTCCAAATATTTTTCTGGCCCTAAGATATTTTCCTACTTCTAAAGTATTTTTCTATTCCTAAACATTTTTCTGGGCCTGAATATCTCCAGATTCTGAATGTTTTCTGGCTCTAAAACGTTATTTCTGAATTCAACATTTCTGATTCTAAAATAGCCTTGCTCGTGTTTTAATTCTAACAAGTTTTAAGTTGTAAAACCACTTTGAATAATTTAATTTTTTTCAAATAAGCCAAGTAAATAAAATGCAAACTAATCTGGCAGAGCCTGTATTCATTACAGAAGGCGTGTGTCCGTGGCTAAGCACGTACAACCGGGACAACCAGCCTCCCGCGATGCATTAGCACCCACGCAAGCCTGGCTCCTCTGGACGAGTGGGCATACTAGACCCCTTAGCCAGCAATCTAACAGCGATGGCCAAACAAACGACGTGCATGCACAAATCAAAGCACCAGAAACGGTACGACACAATGAGATAACCATTAGAAAATACTTAAGTTGCAAAAGCAAAGTACGTCTGGCACCAGAACCAGACCAAAATACATAAACTGTTCAAAATAAAAATGTCATGCCCCGTAGGGCCAAAAACTAACTAAGCATGGCAAAAGTCTTTCAGGTGCAGAGAAAAACTAATCTATGTTAATATGCTCCACAGCTTCAGAAGCAGCTGTCTGAGTGTCGGGAGCGGGAGAATTCACCTCATCCTCAGCACCTGGATCATCAACGGAAGCAGCACCAGGTTCCACCAAGCCAGCCAGCACATCCAGATTCAGACTGTTGAGTTTATGGATTCAAGTACCTAAGAGGGGGAGGGGGTGAATTAGGTACTCTTTTAAAATTTTAACTTCAACTTTATTGAATTAAAGTAAGTTACAAGAACAAAAGAGATGAGAGGATACTTTGAATAATATTGAAAGATTGAACACGTATCACTATGAATGTTTGCTGAAGTATGAAAGCAACAATCGTTCTGACTGTATCTATTTGTCTCAGTTTGTGAGATGTGACTGCAGACCAAATGCGACAGTATGATGAACTGTTACTTCTAAGTTTAAGCGAAACAAAACAAACAAACAAAGTATAAAGCAGCGGAAATAAAGTAAGCACTTGAACACGAGATTTTTGAATTGGTTCGGCAAGAAACTCAAGTGCCTACGTCCAATCTACCTTTTTATTACTTTCCTTTAGTGATCTACTCCGAAAACTAAAAGACCCTTGTAATAAAAGACGCCAACCTACTCCGGTTGCAAAGCTAGTACAAGAACTACTCCGTTCTTATGACAAGCTAACTCGCAATCTACTCCGATTGCCAACTCACAACCTACTCCGGTTGTCAAGAGTAAAAGACTACTCCGTCCTAAACTCTACTAACACACTTAGAATGTTATAGGATCAAGTTTCCACTAACACATTCTTAACAAAGAATAGAGGTGGACAACTTTTACAAGATCAACAATTCTTAAGCAAGAGAGTTTAGTATAGAAAAGCAACAGTAGCCACGACTGTAGAAACTTAAAGACACTTGAAGACTTTTAAAGGATTTTGCAAATAAAACACGATTTTAAGCTCTTAAAATTAATTTGCAAAGATGAAAGAATTATTTCAGAAAAGTCTTGAGGATTTAATGAGGAGGGACACGGTTTATATAGAGGAGGTGAGTGAAGGAGGTTGCTAGGGTTTTGAAGGGTCAAAGACCTCACATGTGAAGGACAATAGCAACCACCCAAAGCTTGCACCAAAAAGGGGTCTTTTGCAAAGGTAAGAAAAGAGAAAGAAGGTTTGAAAGATAACCTTAAATGTTCATGCAAAATCAGAAAACAAAGGATGTGAGACAAGTCACATGATGACAAGTTATCACAAATATGGCAAAAAGTATTTCTTGTTTTCTTAAAGACCAAAGGATTGAATTTGCACAAAGAGGAAACATTTTGAATAATTCAAACCACTCTTTAATGAAGACTACTCCTTAATAAAAATCTGATTTTTTATCTTTGAAAATAAAAGTCACGTGAAAGCTTTTGAAAGATAAAATGGAGCTTCAAGTTTTTACGAGTTGTGGCATAATCCAAACCAGCTGTTTGCGTGTGAAAGCAATGATCCCTGGACTGTTTCTATTACTCTAGTATACTCTACTTTCTTGCTTGTACATTAGATGACACTCGACTAAATACAATGGGATTAATAACAACTTCAACACTTCTTAATCCAAGCTTGATTACATCATTAATCCTGAAAAGGTAAACTAAGATAACACAAATCAAATGGGCATGTTATCATCAACATAAGGAACCCAACAAATTCCCCCTTTGATGATGACAAGCCCCAAACGAATGTATAAGCAATGTAAACACCTTGATTCAAGATTTTTAAACAAGCAAGATCAAATGATAGAGAAGGGACAATATTACCTTACCAAGGGCAAAAGCTAGAATCAAACTATCATGACAATTTTACATTGCCCCAAACAAGAATCAAGCTAAGAAGGTTAAACAAGCCATTAGTTTAATCAATAAGCAAAGAGATTTAAAGCATGAGTTTACCTTTTCCCCCTCTTGACATCATCAAAAGGATAGGGATGTCACAAGCATTAGAGTGCAGATATTTCATAAGAAAACACAAAAAAGACACATGGAAGTGTGACAAGGTAACAAAGTCAACATAAACAAGGATTAGGCATAAGCTAACCAAAGTTCGACATAGCTAAACAAAGTTTAAAATACACCACCAATTGTTCAAAATAACAAGCAAGGAAAATAAGTCTTAGAAAGGCACAACCAAGGTGGAACAAAATGAAGGGGTACGGGTAAGGGTTAATAGGCCGAGAGGAAAGGGAAAGGCTAAGGAGAGGAGGCTTGTTCACCATCTGAGCCACTACCCAACGGGTCATCATCCACATGATCATCACCAACTTCTTTTGTTGACACAAGGGTGGAAATGATATCCACCTCACCACGGATGAGGTCCAAAGTAGAAGCAAGGGCCGAAATTGCCATGTCCTTTTGACGAGCATCTTCCCTAATCCACGCACCCAACTCAGCCACGGCATGAAGCACTTCCCGTATACTACCCGTATTCACTTGACTTGTTGACCCAACTTCCGGGTCCTTCTTAATTTTCACAGAGATCAATTCGTCATTTTCAATTTTGATCAACATCTTCCCCATTTGCCCATCACTCATAACATCACACATATCCAACGAACCCAAGCTAGTATTCACTAACACTCCTTGTGCCTTGAGCACAACCGATAACCACATTCCATAGGGTAAGTGAATCAAGCTAGAAGAAGGTCGACGAAGCTTGGTCGAAATGAGTTGAAAACGTTTAAACATTAACCCGACTAGGTTCACCTTCTTATGGGTAGCAATATGATAGATTAAGTATTGTTGGGCTATGGTGAGTTTTCCCCTATCACCCGAGGGATGAATAGACCTACAAAGCATGTTGAAAATGATACGGAGAGGAGGAGGGATTTGGGTGTTGCTCACGGGTCCAGGAGAAACAGTTTTGGGGCAAACGGTTTGAGCAATACTAAGAGGTGAGGCATATGGTAAGGCAACCCAAGTTTCGGAGGGGAGTTTGTCATAGCCTCCGACTGGAATATTAAGAGCAGTAGCGAAATCAGATTGAGACAATTTAAGGGGCTTACCGTTCACCTTAGCCGTAAGAGTTTCACCTGACTTATCAATCCTAACAGTTGCAAAGAACTGTATCACCTCACTTACAAACACCGGCTCACGCATCTCCAATAGCTTCTCCCAACCTTGAGCTAGAACCATATCACGGACGGAGTGAAAAGCAGGCGGCTCGAACCAAGTTTGATTATAAACCCGAGGAGAGTGAATTGCTTTGATGTTCATCAACCTTTCACAGTTTTTGTAAATTGAAGTAGGGAGGTCAATACTCTCAAGGTGATCCCAAACGATGGCCAAGTCCCATTTCGAGGTTAGGGAGACCGGATCCGAGGGAGAAAGGTATACAAGCTTTTTCTTCAATGGTTTCGATTTTTTCTGAGGAGGTTCACTTGGATTTACAATTGGAGCATCAACAGTGGGGTTGTCAACATTACTCGCTCGATAGTTTAAATTGGGGGTAATTGGGATGAGGAGGCTTTTTCCTTTCTTTTGTTGTTCTTTTTCACGGAGTCGGGTCGACTCGCCGGACTTAGATGGATTTTCATTTAAATCAAATTCGGTTTCATCTTCAACATCTTCAACCAATACTGTAACCGGTTCAGAGGAGGAGCTCGGAACAGTGGAGCTTTTCTTCCGACCACCACGTGTGCGTCGTCCTACCATTGTGGAGATGGGAATGTCGTCGGATGATGGCGGATCAGTGGAAGGAGGATTTGGGAGATGAAGGGTTAGTGGATTGGGATATTTGGACGGGTAGTTGTAGGTGATGGGTTGAGGGAGTTTAATGGCCCATTTAATGAGGTAGGAGAGGTGGTTGGCCCGACTAAACAAATTTAATCACTTGAAATAAAAACGCAAGGTAGCATATAATAAACGTAAATTTAGATATGAGGTTGAGTGATTACCGACTCACAAATACGGTGTCAATTTTTGGTCCAAACATGATGTCAATTCACTTAGAACACTTAATAATATATATCCAATTTTAATTTAATCAATTAAGGAATTTTGTAAAACTCACACTAAAAATCACAAGCTATTAATTAACCCAATTTCTAGTCTAAATTTCTCAAAATGTTCTCTTGCAAGTGGCTTAGTAAAAATATCGGCAATTTGATTTTCGGTCTTGCAAAAGATAAGTTTAATATGTCCTTTTTCCACATGATCACGAATAAAATGGTGACGAATATCAATATGTTTGGTTTTAGAGTGTTGAATAGGATTTTTGGAAATATTTATTGCACTCGTATTATCACACATTAAAGGAATGGAGTCAAAAATAATACCAAAATCCAAGAGTTGTTGTTTTACCCAAAGGAGTTGAGAACAACAATGTGCCGCGCTAACGTACTCACTTTCGGCCGTAGAAAGAGCTACCGTGTTTTGTTTCTTTGAGGCCCAAGAAGTCAAGCAAGGACCCAAGAACGTTGCAATTCCGGAGGTACTCTTTCTATCCACCGTGCACCCCGCATAGTCCGCATCCGAAAATCCTATAAGATCAAAAGGACAATATAAGGGGTACCATAGGTAAAGATTTTGTGTTCCAATCAAATACCGAAGAATTCGTTTAACGGCTTTGAAATGTGATTCTTTCGGATTTGCTTGGAACCTAGCACATAAACAAACACTAAAGAGAATGTCGGGACGACTTGCGGTCAAGTAAAGAAGTGAGCCTATCATACCTCTATACACCTTATCACTAACATTCTTACCGAGTTCATCTTTGTCCAATTTGGACCCGGCTACCATAGGTGTATCATGAGGCTTACCATTAGTCATCCCAAATTTCTTAAGCATTTCCTTAATATACTTTTGTTGGTGGATCATGATTCCATCCTTTGATTGCTTAATTTGGAGCCCAAGGAAGAATCCTAGCTCACCCATCATGCTCATTTCAAACTCCGATTTCATTAGTTCCGAAAAATATAAGTAAAGGAGTTCATTTGTTGCACCAAATATAATGTCATCAACATATACTTGTACAACCAACAGTTCGTCTGACTGTTGCTTCAAGAACAATGTTTTGTCAACGGAGCCTCTTTTAAAACCATTTTCAATAAGAAATTTAGACAATCTATCATACCAACATCTTGGTGCTTGTTTTAAACCATAAAGAGCTTTGTCTAATTTGAAAACATGGTTAGGCAAATCATTGTTCTCAAAACCCGGTGGTTGCTCTACAAAGACATCTTCTTCCAAATATCCATTTAAGAAAACGGTTTTGACATCCATTTGGAAGAGTTTAATGCCTTTGTGAGCCGCAAAAAGCTATAAGCAATCGTATGGCCTCAAGTCTAGCTACCGGTGCATAGGTTTCATCGTAATCAATACCCTCTTGTTGGTTATAACCTTGCACCACTAGTCTAGCCTTGTTCCTTACAATTTCTCCCGAGTCATCAAGCTTGTTGCGAAAGACCCACCTAGTACCAATGACGGTACGATTAGGCGGTCTAGGGACTAGGTGCCATACCTCATTTCTTTTGAATTGATTGAGCTCATCTTGCATGGCAAGCACCCAATCTGCATCAGTCAAGGCGACTGTTACATTTGAAGGCTCAATTTGAGATAGGAAGGCATTATGGGCACAATACTCATTGAGGTGAGCGAGATTGTTGACGGATGATCTTGTTCGAATTCCCGAGTTGAGATCACTTGTGAGATTAGTGAGTGGATGAGAGCTTTGATGTTTCCACTTCTTTGGAACAATGGTTTCTTGTTCCCCCTCAGCTGCATCAGTCACAGTGACTGTTACTATTGGCCTGGAAGGTTCTTCATCCTCACTGTTTTGGGCTACTTCAGTTCTGGAGGTGGATGCAACAGTCGTTGGGTCTGTTGCTTCCAGAGAGGAATCAGAAGTACTACGTGTTCCCCCGAGTTCTTTGCTCTCCTTTGAAGGTGACAGTCTCTGTGTCTGTTGCAATTCAGTGTTGGGAGCTTCTTCATCCGTGAACACGAAGTCTTTTCGAACAAGGCCAATCTCAAACTCATCATCCTCGTCCTCATCATCATCATCCATGTTTTGTACCTGTCCAAGCACACTAGATTCATCAAAAATGACATGGATGCTTTCTTCAATTAACAAAGTTCGTTTATTGTAAACTTTATAGGCCTTGCTATGATCGGAGTACCCAATAAATACTACTTCATCACTACGTGGATCGAACTTACCCAAGTTATTTTTACCATTGTTGTGAACAAAACATTTGCTTCCAAAACATCTAAAGTATGAAATGTTGGGTTTTCTTCCACGTAATGATTCATAGGGAGTTTTATTTAAAATACTCCTTATCATGACACGATTATGAATGTAGCAAGCGGTATTTACCGCTTCGGCCCAAAAGTTCTTAGGCAACTTACTAGTTAATAACATTGTTCTAGCCATTCCTTCAAGGGTTCTATTCATCCTTTCAACCACACCATTTTGTTGTGGGGTTCTAGGAGCCGAGAAGTTATGGTCTACACCATTGTCATCACAATAAGCACCAAATGATGAGTTTTCGAATTCGGTTCCATGATCGGTTCTCATTGAAACAAGTTTTAAACCAAGTTTATTTTGAATTTTTCTTAACCAAATTAGAAACTCATCAAATGTCTCATCCTTAGAGCTTAGGAAGAGTGCCCAAACGAACCTAGAGTAATCATCAACAATGACACACACATAACGACTACCACCTCTACTTCTAGTTCTCATTGGTCCACATAAGTCGATATGTAAAAGTTGCAAAGGTTGAGATGTACTCATAATTCTTTTGGATTTAAAGGAACTTTTAACATGTTTACCTCTAGCACATTCATCACATACTTTATCAAAATCAAATTTTATATTAGGAATGCCTTCAACTAAGTCAAGTCTTTTAAGGGTATTAAGAGTTTTTGTACTAACATGACCAAACCTTTTATGCCATAACCAAGGATCATTGTTCATTACACTCATGCAAGACATGGTGTGACCGGATAGAGAGTTCAAATTAGTTAAGTAAACATCTTTGACACGTCTTCCTTCGAGTATTAGTTCATTAGTAGTGGCATCAAAAATTCGACACATATTGGCACGAAATTCAACAACATTACCCTTATCACAAAGTTGAGAGATGCTAAGGAGATTATGCTTCAAACCTTTGACAAGCCGCACATTGTCGACACAAAGTAAGGATGACTTACCAACTTTTCCAATACCAATTACTTCACCTTTCTTGTTGTCACCAAACCTTACCGTGCCACCATCATACGCTTTAAGTGAGAGGAATTGGCTTCTATCACCCGTCATGTGACGAGAGCATCCACTATCCAAGTACCAATTGCGGCCGCCTCTCACCAAGCCCTACACAAGATTAGTTTTTGAGTTTAGGAACCCAAATGAATTTGGGTCCCTTTTTGGGATCAACATAACTTGTGGTGTCTTTCTTAATGTTCATTTCTTTTAATGTTTTGGTGTTCTTATCAATGTCATCAAATCGTTTTGTACATCCATTAAAAACATGACCATTGTCACCACAATAATTGCGAATTATGTATTCGGGAAGACCTACGTACTTCCTTCCTCTAAAATCATTTTTAGGCTTCTGGATGCAACAGTCAGTCTGACTGTTCCATTTGAACCCCAAACCAGCAGATTTCTCACATTTCTCGGTTTGATTCGTGAGGAAGTTTAACACGGTTTGACTTCCTTCCCATTTTTCAGTGATGTTCTTAGCATTAACAAGTTCATTGGTCAAGTCTTTGACACGAGAGAGAAGATGCAAATTCTTTTCCTTTTCTCTTTCAAGTTCATCATTGTTAACACTTTCTATGGACAATCTTTTCTCAACAATGAAGTCATGGGTGTGATTGTTGAGTTTAGACACGAGATATATGATTCTTTCTTTAGACTCTTCATATTTGGATGTCATCTCGTCAAGTCTTTTGCTTAGATCAACGACTTCATCGGATCTTTGGTGAGGAGAAGACCTAGAAGTGCTACATTCGGGCATACCTTTTTGAAAGAAAGTAAGCCTATCATGGAGATCTTCTAGTTCATTCTTGAGACAAACAACCTCACTTTTAAGACACTCATTTTCATTTTCCAACCATTCACTTTTTCTTTTAAACTTGTCTAAATCGTGGTCAGAAGCAACAGTCTTAGAAACTGTTTCTCTCAAGTCTACAACTTCAACTACAAGGTCATAGATCTCATTCTCAAGAGCATCTTTGTCCTTCAAAATGTCATCACGTTCCTTGGTTAGTTGGGAAACTTGCATCACCAAAGTTGTGTTGACATTCTCAAGGTCCGAGACGTCCGTGGGGGTCAACCTAAGACGCTCTAGTTCTTTAGTCAAATGTTTGTTTAACTTGTTGACTCTTTTGACTTCATTATATGCCTCAGAAGTGACAAGAATGTGATCTGTTGCTTTTAGTTCATTTTTCAGATTAAAGTTTTCTTGAGCAATTTCCTCAATCTCATTTTGCATTATATCAAGCTTATTGGTTTGAGACCGACACTTATCAAAAAGTTGGTCAAGAAGCTTACATACTTTCTCTTTGGAGTAAGTTCTAGCCTTGGCCTTTAGATGATTTACCTCGTTGTCGGAATCGGAGTCGGAATCGTCGGGGTTAGCCATGAGGCATCTTAAGTGTTCAAGTTTTGGGTTTTTTGAGACTTTTTCTTTACCATGATTTTCAAGACACATTTTAGCCTCAAGTTCCTCCTCGATGAGTTCCTCATCTTCCTCGGAGTCGGACATTCCCCATATAGCACTCATGACTCTATGTTTATAGTCCTTTTTAACCTTTTCTCTTCTTTCCTTAGATTTGATTTCTTCCCACTTGGGACATTCTTTAATTTGATGAGTTTTATCACCACATTTAAAGCATCCCACGGTGGAGGTAGGTCGTTTCTTAGGAAAGCGTTTTTTCGAGTAATTATTAGTGAACCTTTTGTTACCTTGTCCATTTACCAACCCGGCTAAGTTCCTTGTGAACATAGCAAACTCGTCTTCCTCCTCATCTTCTTCATCACTTGGAGAAGATGTGAGGGCGAGACTCTTTCCCTTTGATGACTCACTAGAATGCTTATCGAGGTTAAACTCGTGAGCCATTAGTGATCCCATTAGTTCATGAAGAGATAGGGTTGACAAGTCTTTAGCTTCCTCTATGGCGGTGACTTTAGGTTGCCATTTAGGGGTTAGACTACGAAGGATTTTTCGAATGATGTCCTCGGACTCGAAATTCCTTCCTAGACTTTGAAGCTCATTAATAATACAAGAAAAACGTGAAGAGAAACTATTTAAAGACTCGTCCTTTGACATTCTAAACATTTTATATTGTTGCATGAGAAGGTCAATACGGTGTTTTCTTACTTGGGACGTCCCTTCATATGCAAGTACAAGGGAATCCCAAATAGATTTTGCCGTAGGACACCCGGAGATTCGACTAAATTCCCCCTCACCAACACAACGTTGAAGAATCGACATTGCTTTGGAATTCTTTTCGGCAAGCTTGAAGTCGTTCTCATTGTAATTTCTTTCCTCTTTTGTCTTGGTGAAACCGTTAAGAATATCGGTTTCCTCAATGGCAAGAGGTCCATTTTGGATGATGTTCCAACATTGATAATCGATACTTTTGATGTAATGTTCCATTTTGAGTTTCCACCATCCAAAATTCGAACCGGTAAAGACCGGGATCTTGGAGTGTTTCTCGGAATCCATTACCCACGAATCAAACTCTAAGGCGGTTAGCCTCGATCAAGAGCACGAGGCTCTGATACCAATTGTTGAGTTTATGGATTCAAGTACCTAAGAGGGGGAGGGGGTGAATTAGGTACTCTTTTAAAATTTTAACTTCAACTTTATTGAATTAAAGTAAGTTACAAGAACAAAAGAGATGAGAGGATACTTTGAATAATATTGAAAGATTGAACAAGTATCACTATGAATGTTTTTCAAGTATGAAAGCAACAATCGTTCGATCGTATCTATTTGTCTCGTTTGTGAGATGTGACTGCAGACCAAATGCGACAAAAGATGATGAATGTTACTTCTAAGTTTAAGCGAAACAAAACAAACAAACAAAGTATAAAAAGCGGAAATAAAGTAAGCACTTGAACACGAGATTTTTGAATTGGTTCGGCAAGAAACTCAAGTGCCTACGTCCAATCTACCTTTTTATTACTTTCCTTTAGTGATCTACTCCGAAAACTAAAAGACCCTTGTAATAAAAGACGCCAACCTACTCCGGTTGCAAAGCTAGTACAAGAACTACTCCGTTCTTATGACAAGCTAACTCGCAATCTACTCCGATTGCCAACTCACAACCTACTCCGGTTGTCAAGAGTAAAAGACTACTCCGTCCTAAACTCTACTAACACACTTAGAATGTTATAGGATCAAGTTTCCACTAACACATTCTTAACAAAGAATAGAGGTGGACAACTTTTACAAGATCAACAATTCTTAAGCAAGAGAGTTTAGTATAGAAAAGCAAACAAAGAGCCACGACTGTAGAAACTTAAAGACACTTGAAGACTTTTAAAGGATTTTGCAAATAAAACACGATTTTAAGCTCTTAAAATTAATTTGCAAAGATGGAAGAATTATTTCAGAAAAGTCTTGAGGATTTAATGAGGAGGGACACGGTTTATATAGAGGAGGTGAGTGAAGGAGGTTGCTAGGGTTTTGAAGGGTCAAAGACCTCACATGTGAAGGACAATAGCAACCACCCAAAGCTTGCACCAAAAAGGGGTCTTTTGCAAAGGTAAGAAAAGAGAAAGAAGGTTTGAAAGATAACCTTAAATGTTCATGCAAAATCAGAAAACAAAGGATGTGAGACAAGTCACATGATGACAAGTTATCACAAATATGGCAAAAAGTATTTCTTGTTTTCTTAAAGACCAAAGGATTGAATTTGCACAAAGAGGAAACATTTTGAATAATTCAAACCACTCTTTAATGAAGACTACTCCTTAATAAAAATCTGATTTTTTATCTTTGAAAATAAAAGTCACGTGAAAGCTTTTGAAAGATAAAATGGAGCTTCAAGTTTTTACGAGTTGTGGCATAATCCAAACAGCTGTTTGCGTGTGAAAGCAACATTCGTCTGGACTGTTTCTATTACTCTAGTATACTCTACTTTCTTGCTTGTACATTAGATGACACTCGACTAAATACAATGGGATTAATAACAACTTCAACACTTCTTAATCCAAGCTTGATTACATCATTAATCCTGAAAAGGTAAACTAAGATAACACAAATCAAATGGGCATGTTATCATCAACATAAGGAACCCAACACAAACCATCAGGGAAAGCAGCAGCAAGCTTCCCCTCTTCAGCTCCTAAATCCCAGGCCAAATGCTCTCCCTTCTGGAACGTCTTTATAAATTTGATCTTCGTTTCCAGAGCAGCATAGGATAAAGCATTCATCAGAGTCCCTTTCAACTCCCGCACATCAGAAGCCTTCTCTTCCTGAACCTGAACAACCCGAGCCTCCGCGTCAGAAGCACGATTCTCAGCCTCTGAAGCACGTTTCTCCACCTCTGAGATACGTCTCTCAGCTTCTGGGCACGCCTTTCAGCATCTGCAGCCTTCTTCTCAAAGATCCGACCTTCTTCTCAAGACGAGAAATCCGCCCTTCAAGAAAAAAGATCGTTCAGAACTCGCTTCGAGCAGCCTCCTCCAGCAGCAAACTCTGGGACTTGTCCAGATCAGCTTAAATCTGGAGCCTACCCTCATTGGCTTCCTTCGCGAGCTTCTGAAATTTGGCATTTTCCGCTTCCAGAAGAGGAACTTTCCTCCTCAGATACAAGGACATCTGGAAGGACTGTCAAACCAAAACGAAATGTCAAAAAAAAAAGAGAAAGGGGGGATTATTCTGAGGCAATCAAACATATGTTACCTCGAAAGACTGCTCCGCTGCACGATCCACCAGGTAACGCAAAGCCTTGTCCCCAATGCAGACTCAGGAGAAGGAAACAGCAACTGATCCATCAGGCCCAGGTTACGCTCAGATCTGGCCTTACCAAAATCATCTGGGAATGTATAGACAACCTCCCTAGAAGCAGGAGCAGGTTTGGGAACTGGAGGATCCCCAGAAGCAGGTAACCCATGCCCAGTTAGTGGAGGCCTCACAGCTAGAGGCGTGGCTTCGATAGAAGTCTGCTCCTTAGCCTGGCTCGCAGCAGCAGACCTCCTCTTGGGACGAGGTCCAGAACCAGGGGCAGGAGTAGAATTCCTTTTCTCAGCAGGCTTGGGGGCAACCGCAACTTGCTCCTTTACTTTCTGAGCCAGGACATCGTCCAGCGAAATTCTAGACTTTGCAGAACCTGGAAGCAGCAAAGATCAAGTCAGAACCAGATACATCAGATATTCAGAGGCAGAACCCAGTAAAAAAAGAAAAGAACAACACACCAGTCGACATTAATTCTTTTTCCTCAGCTGCTGCCTCCTTCACCGCAGAAGCAGAATCCTGAACCAGATTGGGGAAGGTCCTGTGCTCAGGGAGCGGACTAAATAGCTTGGAAAGAGACGCAGCTCCGTCGGAAGATTTAGGCAAGTGGCACAGACCTGCAAAAAACACCAAGTAAGGAAGTATAAGCGTCAAAGGAAAATACACGGGAATAAGGACATGCAAATACCATCTGTTGACTGCCAGACGCTGACAATGTAGTCAGTCGGAGGAGGAAGGGTATCAACTTTGACAAAGATAAAGCGAGAAAACCACTTGCTATCATCCGGCTTCACGGGGAAGATAATGCAACTATTTACCCCATCCCGAACCCGGATGGTCACTTGACCCCGACTGAGGGACCTAACCGAGAACAAGTGAGCAAGGTCCGAAAGACCGATCTCGTATCCAAATCGGCTATTCATAGCCACAATAGCAAGCAAAGTCTGCCAAGTATACGGAGCTACTTGGCAGATGGCCAAGTGGTTCAGATTCAGAAACTCCTGGATCATGGGAGGGAAAGGAAATCGCAGACCCAGGCGAAAAGCATACTCATACAAGCAAATCCACCCTTCCCTCACTGAATCAGCTTTCTGGCCAGGGGTTGGGATGTGAAACACCACATCGTCCGAGAAACCAAAGGTTTTCTTGATATAATCAAGATCCTCGGAGGTGAAGTCAGAATCACAAGAATGTTTGGCGGAAAGAACGCCGCCGGAGAGAAAAGCATCAGACGGCATCGCTGAATCCGAGGCCGAGGTCGAAGAAGCGGAGTTTTGTGACATGATGTGCAAAGAAATGAAAAGAAACAAGTAGGAGACAAAGTACCTGTGGAATAGCAGCCGGTAGAAGGGAGGGTTTATGAGAGAAGAAGATGAAGGTGATTGATAATGATGGAAAGGTGAGAAAATAGAGGGAGGGAGGATACCGAGGGAGTTATATAAAAAGGAGAGTTTGAGGGCAAGTGGGGAGTTAATTGGCGGTTGGGAAACATTAAGTGGGGGAAGTTGTTGAAACCAAGGTAACTGCTAAAACTTCGTCAGTTCTCCGCATCGCAACAGAAATTCCCGCCTAAAAATATTTGAGACGGAAATTTGGGGGCAATTGTTAGGGATAAAAATTGAATTTTATTGTCCGGGACGTGGCAATGTTTTACTGGCAAAAAGGGTGGCAATCGAGGGACGACGTGGCACACAATAGTTGGTAGAGGAAAGGAGAGAGGGATAGCTGAGGTGGCGCGTTATGGACCACAGGATCAAATAATAACAAACACAAGTTGGGCCAAGTAAAATCACACGCACGGAAGAGAGGAAGGGATTGGGCTTTGACCTTTTCAAATAACCACTACCTATTTTCATGGTAACCATCCAAGAATCCTGGAGCAGAGGCAGGAGGAAGTCTACCAACTTCAAACCTATTCTTGGAAACTATATAAAGCAAAGAGAAGAAGCATTGGATTCATTGGAACTGGAGCAAAATCAACACAATACTTCTCAAAATTCCCGTCTACTATTGGCGATAATTCACTAGCTAAAATTAGTCTTGTATTTCCTTACTTGGGCATATTATTCTCGATCATAGTGCAAATTTGGTGGGATTCCGACTCCCCCCGCGGTTGTTCCCACACCGGGTTTTCCGCGTCACCAAAAATCCTCCGTGTCATTCTTTTCACTCGTCTTTATTTCGTTATTCTTATCGTCGCATTTAAACCATAATTGGCATTAGATTAATCACTATCACTCACATAAAATATTCATAACCGGTAAATTTTTACCAAAACAACATTCATGTTCCAAGGATTAACAATCTGATTAAAACTACATGTATGTGATCGTAAATATATTTTTCATCTCGACTGATTGAAAATCAGATTCATAGAGATTATTAACTTTTGATGGAGTTTATGCATTGTACTCCGTACATTTTTAAAATTAGAACAGTTATTCAAATTTTTATAGGTTTAAATATTTTTTAAAGTTAAAGAGGATAATAAATTAAATTTGACTCCAACTATAACAACTTTTATTTAGAGGAAGAACGATAATTAAAGAAGTCTGGCAATGCTAAAATGGCTAAAAGAAGAACTAAACCTTCCGTAAAATTATTTGCAAATCTCCAATATATAAACGACGCATGGTGCCATAATTCATCTCAACACACGCCTTCACAACTAAAAAAATGCTACTCTTTGTGTTGTTTGATATGGATGAATGATACGTGCAGTTCTAAATTCGGATGACGCATGCATCTTAATTGTAAACATCTAAATGGATTCCTATCAGACACGCTATTAATGACGAGAGATTCATTCAAAATTTATATTTGGACCAATTAATGGGAGAGGGATATTTTACTCTGTATTGAGGGTAATTCTTTGTTATTTATACGGAGTACCTTATTTGAGTAATTGAAATACAACTATAGCGTGTCATTTAAAATGATATTAAAAGGTCTAAACAATTAGAGGAAGGACAAATTTGAAACACGTGCAACGCACGGGCACAAAATCTAGTTTCAGATAATAGTACTCTAAATTTCCCAAATACCACCATCATTATTTAACACCGCTATATCCATTTTTCTCTCTCATCCTTTTAAAATTTTCCTTTTATTTTTTTTATCATTATTATTACTAGTATTATTTACCCTTAATATTATCATTATCATTAACTGAGTTCCTCATTCAATGTCCATATATTATTATGAGTTATAGACTTAGTTTGTTATATGTTTAATTTGTCCGAGTTCTTATGTCATTTATTTCCTGGATTGTTCTTCCTTCTTGTTCTTGTTTATTCAATTGTTCAATTATTTTTTCTTTGTTATTTAGGTCTTCTAAATTTTCTTGGAATTTTTTTGTGTTTTGTTGGATTTGGTGTGTTGATATTTGTTATGTTACTCGTAGTTATGGGACTATTTGTGGTACGTTTGCCTAAAAAGTAAGTTTATGTGCATTTCTAAGCGTGTTGTAGTGCTTGTTGTAACTTGTAATTCATTGATTTGGATCTTGATATTTGTAATTTCAGCCATTAACATTCTTAGCAGATTATTACTAGTTAGCTTTCTATTTGTTATTTTTTACCTACGTAACGACGGATTATGGATGCCTGGATGGTGTTTAGGTATCCTTTCTTTGTACTTCGATGCTTAAGACATGGCCAATTTATGAGAGTGAACCAACCAAACTGTAGGTAATTAGCCCACATAAGTATTTTCGTGCTTCTTAAGTACCTAACGTAGGTTGGTAAATGGTGTTTGGGTGCTTCCCGTTTAGAACATTGCTATGCGTGGTTTTTATTTTTTTTGTTTGGGGATGAGGGAGGTTCATTTACCATATCATGTTTATATAACTCTTGTTCAGTTTTGTAGTAGTTGCATATATGAGATTAAGGGCTAGATTGTTCTATTTCAGCTACACTTAGGAATTCTACCACATAATTAATTAGGTTGAGAACTCCTACCTCTTGAAGATCGTAATATACAGACCGCCGAATGATAAGACTGAAACTCGTGTGACATATTTTGTAGAAGGAAATACGGGCTCACCTAGGGTCATCTTTAATTGTACAATTGTAGAGGTTTTGTAATGTTAGGGAAACCTGTCTTAATTTTAAGAGTTTTTTTTGTCAAAAACTACCTAAATTTTATATCATTTTCATAAATACTACATTATTACCTAATGTTTTTAATTTTGCGAGAAACTACCTAAATTTTCTTGACTTTTGTCGGACACTACCAAATTGAAAAATCCGATCAAATTAGACAAAATTCTAACTCGAAAACATTATTTTTGGCATTGAACATACATTATTTACTAAATTTAACCACCGCCAATTGTTTTGATTAGCTACTAACACATTTATTTCAATTTGTTTTACGACAATTTTGACTAGTTTGGCCGAGATTGTGGCTAATTTGGACAAAATTATGATTAATTCGATTGACATTTTGACTTATTTGTCAGAATTTTAGTTAATTTGGAAAAAAAATTGTCGAGTTTGCTCATTAATTTCAATTTGGTAGTTTTCGACAAAAGTAAAAAAATACTCCCTCCTAGTCTGATTGTTGGTTCTTCTTTCCTTTTCCATGCTAGTCGGGCGTTGGTCTCCCTTTCTTTTTTTGGTAAGTTTTGTGTGGTCCAAATTCAATTCCATGTGTGGGGTAGGGTGTTTTGTGTGGTCCAAATTATTTCCTTAATTTTGGTGCCCAAAAGAAAAGAAACCAACAATCAGACTAGGAGGGAGTATTAGGTAGTTTCTCGCAAATTAAAAACTTTAGGTAGTATTTATGAAAATGAGGTAAATATTAGGTAGTTTTTGACAAAAAAAATCTAATTTTAAACTGTTGCGTGCTTGGAGCTGTGAAGCCTACCGATATCGCCTTTTTTTATTTTCTTAAATATCAAGTATTATATATGTTCTTTCTCGCTCCTCGCTCCTGAATTTTCAATTATCCCTACTTTTTAAAAATCTATGAGGCCAGGACCTCATAGAAAGGGCACAAATCCATAAGGAGATCAAGTAATTCACCATGTAAGGAGCTCAAAGGGTTTGAGTTGTTTACGGTTAAATGGTTGAAATAAATAAATTGAATAGTCAATGCGCTTTTATGTACGATATTACTTCTAATATAACCTTTTCTTTCTATATATGATGAGAGTCAAAATATGTCCATTATTTTATTACAATTAGTGTATTAGCTGATGGCATTTTTAATTGGTTACTTATGATATTTTCTTTGTTCTTCTAAATGTAATGTCAGCTTGTCTGCAATTAATCGTAAAATATGCATCATAATGTCGATTCATGATTTGGTAATTCATACAGGAAAACATGAAAATAATAGGTTGACATTGGAGGCTCCCATATTTTGGTTCGTCCATGCTGATCAATTGCTCACTAAGAAACATCATTATCAGGCAAAAGCACTTTCTGATATATTTGCAGTGCAACGGAAATTTGATTCTTTGGGATTTGAGGTAACTTCAATGTCCAAATGAGAAATGTGGTATTCCCTTTATAGGAGTGCTATATAATAACCCAACTCAACTCGATGTCACACCAACACTACAAAATAACACAAAAAAAATAAAACTTTCAGTAATGTAGTACGTGAAATGTGCTAAAAGTTCATCTTATTACTCCTATTGCACATTGAACACCCTCAATCTCAAAACTATTTGAGGGTAATAGACGTACGCATGTGATGGATTCTCATCGGGTCCCTTTTTCCAGATGGTTGCTGATTCTAGTGTGCCAGTATAGCTAGAATGAGACAATGAGCAAACAACATTCTGAATCCATGTGTACAGTTATGACCCAATTGCCTAATGGGCTCATTGCCTTATTCTGGCTATACAGAACCAGGATGACGTGGGGTTTACTGCAATTTAGATTACAAAAATTGTTGAATAGGACGGTCTTATAGTATAAGAACAATCCAATAAACAAAGCCCAATACATAATAAAAAAACCACTACGCAAATTGAAATCAGTCCTAAACTATATTTGTTGTGTCTTATTATCTACCATCTACTACGTTCTCCATCTCTCCATAAGCCATTGAAGCCTAAAATCATCGGGTTGTCAAAGAACCAGAGTAGAAGACAAGGGAAGAAGCTTTTCTTCAATGGACTAACGAGATACGGTCTCATACGGAGTGGTTATCAAATATCAACTTTCTATGGAGAGACCCTTATACTATTTGTTTATTGGGCTAATTTCTTTTATTGAACACGTCCTATACTATAGGATGATCCTATAGGAGAGTCGTTGTTTAGATTATTATGAGCTTGCTCTTGGAAGTAGTCCTTAATTGGTTGCTTATGTGTTTTTATATATATTTACAGGGATTGGATATTTTGTGTTTTTTCGCTGTATGCTCACTTGTAACTGGGTATTTGCCAATTCGTAGACGCTAAACCTCTTGCTGTCGAATGGCCATGCCCTGGTTTTATCCATTAAACAGATGAGTTTGACGCAAATAGCGCATTTACTATTGGAAATAGTACAATTCTATTAATTTTTTTCCTTCAGGAAATTAGCTGCGGTGAAATAATCAACAATAGAAAATAAATGTTGATTGAGGTTTCTATGGTAACCAAGTTGTTAGTTTTTGAGGTACATCGCCTTAGCTTTTTAAGCAATTTTTATGAACTTCCAGTAGACACCTTATAACTTTCTACACAACATCTACTCCCTCTGTGTGGGAGTATTTAGTAGAGGTAAAAATAGAGTGCTAAATAAGGAAAGTGCAAAAGAAAAGTACATTTCTTTTTTGGTGAGTTAATTCTGTGAATCAGAGAGAAGTAATAGGAAGAAATGAGAGGCATATATTTGGGGTTAATGTAATCCACAAATAGTTTAGCTTGTAAGTTACTATAAAACTAGTTTTAGGCCCGTGCAAAAATATGCACGGGTATATTTCATGTAATAATAAAATAACACAATATGATGTTTATAATAATAATAATAATAATAATAATAATAATAATAATAATAATATATAGTAATATTTTATAATTATGCCCGTGCGGATAGAATTTTACGGGATTTAATATTTAAAAACTTGAATAAATAAGGTACTAAAAAATTTATCATTTGAAAAATTTAAATAACTTTAAAACTCTTGCATTTACATATAGAAGAACTTTATTTTCAAAGTAAAATCGGAAATATTAGAAAAATTAATGAAATGAAGAAAATAATGTACATATATACCGTAAACACATAAAATGCAAAGAAGAGGATGAATGTCAATGGCACTGGGCTCCGAAGCCACAAATGCGATTTTGGTGAATATATTTTAACATGGACGAACATGAAAATAAACGATAATATTAGACCTGTTAAAATATGACCCGATTTTTTTAGGGTCAAACACCCGTAAATCTTGACCCGCGACCCAAAATGACCCTGAATCTGAAATGACCTGTTATTCTAAGGTCGAAAATCGACCCAACCCGTTCAAACCGATGGGTCAAAAATAAATGAAGAATATTATTAAAATATTAATATTTTTATTTTATATTCGAAATAATAAATATAAAATATAGTATTATTTTTATATTTTTAATTAAAAAAATTATTTAAACGTCAATTTTATATCATTAAATAATAAAATAATTATTAAAATAATGAATATAATATTAAATATAATTTAATTTTAAAAAATGTTTTTCGGCTGGAAAATGGTAAAATAAATGACGTCATAATCTTTTATCTAATCCGTATTCTGACCCTAATCCGACCCAAGACACGTATAACCCGACCTGTAAGCCCCGACTCGAGACCCGACCTATTCGACAGGTCTACACGACATTATTGTCCACTACGGTAAAACAAAAAAATGCAAAAGGTATAAAGCACAAGCAAACCAAATAAACCCAAATTAAAATATGGACCAACAATATTACTTATCTAGGAGATTCATAACCTATAAGCTCACACGTAGGCCGCCTCACTCTTTCATGACTCCATCTCACCTCATCTCCCCATCTTGTTCTTTTTTTTCCCAAAACTCTCTACATCCTTTTTTTGATTTTTGCAATAAAAACTCCACAAATAGGATTATACATCCTGTTGTACCATGAGCATTGTACAACCAATGTATAAGAATCTGAGCTTATATCTATTCTTTCTGAGCTAATTAAAAATTCATGTTTTTAATGTGTAAATCGATGAGTTCAATAATTTCTAATAAAGCTCATATTCTTTAACATAAAGCTCGGATACTTTATCACAAAGCTCATATTCTACACCGTACAACATATACAACTGGTTGTATAGTCTATGAATTGATAAAAACTCTCTCTACATCCTCAGATCATTTAATCTTTCATCCCTCATATTATTCAACTTAAACAACTTTTTTCATCTCTTCTCATTTAATGCATAAAAAAGCTTTTCGATAAACTAAATTAACAATTCTATTTATAACTATAGGATCAGAATTGAAGTTTGAAGTTAATTATTAAAGAAAACAATTAGAAGAAATTCTTGTATGCCAGCTCCAAAACTTATATTGAATTTTTTTTCTATTCACTTGCATGTATTTTAAAGTGTATATATTTTTTTCAATTTTTATATACTTTATATCGGTAATTTCAAATTTATTTATTTTTATTGTCGTTCAATATTTTGAAGTGGTTGTAAATATTTTTTTTTTGGGTATTTTGTAAATTTGTTTCCATTGTACTGTATCTACCTCTAATAAAGTATAAAGATGTATTTTTATAAATTATAGATTTACCTAAATCTGGATACTTCATACAATATCTATATTTGAAATAAATTGTCAACTTTTGGGTTTGTAGTACATTTCATAGATTTAATCTCATTATTATTTTTAATTTTTTTATTTATTTTTATAATAAATAATTGAAATTCTAATATTTTTAATTTATTTTTTTGTATCTAATCAATTGAATCTGATGATAACTGTCTTTTTTTTTTAAAAAAAAACATAAAATTACGAAATTGAGTTTGTTCAAAATAGTAATTGAAGCCCAAAAATTTCATATTCTGTTTTTGTACTAAATCTCATCGATTTAATGATTTTTTAAAATTTTAAATATTTTTAGTTATGTTCATTTAGTAATTTTACATATCTATTTAATTTTTTTATCTTGTTGTCTAGCACATAAAAATATGCCATATTTTCTTTTTTTATGCATGTACTATGTTTTAGTTTATGATTTGATGTAAATTAAAACATTTTAATATATGCATAGTGAAATTCTGAAAAAGGGAATGAGAGAAATTAAATAACTGAAAGTGAATGTGAGGGATTGATTTGAGGAGAGAGACTAATTAATTGTCATATAAATCATGGCGGGGACCACATGCAAAATATATCCCTAAATTCAGCAACCAATGAGAAGTCACGAAAAAACCTAGCTTTTATACTAGGTAGATGTTCAGAAGTTTTATAGTTTAAATCATCACAACATATATCAACGAATAGATTGTCAGTTAATCAATCTTTTTTGTAGACATTTACATTTCTTCATACAAGTTTATTGTTTCAACTATATTATTTCTTGTTCAACTTTAGTGAGGATATATTTCATATTATTCTATTAGAAGCCTATAATTTCCGCTGCTACTCCAACAATTGGCATCAGAGCCAAATAGAATGGCTTCTTCTAGTGGAACCGTCAAGGTTGGCAAATATGAAATTGAAAAGTTCAATGGAAAAAATGATTTTTCGTATTGGACGATGCAGATGAAAAATCTGCTTATTTCACAAAAGTTGCATAAGGCGTTAGCAGGAAAAGAACATAAACCTGTGGATATGAAGGAGGAGGATTGGGAAGAATTAGATCTCGAAGCAAGAGCAGCCATAATCTTATGTCTTGAGAGGGATGTTGCATTCTTGGTAAATGAAGAATCAACGGTTGCTGGAGTCTGGGAAAAGTTAGAGAAAAATTTTATACTGAAAACTCTAACAAATCGGATCTACTTAAATCCTAGGTTGTATACTTGCCCTTGCAGAACAAAGCATTCTTGTTGGTCATCTTGTGGAATTGATGAGCAATATTCAATTGTATGCCCCACACCGCCACAATAGTCACAATTCATTTGGGGAGGATAATGTCTAGATGGAGATGTAGACTCTTGGAGATAGTATACCTTGGAGTGACTAGGTCCGACCTCTTGGACTTGCTTTAATTCCCCTTGCTTCTTTTCCATCTTGAACTCCTCAAACTTCTTGGTCAAGTCATCCAACTTAGCCTTATACTCCACTTCTATCTTTGAGGGCCCCTCACTCTTGTATTCCAAATCCCTTGCATAGCTACACTCCATCTCGGAAATGTTTTGGATCATTTCCGTGATTTGAGCATTGTTTATGTTATCGAAATTGCCACCGGATGCCGCCACAATCATATCCCGAAACCTTTATTCAAGAGTTTGGAAAAAGGTTTGGGTGGTCATCCATTTTGGGATACCATGGTATGGACAAGATGAGTAGGTCCCTAAAACGTTCCCAAGCTTCACTTAGAGTTTCCATGGGTCTTTGCTTTAAGGTTTGAATCTCGTGTCTAATTCTTGCGGTCTTAGACGGTGGGTAGAACTTGTTGATGAAAGCTTTAGATAAAGCCTCCCAAGTGGTAAATGTACCCGACTCATGTGAATTTAACCACTTCTTAGCATTGTCTTTAAAGGTGATAGGGAAAAGCAGTAGGAGTATTTGCTCTTCGGTTACACCATTATGCTTGATAGAACCCGCTTTTTCCTTGAATGTAGTGAGATGATGGGCATCCTCACTTTTCATCCCATAATATACATCTTGTTGCATGTAATTTATCACATGGTGTCGAAGTTCAAAGGTATTAGGAGCAAGGGCTCCATAGTCGATTGCCGAACAAGCCCGATTGGGATCCGGCCTATTATAGTATCCCATAGGTTGATCCACCATATCGTCGTTCACAAGGTTATGTCGTGGAGATTCGGTGTTGTTGGTATGGATGGAGTATTGTGAATGTGTTGGTGAGTTTTGTGGTGAATTGATTGGAGAGTTATTTGGTGGTTTTTGTTTGGTGGAAGAAGAGGGTAGCATATTTGGATGATCAATTGTAGAAGTTTGGGTGTTTGGTGGGTTAACAAAATCTGGAGATCTTTGTATTGCCGATAGAGCTTGTCTTCTTCTTGCCCGAAATATTTTATCGATCTTACGATCAAGTGGGAAAAGAGGTCCGATATAGCACCTATTCATGCACTCAACAAAAGATCAAATAGTCATAATGCAAAGATTGCATTAGGACAAGGAAGAAAACAAACAACAAATAAAAGAACTAAGCCTAGATGAAAACAAATAATCTTGTCCAATATCGTCGTCCCCGACAACGGCGCCAATAACTGTTGTGAAACAAATCTTATATTTGTAACCTCACAAGTATAACGAAAGCTCGTCGTAGATGTGAGGGTCGAACCCAAATGACGGTGGCTATGGTTCTAGAATTGCTTGTTAAACTACTAGTTTAGCCCAAATTAAGAAAGTTTGTTGATTTAAACTAAGGGAATTGAAACTAAAACAATGGAAAGTCGAATAAATGCTTAAGACGATGAGCAACAATGATTAGGGGAACTAGGATATCGGGTTCACTCATATAGATAAGGAGGGAAATACACATAGAGCGACAAAAACCAAGAGCGTAAGTAAAGGAAAGACCCAATCTCTCGATGTGAGACTAACCCCTAAGTTAAGATTGATTAAGTCCTCACTTAATTAACCCAACCATAATTTTATCATGTATTTCCTATACACTAGTCAAGTTCTCACCCAACAAGTAGAAAAGATAGTTCAAAGGCCTAAATTCTCATTCAAGCATTCTCACAAACACCTTATGTGCATGATAAAATCAACAAGCATAAACTCAAGGATTTAAATCTCCCTATGTCATAATCCACTCCTATAATTCTATATAAGATCCCCCTCCATCCTAGTAAGGCATTACTCGCACATGTTGACAACAAGCAACATAAAAGATGGAAGCTTTGACATATAACAAGTAAAAGAAAGCATGTTGTAGAGATAAACTAATTAAGCAAACTTGAATATGTAAACAATTGAAATGCAAACAACTTAGAGAAGAAATTATACCACCAAGTGATAAAGTTGCAACCTTGGATTAAATGGAAGATGAGTCTTCACCAATCTTCAAATTACAACCCACTAACAAGATGTAAACTATTTTAATGAGTAGATCTAACATAAAATAAAGAGTAATTAAGCTATAATTAAAGAAACATTAATACTTTGATAAAGAAAAAATTACAATTGTAGCAAGTTTTTCTCTCTAAATAACCCTAGATTTCCACCCAAAATGAAACTTAGGTTTTTAATCTAGGTGTTAGCTATTTATATGGAGGTCTAATACAAAAGCCCACAAGACATAAAACATACGAAACCCAGCAGGTGAAAGTTTTCACTAGCTGGAAAAACAAGTCAAACTGCAAAATCTGACGGAGGGCGAAATTTCGCCCGACGGGTGAAACTTTCGCCCGCGGGTGAAATTTCACCAGACGGTAGGATTGCTCCATTCTTGGCTCCAAAGTGCTTCTTGGCCTTTTCTTCCTTTTGACTTCTTCGCCACCTTGTCTGGCTCGAAGGTTTTTGCTCCTATGCTCCACCTCGTGCCCGCAAACGTCCTCCTAGCAAAATGTAAAGTAAAAGGTAGGAAAGCCTTGAAGTATACTCAAAAGACGAGTCGGAAACGGGGAAAGTTACTTAAACTTAGAAAGCACTCTAAACAGCTAATGGTTGCATGCATTAAGGGATGAAATAGGAGTAAAACTGCTAACAAAATGGAACGAAATGCGATCTTATCAATAACGCACGTGTCGGAGTCGTGTCGTGTTAGTATGTGATTCATATGTCGCTTACGGAATATGTCAGAGTGTTATTAAAGATGGTCAATAAACTAACTAAGAAAGTTGGTAGAAACAATGGCAATGAAAAGTGACCCGTGGAAGTGGCAACTCATGTGTGTCTTCTTGACGGTCAGACGTAAGTCTGATTGTTACGCTTATATACGGAGTACAAAGTAGCAGAGATCTTTCCTACGTGAATTTCCTAGAATTGGAAACATAGTGGGTCCCTTGTGGATTTTTCTATTCTTGTTTCACATTGAGTCTTTATCTAAGACTTTGGTTCTTTGTTTAGTTTATTAGATAATATTTGTCTTTATTAGTTTCCTAATTAGATTAATCTTTGTTTGGTTGTTTAATATATAAACACTACCTTAACCTAGTTATTCTTTGAGGAGTGATTTGTGAGGCAAACACATTGAGAGTTTTAAGAGGGCATATATAGGAAAACTATGTGCTCATGTTTTGTAATATTTAATTCTTCCGACATAGTGAATATTCTCCCTCGCTCCGGTGGATGTAGCTATCGCATTAATAAAGAACCACGTAAATCTTGTGTTTCTTTTATTTTCGCCTCTACTCCGCATCGCTTCCGCATAACAATTGGCACCATAACTTAGGTTTTTGGATCCAGAGAGGAGAAGATGGCTGATACGTGCATTTTATATAGTCTTTTTAGCCTATTTTATGCACGTATTTCCATGCTTTTATCGTAGTTTATGCTACGAAATGCCCCGAATATGCTACTTTGGGTTATTTTGTCTTATTTGCAGGAATGGACCAGAAAGTAGTGAAATCGGGCCTTTTACCGTCCGTTTTGCATGCATTTGGTGGAAGAGTGAATTTGGAGCGGAATTATTGCTGTTTTGGGATGCGTGAAGCTGTTTCGGGAGCTAAAAGGACAAGTCAAAGTCAAACTAACGAGATTTTGTAGCTGCTGAAGTCAAGATTCACTCGATCGAGTACTTTACTAGTCGATCGAATGCTTTTAGATTCAATAATCAATCGATCGAGTAGATTTTATGGTCGATCGACCAGTTCCATATTTGTGTTTAGTCGATCGAGTGTTTTATTTGGTCGATCGAACGGTCTGAGCCTTAGTTTGCTCGATCGAGTGGTTCTAAACCACTCGATCGAGTGGTTTATCCTACGGGCTTGGGCTTTTTAGGTTTATTTCCGTCATTAGGTTAAATAATTCCTATTTTCTTATAAATAGGAAGTTAGGACATCATTTGTAAGTGTGCTTTGCTGAGGGGATCGCACGTTACTGTTCCTCGGTTACTGTTTTAATGCTATTTTCTGTTCTTCATTATTTCCGGATCTATTTCTACTGTAACTCTCTTCTTTCCCTTTTCTCCTTATTTTAATTTAATGTTTATTATTCCCGCTTCCCTTATTCTTGCTCTTTCATTTATGTCTAGTTAATTCTCTTGATAGGATTAGGGTAGTCAATGAATGAAAGTTAATTGCTAATTAGGCTATTAGATCTGTCGTTGCTGTTGTTATCTTTGTTGTTAAACTGCTCTTAACTGTATCTTGCTAGTTGATTCGAAGCAATTAGCCCTTTAATATTGATAACCCTTGACC
The DNA here is from genome assembly GCF_048544455.1 of Silene latifolia. Taxonomy (NCBI): domain Eukaryota; kingdom Viridiplantae; phylum Streptophyta; class Magnoliopsida; order Caryophyllales; family Caryophyllaceae; genus Silene; species Silene latifolia. The sequence continues at coordinate 156,747,552 of NC_133536.1, read as the reverse complement.
TGGACCGAAAGGTTGGAATAGGTGAGACCCGCAGTGAACAATAGGATGCTTTAGTGAGGGCGAAAGTTAAGCTAATAGCATTTTAGGGTGAATTGAGACTGAAAGGAGATATTCATTGCCCCTTAGACCGACACATCGACTGATTTGTGACCTTACCCGCAATTAACTGACGTTCATTGATGACCCGAAATCCTAGTTCCCTTCTCTTATTGTTAATTTCCCTTATTTCTTTCTCTCTTGCCTTTAGCCTCTAGTTTAGTCAAAACATTTCAAACCCCCAATTGTGACATTAGACAGATAGAATAGACAAGTAGATAGTAAATCGCCTCCCTGTGGAGATCGACCCTACTTACCGCTAACTTCTGTTAGTAGTGATCTAGGTATTTATTTTTGGTACAGAAACGACCGTATCAAATTTTGGCGCCGTTGCCGGGGAGGCAACTATTTATTTATTTGTTTAATTTGTTCGTTTTTAGCCTCGGGATTTTTCCTTGAGGCAGTTCTAATATTTTTCTTTAGTGCTGTTTTGATAGGCCTTACAGGTACTACCTAGACAGTTCTAGGTGAAAGATCGTCAAAGGGAAGGCTTGAGTACCTTTGACCCATCACCTATGTCCCATTATATGGCGCAACAGGTGATTTACTGCGGGAGATGTGGTTCTGCTGAACACAATGCAGCCCTTTGCATGGCAGAAACTGACGAGCTCCTCGAGTTCAGGCTTTGGGGACGAGTTAGTCAAACAGCTATAGTTGTGCCGCCACATCCACCCTATCAATTGCCACCGCAACAAGATCCTCCTGATATACAGAAAGAAGAGCTTGCGGAGCTGAAATCTTTGTTGGAGACACTTGCATTCCAAATGCAAGATGATGATAGACGCACTTGTGCGCAATTTGATAAGCTCGAGTCTGAAATTGCTCAGTTAGTTGCTGAGTCGGATAGTTGGCAACCAGAAGAGGTATACTTTACTGAGATCGGTTCTTCCCCTGAAGAAACCGTGTTGCCCAATGCTGAGGATGATTTTTATGACTCGGACGACGAATTTCTATCATATTTCAAAAGTTTACACGAGGATTTCAGCGCTGTACAGGAAGAATCACTCGATCGAGTGACTTCTATCAGTCGATCGAGTGAATTTCTAGAAGAAAGTTCTCGATCGAGTGATATTTCTACTCGATCGAGTGAAATGCAGGAGGAAAGTACTCGATCGAGTGATAATTCTGCTCGATCGAGTGAGTTGGCCAGCGAGAGCAATGATTTGTTGCCTGGGTTCGTTTTATACGATGATTTTGATGATGACAATGGTTATGGTGAGTCTCCCCTATTCAAAGCCGAGCTGGATGCGCTTGAGGCTGCGATTTACGGGACGAATTCCACTGAGGGCGACGAAAGGACAGCTGAGTCGGTATTTGCTCCAGCACGGATGAGGTATTACATACTTTTGTCGATGATTCCATTGAGAGCAATCTACCTGAGGTAATTAGCAATGATTTTATTATTGTTAATATTCAAAGTACGCTACCTCGTGTGACTCGTGCTATTTCTTTTAATGTTATACCTCCTCCCATGTGGACGTATAAATTAACTGTCTTTCATCGTACTTGTCATGTCAAAATTGCTAATCTGAATCGGGACCTTAATTTATCGTCTATTGCTCCCGCGCTCCTATATTTTGTGGATAAATTTAGGAGCTCACATAGGAAATTTGTTAGACTTAAATGTTTACATATTTTTATTTCCTATATTTTTATTCCACTGTGGTGCTACGTACATTTTTGTGTAGCACATGCACAGGTGTATGACCTCATGCTGCGCGCTTTGAGCTGTTTTGATTGTGACTAATTAGAGAGGCTCGAAGAAAAGAAGGTCGAGCTGGGACCTGACTGAAGCTAGCGCTGCCCGGGAGGCAACCCGGAGTTTTTATTTTGCATTTTTATTTCATTTCAGTTGTAATAAATTGTTTTTATACCATAGACGATCTCAGTATGCTTGTTTTGTTAGTTTGTGGGCTGTTTTTATTTGCGTTTTGCAGGGACACACTGAAAATCACTCGATCGAGTACTTTTTCTACTCGATCGAGCAATTTTGCTGCTAAATCCACTCGATCGAGTGATTATTTTACTCGATCGAGCACCTGCAAAGAAAGAAACCGTTCGATCGACCAATTTTCTTTCGATTGAGCAGTTTTAGACGCCCGGTTCACTCGATCGACTACTGTTCGACTGCTATCGAGTGTTTTTGACTTGGATTAGCTTCCTGAGATGGTATTCCGGGCTTTTAGCAACCTCCCATGTTCATGGCTGGTTTGGGGAGGTCCCTTATTCGCGCAATCTTGTAAGTCTTCCGCAGTTACTCTCTTTCTCTTTTAGTTTGCATTTCCTTTCCATGTTTTGGTACAATGAGGGCATTGTACGGTTTGGTTTGGGGAGGTTATGCATCCATATCTGTGTCTGCATCTTGTTTTTATTTGCATTTCTGTTGTCACGTTTAATTTTCGTATTGCATTGTTGTTTATTTTCTTAACAATTTAAAATCTCATAAAAATTGAAATATTAGAAAAAATTCAAAAAATTTTATGTTTACTTTAGCATATAGGTTGAGTCGGAACGGTAGATTTCTATGATGAAATTGCACTGTAATTTGTCTTTTGCTTAAGCCTTGCAATAAATTTATATCTTTTAGCATTATCTTATTGCATATCTACGAGTTAATGTTAAATTTAGCTGAACGAATAGACTTGACCTGAAATTTTGGCAACCTACTTATATATTCTAAGGATTAGAGCCTTATAAACTGGTGTCATTTATGACCAGTTTCATGTAGGATTGTGAGTAGTTACTCCTTGCATAACATGTATCATCAATTTGCACGTATATGAAATTCAATTGCTTTTTGCCGTCATACATTCGGGTTAGTGGTTGGTGTCACATGCAGGGAGGTGCTTACAATTTCCCTTTCTTTCATTTTTACCCATTTAACTCCACATTAGCCAAATTTGCCTGTTGACCCTTAACTACATCCCAAATTTAGCCTGCCTTGTCAAGCTAGTTTAGTGTATGTTTTGCGGTATATATTTCATTGTGCCAAGTTTGGCTCGTATTCTGTTGATTCGGAGTTGGTAATCTAAGAAGAAAGGGAGGATGATGAAAAAAGACATGAAAAATGAAAAAAAAAGGAATTCGAAAAGAAAAAAAAAAGAAATCGAAAAAAAATAGAAAGAAAAGTAAAAAAAAAAAGATGTTGTTTGATGAGGTGGTCTCTACTCCTATGCTTTATCTACATTTATTGAGGAGTATTTCCAGTTCGGTTTGGTGAGTTTTGTGCCAAATGAAAGGCATTGTGCTTAATTCATAATTGAGTTGGAAATGGATGTTGTTATATGGTTTTGTTTAGGTACTAGCTTGATCACCTATACCTCCACATTCCCCTAAATGTTTTGCCTTTTCTTACCCATTGCCTCACTTTACCATATTTTTGTAAGCCCTCGGCTGTGAAAGGACCTTGTTTGGTTGGAATGTGTGTACGGTAGTTAGAATTGTCTATCATATTAGTTACATGCATGTTTATGTGGGTCGTAGTTTAGGTGAGCGACTATTTTTCTTTCTCTCTTACATATATATGTTCACCCTTTGCTTCATGAGAGAAGAGTGACCCGTGAGAGTCCATTATTAAAGGTCTTGCAAGGTCGACGGTTCAACTTTATTATAAACATCTTATAACTCGTTTGCATTTGACTGTCTGCTATAAGTGTTAGTTTGCTTGCATTAAAGTGGTGTAAGTGGGCATTTGTAGCTAGCTCTGAGTTATCTTTTTCCGTTCCATTAGTTGCATTTAGTTTACTCGAGGACGAGTAAAGGTTTGGTTTGGGGAGATTTGGTACGTGCATTTTATATAGTCTTTTTAGCCTATTTTATGCACATATTTCCATGCTTTTATCGTAGTTTATGCTACGAAATGCCCCGAATATGCTACTTTGGGTTATTTTGTCTTATTTGCAGGAATGGACCAGAAAGTAGTGAAATCGGGCCTTTTACCGTTCGTTTTGCATGCATTTGGAGGAAGAGTGAATTTGGAGCGGAATTATTGCTGTTTTGGGATGCGTAAAGCTGTTTCGGGAGCTAAAAGGACAAGTCAAAGTCAAACTAACGAGATTTTGTAGCTGCTGAAGTCAAGATTCACTCGATCGAGTACTTTACTAGTCGATCGAGTGCTTTTAGATTCAATAATCAGTCGATCGAGTAGATTTTATGGTCGATCGACCAGTTCCATATTTGTGTTTAGTCGATCGAGTGTTTTATTTGGTCGATCGAACGGTCTGAGCCTTAGTTTGCTCGATCGAGTGGTTCTAAACCACTCGATCGAGTGGTTTATCCTACGGGCTTGGGCTTTTTAGGTTTATTTCCGTCATTAGGTTAAATAATTCCTATTTTCTTATAAATAGGAAGTTAGGACGTCATTTTTAAGTGTGCTTTGCTGAGGGGATCGCACGTTACTGTTCCTCGGTTACTGTTTTAATGCTATTTTCTGTTCTTCCTTATTTTCGGATCTATTTCTACTGTAACTCTCTTCTTTCCCTTTTCTCCTTATTTTAATTTAATGTTTATTATTCCCGCTTCCCTTATTCTTGCTCTTTCATTTATGTCTAGTTAATTCTCTTGCTAGGATTAGGGTAGTCAATGAATGAAAGTTAATTGCTAATTAGGCTATTAGATCTGTCGTTGCTGTTGTTATCTTTGTTGTTAAACTGCTCTTAACTGTATCTTGCTAGTCGATTCGAAGCAATTAGCCCTTTAATATTGGTAACCCTTGACCTGGACTGAAAGGTTGGAATAGGTGAGACCCGCAGTGAACAATAGGATGCTTTAGTGAGAGCGAAAGTTAAGCTAATAGCATTTTAGGGTGAATTGAGACCGAAAGGAGATATTCATTGCCCCTTAGACCGACACATCGACTGATTTGTGACCTTACCCTCAATTAACTGACGTTCATTGAGTACCCGAAATCCTAGTTCCCTTCTCTTATTGTTAATTTCCCTTATTTCTTTCTCTCTTGCCTTTAGCCTCTAGTTTAGTCAAAACATTTCAAACCCCCAATTGTGACTTTAGACAGATAGAATAGACAAGTAGATAGTAAACCGCCTCCCTGTGGAGATCGACCCTACTTACCGCTAACTTCTATTAGTAGTGATCTAGGTATTTATTTTTGGTACAGAAACGACCGTATCAATGGCAACTGACACTATAAGGATTGAGATGTTCGACGGAAGGAATAGTTTTGCACTATATATGGCAGATAAATATTTAGGCTTTGCTAAAGGAGCGGTGCATCTGGAAACCCTTGACGCCGGGTTTCTCCATGAAGGTGTTAAAGACTGAAGCTTCGACTGCGGGTTCTGCACCTAGGGTGACTGAGATGGAAGATCCTGCCTTGTTAACAATGGAGGAGAGGGATCATTCATTGATCTTGTTGAGTTTGCCAGACGATGTCCTAATTGAGGTAGCCGATGAGTCGACTGCAGTGGGGTTATTGTTGAAATTGGAGAGTTTGTACATGATAAAGTCGTTCTTCAATAAGTTGTTGTTGAAACAACGTCTGTTCTCTTTCAAGATGCAAATAGGTATGTCACTTCGTGATCATCTAGACAAATATAATACTATATTACTAGATCTGTGTAACATAGTTGTTAAGATTGAGGATGATGATGTTGGTTTAATTATGCTGGTTTCTTTACCTGCGTCGTATGAGAATTTTGTGGATTCTTTTGTTCTTGATAAAGAATCATTGACCCTAGAGGAAGTGAAGTCAGCACTTTGTATTAGGGATTTGCGACAAAAAAGCAACTGTTGACTTAGAAGACGGGTCAGGAGCAGGTTTAGTTGTTGATAATGTTATAAAGGGTGGAGTTCAGAAGAAAAAGGCCAAGGCTAAGATTCCAGACACCAATACTTCTGATGATTCTGTTATCCGTTTTCTATTTAGAGAACCCGAGCATAAAAGACCTAGTTTTCCTAAGTTGAAAGCTAAGTCTAATGTGGCTGTAGTTCAAAGTAAGAATTTGGAGTACGATTCTGAGGCGGACTATGCACTTGTGGTTGATTATGTTCATCCTTTTGATCGTTGGATTCTAGATTTGGGGTGTTTTTAATCATATGTGTCCACAGAAGCATTGGTTTAATACTTAATGAGGGTCGCGTTGTTGTTGATAACAATGCTACTTGTGAGGCAGTGAGTATTAGGTCAATCAATGTGAAGACTGCTGAGGGTAAGAAGTGTAGTTTGACTAATGTGAGACATGTTCCAGCTTTAGGGAAGAATCTTATATCACTTGGTTTATTAAATGATTTAGGATATGAGTTCCAGAGTAAAGGGGAGATTTTGTCTGTCACGAAGGGTTCTAGTTTGATGCTGAAAGGTGTCAAACAAAATTACTTGTATGTATTACAAGGTAAAACACAGACTAATTTTGCAAGTTGTGCATCCGCAAATCACGGAGAGATGACTAAGTTTTGGGATACAACAATTGTGCAAGAGAGATCTTATGACGGTGCCAAGGTGAGTAACCTTGAGTTTAATGCGCAACATGTGTTTGGTAAGAAACACAGATGTTGGACCATATAGATATATGATTAGTTTTGATAATGACAAGTGTGTACTTTATATTCACTACTACACATACCGTGCATTAATGACGCTTTTTCAAGCGTTTTTTGACGCTTTTAAGCGTCAATGTTTTGTTTATCGACGCTTTAAGAAAGCGTCAATTTTTGGGCCGTCGTTATTTTTTGTCGCTTTTTTTGTCAGCAAATATGACGCTTTTAAGCGTCTTCATGGACTATTGACGCTTTTAGTTGTCAATAAATTTGACGCTTTTAAGCGTCTTCAATGACCGTCGACGCTTTTTTGGATCAACAAGTTTGACGTTTTTTAGCATCTTCATTGACTATTGACGCTTTTATTTGTCAACGAATTTGACGCTTTTAAACGTCTTCATTGACTATTAACGCTTTTATTTATCAAAAAATTTGACGCTTTTAAGTGTCTTAAGCGACTATTGATGCTTTTATATGTCACTCGATGAGACAGAATTAGGCGGCAACTATTTATATATTGACATTTCTTATTGTCGCGAAATAATTTCGGCTATTAGATTTTTGAGAATTTGATTTCTTGATAAAATCGTAGAGATTAATTAAATAGACCTATAAGTAGTAGTACTACTAGCTATTACTAAATCATGAAAAACCATAATGCAATATATAATGAAGTAGTACGTGCGTACCTACGTACTTTTATAAATAATCATATGTTTGATACATATATCGTCTCCGTCACAAATACTATATCATTGACAATTTAACTAGTACGTACTTTATAGTACGACAAAATCAAAAATATCAAAAGGGATGTAAAATCCAACCTAAAGTTGTCCAAAAAAATCGTAAATAATGCTATGTAACTAGCTAGACAAGGACACTTAGTAGTTTGAACGTCGTATGGGCTTCAATCATGTAGGCGCAATGTCAAAGGGACTTCAATCAACATAAACCATCTGATGAATCTAAAACCTATAACGGGAAAACAAAATATAATTTATATGAATATATTTGATTAGTACATACTACATATACACTAAAGCCATAAATAACATAAAGCAATAATCAAACAAGGAATATGGCTTTGTTTAATCTACTTCGGCATTTAAAAGGCAAAAGTTCATATTTCTATTATGTTATATGATCTAAAAATGCTATAATTAATAAACGACACTACATAATTGATTCTTTGCACATAAAGGCTCATATATGGTCTTAGTTATGTGACAAATAATTGAGTAGGACTATGATGCTGGGGGTTGGATAGGTCACGTTGTACTTTCACTTTCATATCTCCAGTTTCTGATGACTGGCGCCAATTACGTGTGCAACAGTGCAGCTTAACTCATACTTGCAGTTTCACAGTTTCACTGAAACACTGGTTTCACTGATAGTATAATAAAAAAACCAGTCGAACTGCGCATCATACGTAAAATAAGCATCAATATTCGTTACTCCGAAATTCGATACCTGTCATTCCAGTAAGCAGTGGTGGAGCCAGGGAGGGGCTAGCAGGGGCGGTTGCCCCCGCTGGCATTTGAAAATTGCGAAATTTTTAGTTAAAATTTCCGAATTTTTTTGAGTCCCCCTTATAATATTATCGTTTCGCCCCCGCTGAAAATTTTCGCCCCCGCTGACTTAAATTCCTGGCTCCGCCACTGCCAGTAAGCAAGCAAGCCAAACTACTTAGTAATCTTAAATAGATGCGTCACAGTAGTTTGATCCAATAGCTTGTCCTATAAATCAAGCAAATCCCAAATCCTCAAAAAATTATACAGAATCAAATCAACTCTTATTTAATCAAATAAATCGAAACCTTAACAAATCTCAAAGGCAAGCAACTTTGTTGGCTGGTATTTGAACAAAAGGTCTCATGGAAACTCAACCCAAGACTTTTACATCCAAGTTGGGCCTTACCTCTTTACCTTAGCTCCAACTTGGGGAAGGATATGCTTCTATCTAAGAGGCCCAATATTCCAAGTAACACCATAATCAAAGCTTTGTTAGTTATAATAATGATTTATTTCCGTTACATTTGAATAGTGTGCATTCCGGAATACATCTAAATATCTTGTTAATTTTGACAGAAATAAAAGCATTTTACTTGGCTTTCTTTCTGTCCCTACAAACTTTGCTTGCAAAATCACAAACAGTGGTGAATCTTGTCAAAGTCCCAGTCACGAACCTACCAAGACCGGATAGGTGAAGCTCGCAACTATGAATTAGATAGAGAAGTCCAGGTCAATTATTCACCAAAGGAACATGTAAACGCTCGGAACCTCTACAGCTGATGAACCAAAAGCTTGTTCCCTGAAAAAACATTTTTGACCAGACGTCCTACTGCACTGACTCCCAAGCAACCATCAGTCGTGTACAGTAGCTTAACTTTGTACAAAAGATTATTCTTTTTGTGATTTGGTACATCAGTTTTTCGACAGCCATTATCGAATAACTAAACTGTTTTCAGTACACCAAAAGCCAACAATTGTCGGTGACGGAGACAAAGTAACTAAAAGACGATTACGAAAACATGTCTCTAACGGGCTATAAAATATCACGACAGAGTCCCTTTTACCCCACCTAGCTTAAGTAAAGCAACAACTAATTAATAAATATTGTAGATGAATTGGAGAATAAAGTAAGATGGAAAGAGAAAGAAAGGAGAAGACCTGGTAGATGACGAGGACGAGGAGAGCGATGGATGTAATTCCAGAAGAGTAAGAAAATATTTCTGCAACCTGTTAAATGTAAGAAAATACTCCCTCTGTCCCGGTCATTTGTTGTCCTTTTCCACTTTTGGGTGTCTCAGTCATTTGTTGTCCTTTCTATTTTAAGAATGAACTTGATGAGTAATTTGATCATTCTCATTTAATTTGTTCCACTTGTCATTTACTTATTGACCTTTTCCTCTTTTCTTGGTCTTTGTGCCAAAATGAAAGGACAACAATTGACCGGGACGGAGGGAGTAATATTTAACTATATACTCAACTGGCTCAAAATTAAATAGCACAAGAAGCTAGTATACATAATCCAATGGACATGATGATATAAAAAATGAAGCAATGCCATCAAAAAAAATCGTAGTACTCTGTAGTCCTTACTGTAGTCCTCATGAAAAGTGTCATTGCTCTTGAACAAGAATCAGTCGTGCCGGTTGACATCTTTCACACATTTAGCCTTCGTTTACCTGCAAAATAAGACATGGTCATAGAACCTTTTAATTTAGTACTCTATAGTCTATAGTAGAAAAAAAATGAAATCAAAGTTTGCACAACCAAGATGAACCATACATATTTTTAGTTAATAGAATAATTTTATCCAAAATTTGTAGTTGATGAAATTTAAATCACAGGTATCTTTAGATTATAAAGTTTGCCCCAAATTAAAAGTAATGTAAACTAAGAATTCTGTAGAGGGAGTAACAAAAGTGTCAAGAGGTAACATGATACTTCTCTAAGCAATGCCGTCATGACAATTATGCAAGGGAATATAGAAAAAACAATGACGAAGCAACCAACATTTAGAACTAGCGAGACTCTTTTGCTACTTTAGCCATCTATTAATTTGTCCCATGTCCGAGTCAAAAGAACGCGTACAATTAGTCTAACACAAAAATCATATTGAAATTCATCTCTCACAAATAAAAGAATAAATATTTCTATTTACATGGTGGTAAACATAGAAACCATACCAATCTAAAGGCGAACATCTTTTAAATGTTTAACTTTGTTCCTTTCTTCCTATAAAAGTCGTGTGACAAATTTCCGAGGTCTTGCGTCAATCCAGGTGCAGCACAATACTCCTGGAGTCACAAAATGTAACAATTATAAGCGACAGTTATGATTAAGAACAAAGATAACTCAACCTAACATTCTTGACGTTTAAAAGGCCATACAACAAATATCCAATGTTAGAAGATAAAGAAATGCTTACCAACTCATTGAGCAGTATGGTTGATAACAACATGGTTGAAAATAGCCGTCCAATCAGGCCTAGCAAAATGTGTCTTGACCCTAGTTCTAGAGACAATATCCATGCCATATTTCAAATGATGTAGGGACTGAAGCATGACAATCAAAGCCGACCTGGAATCGTTGATAAACTGGATAGACTATATGTCAGTATTTCATTAATTAAACCTTCCAAGATACAATGACAGACAACAAAAAAAATGAAAGCTAGTATTTCATTGATTAAACCTTCCACAGAATGGTATCTCAGGTACTGTCAACATAAAAGGCCTACAAAAGGTGCCTCTAGGAAACATAATTTAAACCAATATCTATATGAAAGCTAATTTAGACAAATGCATTAATTTTAGGATATCTGAAGTAAAAGTAGAGAAAACTAGAACTACAGATAAAAGTTAACGACTATTACATATATTCTGTATATGACATAGTTAACTCACAGTTTCATAGATTAATTGAAAGGGAAACAATAAAACACGGGGCCAGAAATCGAGAATGAATGAGAGAGTACTAGTATATGAGATGGTCTCATACAAGACTTACCGGAGTGATGTATGATATGGAGTAATAAATTTTGTACCTTTAATTGTAGATAAGATAGAATAAGTTGTATGGCTTGGAAGATTATGCTTGGTGGTGCCCCTTGATCACAACTTAGTTTATACAGGAAGTAGTCTACATAGAAAAATGGTGTTACTGATTGCATTCTCTAATTCAAGGTGATCATCACTAAAAGTTCCATTCTTTGGATAGTTTTGGCCTCGAATACGAGCTTTAATTCACACACCTAAGAAAATGTTATTGACACATAATTAATATGCAATTACACACTTCATTTATCAATCATCTATCGGATGAAAATCCATATAAACATGAAAATTTAGACATTCTTAGTCGAAAAATATTAATTTAAATTGAACCTAAAGTTTCAGTTCGTGTGATGCAAGATCATTATATGGTACGACACTATACTCGAATTACTACGAACTATAACTGAATGAGGTGCAAAACATATTATGGAGCCATTGCAATGCCTTTATTAATATCAATACATGGGACGAGAAATCGAGAATGATTGACAGCGTACTAGTAAAGAAACATAACCAAATCAATACATGCTCAAACACTTAGATTTAGTGCCAGAATTCGTCCATATTGACTAATTGACGGCGCACCTATAATCAAGTTACTAGATACGGAGTACAATAATGAACAAAAAAACTACATCTAGGGTTATAATTAGAAAACTAAGGAATCTAGGACAACAATAAATCAATTAAAAAAATAAGAGTTTTTTGTCAAAAACTACCTAATATTTACCTCATTTTCATAAATACCACCTAAAGTTTTTAATTTTGCGAGAAACTACCTAATATTTTTTTACTTTTGTCGAAAACTACCAAATTGAAATTAATGAGCAAATTCGACATTTTTTTTCCAAATTAACTAAAATTCCGACAAATAAGTCAAAATGCCAATCGAATTAATCATAATTTTGTCCAAATTAGCCACAATCTCGCCAAACTAGTCAAAATTGTAGTAAAAAAAATTGAAATAAATGTGTTAGTAGCTAATCAAAACAGTTGGTGGTGGTTAAGTATAGTAATTAATGTATGTTTAATGCCAAAAATAATGTTATCGAGTTAGAATTTTGTCTAATTTGATCGAATTTTTCAATTTGGTAGTGTCCGACAAAAGTCAAGAAAATTTAGGTAGTTTCTCGCAAAATTAAAAACTTTAGGTAGTATTTATGAAAATGAGGTAAATATTAGGTAGCTTTTGACAAAAAACTCAAAAAATAATAAACCGCCCCTTTGTAAAATTGTAAAAAGCATAGACCATGAGCATCATCACCCCTTTTATCATGATATGTTCCTGAATCATAACTAGAATACAAAATTGGTAATGTAACAGATAAACATAATCTTAAGAAAGAGAGATGCATCGATTAATCTCAGAAAAGATTCACATGAATTAACAAAATGATGATGATTAAAAAATCAAAGCATGAAGTAATGAAGCAACAAAAGAAAATCAGAATGAAATACAAGATGAGGGGACTTATGATATGCCGCCTTCTTTTCCCTTAACTTCTTCAAATGCCCTCTTCTACTACCAACACCAGCACCACCGTTTGTATCCAAAACAGTTGAACAAGGAACTTGACCATGCACTAGGTCGGCAGTCAGACTGTAACACCCCCATACTCCAAGTGCCTTACCAGGACCACCCAGGTATAAGGATGCTACCATCTCGGTTACCCGAGGCAATGATAATCAAATAAACAATAATGAAACAACGTTTAAATAGAAATACTTTAGTGAAAGGTTACAATCCAAAAACCAAACCAAAATACGAATACATGTTCTCAAACCAATCGTCTCTCATCGAGCTAATCGAAATGTTTATGAAAACTACTAAGCTACGGCGGAAGACTTCTATCATCAGACGGTGGCACATCCCGGCCTATCCCAAGAACTCGACTCATACCGCTCAATAATCGTTCACCATCCCCGAATGGATCACCACGAGTTTTTAAAACATTAAACGGGTCAGTTACTAATCACACAATCTAAGTAAACCAACAAAGAAGACAAGAACAATACAAACTCAAACGGTCACACACAATCACCCACTCCAATCAATCTCCGTCACCGATCGTCCACTTTGGACCGACCGCCGATGGGGGACCGCGGCCACCCACCAAATCCCCGCTCATCATACCGAGCGATAACCCTGTCCCATTAATGTGCATATCCCCTCCCGTGGCGGGTTCCACGGAGGGAAAAACTAGGGCGTGAAGCCACTCCCGCAAGTGACTCCACTCAGCCGAGAACGCATCTCGAGAACCAGAGACAAACAATCAGCAATCACAATACAACATCAACAACCGTCTGAATTAATCAACAATCACTAACTACAGCACAATCACCACACATTATGTAATTAATACTGAGTAGGGAAACCCTACCTGGAAAGCACAACACAATCAGACGATCTCACAGCTGATATCAAAAAGCTTCCTCTACGAATCATCCTCCTAACATACAAACATAAAATCACTACCAATCATACAATACAACAAAACCCCCAATTCCCAATATTAGGGTTTAACCAACCTTAAGGAAATACTATAAAAACAGTATGTAGATCTTACCCTCGACGCAAGGATCACAACGGCACAAAGAAAGGTGAAATCCGACCTTCCAAACTTCGGGATTTGCCAACAATGCGATTAAAGCGAATGGCGTAGTTTGATTTCTCTTTTCACAGTAATTAGGTTTTAAAAGTGTTTAAAGAACAATGATGGAAGTTATTATATACTTAATCGCATTATTAACAAAACCCGAGAAAACAGCCCCCGTAAACCGGCTACTCGATCGAGTAGCTGAGGTACTCGATCGAGTGCCCCTTACTCGATTGAGTATCTGCGTTACTCGATCGAGTACCCAACAGGTCAGTAACTATTTTAAATTGCAACTCGCCCTTACTCGACAGAGTAAGGCCTACTCGATAGAGTACCCAGAGACTCATAAATACGTAGTATTACAGTCTTCCCTCCTTAAAAAGAACTTCGTCCCCGAAGTTCAAACCACAACAAAACAAAGACACACACTACGAACTCCCGACTCAACAACCAAAACAAAACTCAACATAAAACATGTTACTAACCCAAACTCAACCCGACTCAACGACAACAACCATACCGACACAACATAAAAAGGGTATAAAAACGTTTAAAAACTCTTTGCGATCATCTCCTACCCCCCTAAAAGAAACAAGGTTACGTCCCCGTAACCATACATACCTGATCAAAAAGGAAAGGGTAACGCTCTCTCATGGCATCCTCTGCCTCCCATGTAGCTTCCTCAGTCTCGTGGTTAGACCAAAGGATCTTAAGCAAAACTGTCTCACCACTCCTAGTCTTCCTAACCTTCCGGTCAAGAATCTGCTTAGGTACCTCAAGATATGATAAAGACTCATCTAGCTCTAAGTTCTCTGCCTCTAACTAATGTGATGGGTCACTCACGTACTTCCGCAGCTGCGATACATGTAACACATTATGCACTCTCTCTAACGCAGCCGGTAAAGCCAGACGATATGCAACCTCCCCAACTCGCTCTAAGATCTCGTAAGGCCCGATGGACTTCTGACTCAGCTTGCCTTTCTTCCCAAATCTCATAACCCCACGCATAGGAGACACTTTCAGAAGAACCTTATCCCCAACCTGAAACTCTATATCCCGGCGATGTAGATCTGCATAACTCTTTTGCCTATCCTGAGCTGCTCATCCGTTCCATGATCATCTTTATCTGTTCAACCATCTCATGTACCATCTCTGGTTCTAGAACCACTGCCTCAGCACTGTCGTCCCAATATATCGGACTCCTACACCTCCTCCCATATAAAGCCTCAAACGGTGTCATGCCGATACTAGTGTGATAGCTGTTGTTGTAAGAAAACTCTATCAAATCCAACCTCTGTTCCCAGCTACCACCAAAGTCCATCACACAAGCTCGCAACATATCCTCAAGAGTCTTGATCGTTCTCTCAGTCTGACTGTCTATCGCAGGATGAAATGTTGTACTCATCTTTAACTTTGTTCCCAAAGATTCCCGCAACTCTTTCCAAAACCTTGAGATAAATCTCGCATCTCTGTCAGACACTATGTCCGTAGGGACTCCATGTAACTTAAGCACATTCTTCTGATAAGCCATAGCTAATTGTGCTTTAGTCCATGTATCTTTCATTGGCACAAAGTGAGCTGACTTGGTCAGTCGATCCACTATCACCCATATCATGTTGTTACCCTGTTGACTCTTTGGCAAACCCACGATAAAATCCATAGAAATGGATTCCCACTTCCACTCAGGTACCTCTAAAGACTGAATCTTACCTTATGGTCGTCGCTGTTCCCCTTTAACTCTCTGGCATGTCAAACAATGGGCCACAAACTCAGCTGTTTCTTTCTTCATCCCAGGCCACCAAAACGTGTTCTTCAAGTCCTTATATAGCTTGTCACCACCTGGATGTACTGAATAAGGTGTACAATGTGCCTCTGTCATGATTGTCTTTTTCAGCTCTTCATCATTAGGGATACACCACCTACCATCGAACCTCAAACTACCATCTGTATGAATAGAGAATCGAGACACTGTCCTTTTCTCTACTCCAGCTCTCCACTCAACCATCTTAGGATCCAAAGCCTGTTTACCTCGAATATCATCATAAAGATCAGGCTGCACTGTCAAATCTCCCACAGCATCCCCTCTCTGCATCATATGTATCCCAAACTTCCCCACTTTATCTCTCAACCTCATCAAAGATAGAGCTGTACACAAGGAATGTACACTCTTCCTACTCAAAGCATCTGCAACAACATTGGCTTTCCCTTCATGGTAGATAATATACATGTCATAATCGCCAATCAGCTTCATCCACCTTATCTGTCTCATGTTCAACTCCTTTTGAGTGAAGATGTACTTGAGACTCTTGTGATCCGAAAATACCTTAAAGGTCGCCCCATAAAGGTAATGTCTCCATATCTTGAGAGCAAACACCACTGCACCCAACTCTAGATCATGTGTAGGGTAGTTCTCCTCATACGGCTTCAATTGCCTAGAAGCATAGGCAATCACCTTACCGTTCTGCATCAACACACATCCCAACCCATTCTTTGAGGCATCTGTATAAACCTCAAAGTTCTCGATCTCTTCAGGCAATGCTAAGATAGGAGCTATGGTCATACGCTCCTTTAATGTTTGGAACGCCGTCTCACAACTCTCATCCCAACGAAACCTGTTCTTTTTCCTCATCAAGGCTGTCATAGGTCTAGCTATCTTGGAGAAATCTTTCACAAACCATTTGTAGTATCCAGCTAAACCCAAGAAACTCCTGATCTCAGCAATATTCTTTGATGCTTCCCACTTTGTCACTGCCTCAATCTTTGCCGGATCCACAGCTACTCCCTCCTTAGAGATCACATGCCCCAGAAAAGCAACTTTCTCTAACCAGAACTCACACTTGGACAGCTTAGCATATAACTCATGCTCCCTCAAAGTCTGCAACACAATCCTCAGATGCTCCTCATGCTCCTCCTTAGTCTTGGAGTAGACTAAGATGTCATCGATAAACACCACCACAAACTTGTCCAAAAATTGTCTGAAGATTCTGTTCATCAAGTCCATAAACACAGCCGGTGCATTAGATAACCCAAACGGCATCACCACGTACTCATAATGACCATACCTCGACGTGAAAGCTGTCTTTGGTATGTCCATCTCTCTAATCTTCACCTGATGGTACCCCGACCTCAAATCAATCTTGGAAAAGACTGATGCACCACTCAACTGATCAAACAGGTCATCTATCCTTCGCAAAGGATACTTGTTCTTCACCGTCACTCGGTTCAGCTCCTTGTAGTCTATGCACAACCGCAAACTCCCATCTTTCTTCTTCACAAAAAGAACTGGTGCTCCCCACGGTGATACACTAGGTCTAATGTATCCCTTCTCTATCAGATCATCTAACTGTTTCCTGAGCTCCTTTATCTCTTTGGGACCCATCCGATACGGTGCCTTAGAGATTGGCCACGTCCCCGGCTTCAACTCAACTGTGAAATATATCTCCCTCTTCGGTGGCAACCCCGGAATCTCCTCTGGAAAAACATCTGCAAAGTCTCCCACCACTGGTATCTGATCAACTGTTGCACTCTCTATCCGGTCATCTCTCACATGACATAAGATCAAAGGGTATCCCTTCCTCAGATAAGACTTCAAGGTGACAGCTGCAATCAAGTTAACTTTGGGTCTGACTACAAACCCACGATAAGACACACTAACACCCCTAGGCCCTCTCAAAGACACTTTCTTTTGATGACAGTCTATCTTAGCTTTGTACTTTTCCAACCAGTCCATCCCGAATATCATCTCAAAACCGTCAAAAGGAAACTCTAGCAAGTCTACAGGTAGATCAACTTGCCCAACTATCATAGATACATCTCTAAACAACCTCCCACATAATACAGACTCACCCGAAGGTATAAAAACTTTCTCACTTACAGACTCATATACCTTCAAACCCAACCGTTTAACATGACTCGAAGATACAAACGACTGAGACGCCCCCGAATCAAACAAAACAAAGGTATGAATACCGTTAACAAGAAAAGTACCAGTGATAACATGTGCATCATCTTCAGCTGCTTTCTTGTCCATCATGGATGACTTTCCATCGGTCTTCGTCCACCTCCCCGGACAAGATCTTGGGCGATGTGGTCGGCTTAGCACCCGACCCTTGATTGTTGTTGTTGTTCGTAGCTGGTTTCTGATAAGAATTACCGCCATTGCGGTTACCTCCACCCTGATAGCTCTGACTTCCCCGATTAGACCATGACCCAGACGGTCTATTACTCGCATAACTCTGTGCAGGTCCCTGAGAATAGCTCCCCCGAGCCGATCCCTGAAAAGCTCTCGGTGCACTCGTGCACTCATGTCTCTTGTGGCCTACACCGCCACAACCATAACAGGTCATCCCCTAACTACCGCTACCACTCACACGGCCACGCCCAAAGGAAGCCCCAGCACTGAATCCTGACCCAGAAGAAAACCCTCTAGCTTGGGTGTGGTTTCCTTTCTTATGACTAGATTGGCCACCACCCTCACTCTCAGCCTTTCTTTTCTCACTCACTCTCTCCTAAGCCATCTCCACCAACCTCTCAGCTCTCCCAGCCCTCTCATAAGCTTCCTTAACATCGGTAAGGACTCCCACGGGTAACTTATCCATAATCTTGGGTGTCAACCCTCTCTCAAACCTCAGCGCCAGGTTCTCCTCACTCAAACCCATATCCTCAGCATACCTAGACTTCTCATTAAACTGCTTGTAGTACTCAAAGAATCGACATATCGGATGTCATCTTAAACCCATCAAACTCCTCCCTCAGCTTACTCCTCACATGCTCCGGTACAAACTCTTTCCTCATAGCCCTCTGAAACTCTTCCCAAGGTATAGCAGGTAAGCCCTGGTTCGCATACATCTCCCTAACACCCACCTTCACCGTATCCCACCACTTGCCAGCTGCTTCCCTTAGGTAGAACGCAGCTTGTTCTACTCTCATCTCATCAGGACAGTGAACCAGGTCTAGTATGTTCTCCATCTCACGATGCCAGTTGTCAAGAAGGTTTGGTTCCCCGGTTCCCGTGTACTCTTTTTGGTTAAACCTCGCTATATAAAGGCTGATCTTAGAGTGATCAACCTCCTTTTCCTTTCCCACTTTCTTTAAGGCCTCTGTAAGAGCATCTTGATGCTCCAACATCTTAACGATATCATCTATGTTCATGGTCTCAGCTCTCACATACAAAGCGTTTCTCTTGGGCGGCATCTTGAAACTATATAAGAAAGGGTAGATATAAACATACGCACTAAAACCTCAAAACACAAAAACAGGCTGCCCAGAACACACTCGATCGAGTACCCAAACCTACTCGATCGAGTAAGAGGCTACTCGATCGAGTGCCCAACATACTCGATCGAGTGCCTCGACCTCAGAACCCAAACAGACCTTCTGACTTCTAACATACTCGATCGAGTAACCCGGCTACTCGATCGAGTGACCCCCTACTCGATCGAGTGCCCGAGGTACTCGATCGAGTGCCCAAAAACACGAATCTGGATTCAAAATCGTCAAATACCCACTCGATCGAGTCAGACCCACTCGACCGAGTATCTCACCTACTCGATCGAGTACCCCCTTACTCGATCGAGTCATGCTGACTCGCATATACTACCCGCATGTTATCTCACATATCCCAACATACTAAGCAACATTATAAACTCAACATATAATAGAGCTAAGCATGCAATTCTACCAAGCTTTTCATATGATCAACCAAACAACTATATCATATTATCAAACGCCACACAGTAAACATCCAACATGCTTCTTGTTCAAACGACAGTTCTATATACTTCACCAATCTTTCATTCACAATCTCAACCTTCTACTCCAAACATCCAACACTTACAACATACATCACCACATTCACATACAAACTAACAAACAACACATACGACCTTGACATATACCCCCCATGTGACCGGTTCAAAATTGTAGGGCGAGTTCGCGACTTTAAGACGTCTCCCAAGCCTTTGCATTAGCTCCTAGGTGCGAAGCGGATTGCTTAATTTTTTTTGTTGCCCCGGGTTCATTTTAATTGACTCCCTATGTTCATTAGGTTCATTGGTTACAGGTTTTAGGATCGTCTCTTTGATACCATTTTGTAACACCCCCATACTCCAAGTGCCTTACCAGGACCACCCAGGTATAAGGATGTTACCATCTCGGTTACCCGAGGCAATGATAATCAAATAAACAATAATGAAACAACGTTTAAATAGAAATACTTTAGTGAAAGGTTACAATCCAAAAACCAAACCAAAATACGAATACATGTTCTCAAACCAACTGTCTACTGAGCTAACTGAAATGTTTATGAAAACTACTAAGCTACAGCGGAAGACTTCTATCATCAGACGGTGGCACATCCCAGCTATCCCAGTAACTCGACTCATACCTGCTCAATAACTGTTCACCATCCCCGAATGGATCACCACAGTTTTTAAAACATTAAACGGGGTCAGTACTAATCACACAATCTAAGTAAACCAACGGCACAGTAAACAATACAGCTCAAACAGTCATACACAATCACCCACTCCAATCAATCTCCCTCACCGATCGTCCACTTTGGACCATTAGCCCGCCGATGGGGGACCGGCCGTACCCACCAAATCCCCGCTCATCATACCGAGCGATAACCCTGTCCCATTAATGTGCACATCCCCTCCGGTGGCGGGTTCCACGGAGGGCGAAACTAGGGCGTGAAGCCACTCCCGCAAGTGACTCCACTCAGCCGAGAACGCATCACGAGAACCAGAGACAAACAATCAGCAATCACAATACAACATCAACAACCGTCTGAATCAATCAACAATCACTAACTACAGCACAATCACCACACATTATGTAATTAATACCGAGTAGGGAAGCCCTACCGGAAAGCACAACACAATCGACGATCTCACGGTGATATCAAAACGCTTCCTCTACGAATCCTCCTCCTAACATACAAACATATAATCACTACCAATCATACAATACAACAAAACCCCCAATTCCCAATATTAGGGTTTAACCAACCTTAAGGAAATACTATAAAAACAGTATGTAGATCTTACCCTCGACGCAAGGATCACAACGGTACAAAGAAAGGTGAAATCCGACCTTCCAAACTCCGGGATTTGCCAACAATGCGATTAAAGCGAATGACGTAGTTTGATTTCTCTTTTCACAGTAATTAGGTTTTAAAAGTGTTTAAAGAACAATGACGGAAGTTATTATATACTTAATCGCATTATTAACAAAACCCGAGAAAACAGCCCCCGAATACCGGCTACTCGATCGAGTAGCTGAGGTACTCGATCGAGTGCCCCCTGATACGTGCATTTTATGTAGTCTTTTTAGCCTATTTTATGCACGTATTTCTATACTTTTATCGTAGTTTTATGCTACGAAATGCCCCGAATATGCTACTTTGGGTTATTATGTCTTATTTGCAGGTATGGACCCAAAAGTGGTGAAATCAAGCCATTTACCGTTCGTTTTGCATGCATTTGGAGGAAGAGATGATTTGGAGCGGGAAATGTTGCTGTCTTGAGATGCGTGAAGTGTTCCGGGAGCTAAAAGGACAAGTCAAGGCGAACTAACAAGAATTCTAAGCTGCTGAAGTTAATAATCACTCGATCGAGGACATTCTTAAGTCGATCGAGTGGTTTTAGGATGAATAAACAGTCGATCGAGCAGTTATATGGTCGATCGACCAGTTCTCTATATGCCCTTACTCGATCGAGCACTATTCTAGGTCGATCGAGCTGTTTCTGAGTGAAGTTCACTCGATCGAGTGATTTAAGTGGTCGATCGAGTGGACTATGCCACGGGTTGGGCTTTTTAGTCTAAATTCCGTCATTAGGTTTAACCTTTACTCCTAATTTCTTATAAATAGGAGTAAGGGTTGTCATTTGTAATCATCCAGCAATTAGCAAGGGATCACGTTACTTTTCTCTTTTCTCTAAACAGCTACTCTTGCTACTGTTCCTTTAATTTCCGGATTGATTTTAGTAATTTCTCTTTTCCTTTTCTCTCCTAAATTTCTTAATGTTATTTATTGTTTCCCTTTTATTCCCTGTTTTCCCTCTTATCATGAGTAGCTAATTTCCCCTAGTATGTTAGGATTAGGGAAGTCGTGGTAGCGATGCTTTAACTGTATTAAATAGATTAGCCTTGCGATAGGAATTGTATTAGGCAATTTAATTGTTATCCGGTCGAATGAATGCATGCAGGAGACCATAATTCTAGTTAACCCCGACCTAGATCGAAAGATTGGAAGGGAAGGCTTGCTTAGTTACAATAGGGTATTGCAGTGAGGGCGAAAGTTAAGCTGTTTACGCTCTAGGGCGGTTTAAGGACCGAAAGGTGACGACCATAGCTCTTCTTATCAATAGTCTAATCGCCTTAGTATTCATGATAGTATAAGATCTGATAGCTGCCACGGTGGACCGACTCCTAGCATACTTCCTTTCTCTTATTGTTAATTTCTCTTTTTGCTTTAATCTCATTAGTATAGTCAACACAATCAAAACCCCCAATTGTGACATTTAGACAGATAAACAGACAAATAGATAGTACACCGCCTCCCTGTGGAGATCGACCCTACTTACCCGACTTCGTTAGTTGTACTTAGGTATTTTATTTTTGGTACGAAACGACAGTATCAAATTTTGGCGCCGTTGCCGGGGAGGCAATCTATTTATTTATTTGTTAATTTTATCTGTTTTTAGCTTCAAGGGATTTATCCCTTGAAGCCATTTTAATCTTTTGTTTAGTCTTTGTTTTGATAGGCCTTACAGTACTACCTAGACAGTTCTAGGTGAAAGACCGTCAAAGGGAAGGCTTGAGTACCTTTGACCCATCACCGATGTCCCATTATATGGAACAGCCGGTGATCCGCTGCGGGAGATGTGGTTTGCCGAGCACAATGCGGTTTGTAGTTGTGCCGCCACATCCACCCTATCAATGGCCACCGCAACAAGATCCTCCCGATATACAAGAAGAAGAAATTGCGGAGCTGAAATCCTTCTCGCAGATACTTGCATCCCAACCGCAAGATCGTGACCAAGAGAGGCAAGATCATGATAGGCGCACTTCTTCGCGACTTGAAAAGCTCGAAATCGACATTGCTCGGTTAGCGGTGAGATACAAGAAGAAGAGGTTGCGGGCGAGGTCTTTAATGGAGATACTTGCATCTCAAATACAGAATTATGATCGAGGGAGGCAAGAGAGTGATAGACGTGCGGATGCTCAAATCATTGAGCTGGAGTCTAAAATTGCTCAGTTAACAGCTGAGTCGGATAATTGGCAACCGAAGAGGTATACCTTGCTGAGAACGGTTTTTCCCATGAAAAAACCGTGTTGCCCAATGCTGAGGATGACTTTTATGACTCGGACGACGAGTTTCTATCACATTTCATTGCCCCACACGAGGATTTCAGCGCTGTACAGGAGGAATCACTCGATCGAGTGACAATTATTGGTCGATCGAGTGATTTTCCAGAAGAACTTGCTCGATCGAGTGATATCACTGCTCGATCGAGTGGAATTCAGGAGGAAGTTGGTCGATCGAGTTACTGCTCTGGTCGATCGAGTGAAATGCGGGAAGAGATTGGTCGATCGAGTGATTATTTTGCTCGATCGACTGATTTGGCCATTGGGAGCTTAACTCCGTCACTTGGGTTCATATTGGATGATGAGTTTGACGATGATGAAGGTTATGGTGAACCTCCCTTATTCACGGTAGTCGGGTACACTTGAAGTCTGCGAGTTACGGGATGGGTTCCCTTTGAGGAGGTTGATGAAGAAGCGATTGAGACGGTAATTGCTCCTAGCACGGAAGAGGTAATAAACTCTTTTACTTATGATTCTGTCATTGAGAGCGACCGATCTGAGGTAGTAAACGATAATTTTATTATTGTTTGTTCTAAAAGTATTCTGCCTCGTTTGACTCGCGCTGTTCCTTTTAATGTTATACCTCCTCACATGTGGTCGATTAATTTAAGGATTTTTCACCATCCTCGTCATTTCAAAACTGTTAATCTGAATCGGGACCCTTATATATTGACAGTTGCTCCCGCGCTCCTTTATTATGTGGATAAATTTAGGAGCTCACATAGGAAATTTGTTAGGCTTAAAAAGTTAAACATTTTTAATTCCTATTTCGCTATTCCACTTTGGTGCTACTTATGCTGTTGTGTAGCACATGCGCAGCTATTTTGAGTTCTTTGCGCGCTTTGCTGTTTTGATCGTGATTAATTATAGAGGCTCGAAGAAAAAGAAGGTCGAGCTGGGACCTGACTGAAGCTAGCGCTACCCGGGAGGCAACCCGGAGATTTTATTTTGTTCTTTATTTTATTTCAGTTGTAATAAATGGTTTCTATACCATGAACTTCCTCAGTATGCTTGTTTTGGTTAGTTGCGGGCTGTTTCAATTGCATTTTGCAGGAATTCATCGAGCATCACTCGATCGAGTGGTTTTGCTTACTCGATCGAACACTGTAGCAAGGGGATTCACTCGATCGACTGATTAATCACTCGATCGAGTGCCTGCAGAAAGGAAATTACTTGATCGACTGGTGCACCATTCGATCGAGCAGCTTGAATGCCCATTTCACTCGATCGACTACTGTTCAACAGACATCGAGTGTCTTTGACTTGGATTAGCTTCCTGAGACGGTTTTCCGGGCCCTTAGCAACCTCCCATTTCATGGTCGGTTTGGGGAGGTCCCCTTATTCGCGCTATCTTGTGAGTTTTTCCGCTTTTACTCTCTTTCTCCTTTAGTTTGCGTTTCCTTTCCATGTTTTGGTACAATGAGGGCATTGTACGGTTTGGTTTGGGGAGGTTATGCATCCATATCTGTGTCTGCATATTGTTTTTTCATTGCATTTCAGTTATCACGTTTAATTTTCTGTTTGCATTGTTGTTTATTTTCGTTAAAATTCAAAAAATTCAATAAAAATCAGAAAATTGATAAAATTCAAAAAATTTTCACGTTTAATTTAGCATATAGGTTGAGTCGGAACGGTTGATTTCAGTGATGAAATTGCACTGCAACTGTCTTTTTGCTTAAGCCTTGCATTAAACTGTTATCTTTTAGCTTTGTCTTTTGCATAATCTACGAGTTAATGTTTAATTTAGCTGAACATATAGACTTGACCTGAGATTTTGGCAACCTACTTATAATTTCTAAGGAATTAGAGCCTTATAAACTGGTGTCATTTATGACCGGTTTCATGTAGGATTGTGAGTAGTATACTCCTTGCATAGCATGTTCATTAATTTGCACGTATATGAAATTCAATTGCTTTTTGCCGTCATACATTCGGGATAGTGGTTGGTGTCACATGCAGGGAGGTGCTTACATTTTCCCTTTTCTTTCATTTTTACCCATAAACTCCACATTAGCCAAATTTGCCAGTTGACCTTTAGCTACATCCAAATTTAGCCTGCCTTGTCAAGCTAGTTTAGATTGTTGTTTTGCGGTATATATTTCATTGTATCAAATGTTGGCGCATATTCTATTGAATCGGAGTTGGTAGTCTATGAAGAAAGGGAGGATGTTGAAAAAAGAATTCAAAAAAGAAAAAAAAACGTGATGAAAAAAAGAATCGAAAAAAAAAAAAGAGAATTCAGAAAAGAAAAGAAGAAACCGAGAAAAATGAAAAAAAGAAAGAAGAAAAATTATGAAAAAAAAAAAAGATGTTGTTTGTTGACGGTTTCTGCTCCTATGTTCTATCTTACATCATATGAGGAGTATGTTCAGTTTGGTTTGGTGAGATTTTATGCCAATTGAAGGGCATGTGCTTAATTCATAATTGAGTTGGAATCGGATGTTGATATATGGTTCTGTTTAGGTACTAGCTTGATCACCTATACCTCCACATTCCCATAAATGTTTTGCCTTTTCTTACCCATTGCCTCACTTTACCATATCTTTGTAAGCCCTCGGCTGTGACGGACCTTGTTTGGTTGGAATGTATGAACGGTAGCTAGAATTGTCTATCATATTAGTTGCATGCATGTTTATGTGGGTCGTAGTCTAGGTGAGCGACTATTTTTCTTCCTCTCTTACATATTTATGCTTGCCCTTTGCTTCATGAGAGAAGAGTGACCCGTGAGAGTCCATTGTTAAAGGTCTTGCAAGGTCGACGGTTCAGCTTTATTATAGACATCTTATAACTCGTTTGCATTTGACTGTTTAGCTATAAGTGTTAGTTTGTCTGCATTAAATTGGCTTAAGTAGGCATTTGTAGCTAGCTCTGAGTTATCTTTTTCCGTTCCTTTAGTTGCATTTTAGTTTACTCGGGGACGAGTAAAGGTTTGGTTTGGGGAGATTTGATACGTGCATTTTATGTAGTCTTTTTAGCCTATTTTATGCACGTATTTCTATACTTTTATCGTAGTTTTATGCTACGAAATGCCCCGAATATGCTACTTTGGGTTATTATGTCTTATTTGCAGGTATGGACCCAAAAGTGGTGAAATCAAGCCATTTACCGTTCGTTTTGCATGCATTTGGAGGAAGAGATGATTTGGAGCGGGAAATGTTGCTGTCTTGAGATGCGTGAAGTGTTCCGGGAGCTAAAAGGACAAGTCAAGGCGAACTAACAAGAATTCTAAGTCTTGAAGTTAATAATCACTCGATCGAGGACATTCTTAAGTCGATCGAGTGGTTTTAGGATGAATAAACAATGATCGATCGAGCGAGTTATATGGTCGATCGACCGAGTTCTCTATATGCCCTTACTCGATCGAGCACTATTCTAGGTCGATCGAGTACATTTTTTGAGTGAAGTTCACTCGATCGAGTGATTTAAGTGGTCGATCGAGTGGACTATGCCACGGGTTGGGCTTTTTAGTCTAAATTCCGTCATTAGGTTTAACCTTTACTCCTAATTTCTTATAAATAGGAGTAAGGGTTGTCATTTGTAATCATCCAGAATTAGCAAGGGATCACGTTACTTTTCTCTTTTCTCTAAACAGCTACTCTTGCTACTGTTCCTTTAATTTCCGGATTGATTTTAGTAATTTCTCTTTTCCTTTTCTCTCCTAAATTTCTTAATGTTATTTATTGTTTCCCTTTTATTCCCTGTTTTCCCTCTTATCATGAGTAGCTAATTTCCCCTAGTATGTTAGGATTAGGGAAGCCGTGGTAGCGATGCTTTAACTGTATTAAATAGATTAGCCTTGCGATAGGAATTGTATTAGGCAATTTAATTGTTATCCGGTCGAATGAATGCATGCAGGAGACCATAATTCTAGTTAACCCCGACCTAGATCGAAAGATTGGAAGGGAAGGCTTGCTTAGTTACAATAGGGTATTGCAGTGAGGGCGAAAGTTAAGCTGTTTACGCTCTAGGGCGGTTTAAGGACCGAAAGGTGACGACCATAGCTCTTCTTATCAATAGTCTAATCGCCTTAGTATTCATGATAGTATAAGATCTGATAGCTGCCACGGTGGACCGACTCCTAGCATACTTCCTTTCTCTTATTGTTAATTTCTCTTTTTGCTTTAATCTCATTAGTATAGTCAACACAATCAAAACCCCCAATTGTGACATTTAGACAGATAAACAGACAAATAGATAGTACACCGCCTCCCTGTGGAGATCGACCCTACTTACCGCTGACTTATGTTAGTTGTACTTAGGTATTTTATTTTTGGTACGAAACGACAGTATCACCCCCTTACTCGATCGAGTATCTGCGTTACTCGATCGAGTACCCAACAGGTCAGAAACTATTTTAAATTGCAACTCGCCCTTACTCGACAGAGTAAGGCCTACTCGATAGAGTACCCAGTGACTCATAAATACGTAGTATTACACAGACCGCCTATCGCTTTGATAAATCAGTCCCCAACCTATCAACATTTAAAAATAAAAATAAGGGTTTTTTTGTCAGAAACTACCTTATATTTATGCCTATTTGTGAACAACTACCTTACTTTTTTTTGGCTTTCAACTACCTTACATTTTTTTGTTAACATCTACCAAAAATAAGACTCAGGCCACTTTAGTCGAAATTCCGGTGATGACCTGGCTTTCTCACGTTTGAGGCTCCAAATTATTCATTCTTCTGTTTTTATTGCCTTTAACCCTTTGCATACCTACCTGATATCAATTTAACCTAATTCCTCATCCATCCCCTTCATTTTTCACTCTCACTTACCTCATCTACCCCTTATCACCATCTTGACTGCATCCTTCTTCTTTACTGTCACTTTCAGTTAATCTAGCTGGCAGGTATGTATCTACGTTTCTCCCTTTTTTTATTTGGTAATTGTACATTAATTTATTCGTTTAAGTACACTTGAATTACACTATTTTATACTACAAATAATCTATTACTCATACGAATTTATGTGTTTATTGTAGTTCTTGTTTTAATTAGATATTTGATTGAGTAATTTATCTTCTTTTAATTACTAATTTGATTTACTCTATTCTATTGTTAATTAGTAATCTATTTTTACAGTAATTTTGTTGAATTTGGGATGGGAAGCAACGATTTTAGGGCATATTTGAGAATTTATCATGGTGGGCATTTTGTTACCAAGAAATATAAAACTGAGTATATAAATCGGGCATTATTGGTGAAATGTGATATGGATGAGGTCTGCTATTTTAACTTGGTTGACATTGTTAAAAATGAATTGAATTATGGTGATTTGGGGGAATTATGGTTTAAGAGGCATGGATTAACCTTAATTGCTGGTAAGAAGAGTCTTCAAAGTGATAAGGTGTGGACGCGGGCCCACGGGGGCGAAAAGTGAAGCAAGCTTTTCACTCTTTGTTTGTTTGCATTTGTGGAGTCGCCACCAATTTATTGTGTAAAATTAGAAACCGTTCGAATACCTCGTGTCATGTCAAGACACTAACATGAACACTAAGCACTCGTTACCCTTAGCATTCTATGTCTAGAATGACTCTCGTGGATGCCAATGAACACGGATGTTCACAGAGATCTGGAGTAAGGGGTGAGGGTACGTATTAGGAAGCTCTTTTGATCGAACACCTAATCCCGCCCGCCTCCATAGCGGCCTCTACTAATGATTAGGGAAATTATCTATACTCGATATGTTGTCGATTTATATGCATGCAATGCAACATCCATTAAATTTATCCTAGCATGTGAGAATTAACTAAGTCGGTTAAACACGTAATTTAAAATACAATTAATGTCGAGGTAGAAATTTAGGTTAATTACATATGAGAACATACAAACAATACAATAAAAGAAATACAATAAAATTACAATAAAGAAAATTACAATAATTACATCGGATGTAATGATTTATGTCGAAAATACATTTAAAACGAAAGGGTTTTAGAAAAGAAAGAATAAATGAATAAACGAACAGATTATGGATGATAGGATGAGTAATAGTAAATTAAAACACGTAATTAGTAAACTAAGTCAAGGCAGAAACGGGAGTTCAGGGACAGAAATCAACCGGGAACAGGCGCAGCAGAGGTGCGTCCCTTGGAAGAGGCGCAGCAGTCGCTGCGTCTGTTCCTGGGTTGAGTTCTGGATGTGAAGCCGGAACTGCATCTCGTTAATATTCATTGGTAAATTTAAAGGTCGATTATGAATAATTGACTCTGATGAAAGTGATTAACATATTATTTACATGTGAATGAGGTCATAAAAACGATAAAACATGGATAAAACCAATTAGGATGAATTATTACGAGATTAATGAGGTTAATTATGAGAATTAAACAAACTAAACAAATTAATTAGGTTAAACAGGTAATTAATGACGAACTAATGATGGTGACTATAAATAACAGATGAAAATATATCAAAGATGAATTCCAGAGACTCAATATGGATGAATCGAATCTCTAAAAACCCGATTTTGATTTAATGACGAAAACCCGCAAATATGGATTATAAGGGATTTAAGTCGGGATTTTGAAAGATGAATTAATTAACAATGAATTATTTACATGTTAAGATTATCATACTTAAATTATCAGGTTAAAACAAATATGAACAAACAAAGAAAACGAAACAAACAAACGAATAAAAGACGAAGGAAGAAGAAAGGAAGCAGGAACTGCGGCAGCCTCAGGAAGAGGCGCAGCAGGTGATGTGTCCCTTCGAAGAGGCGCTGCAGTTGCTGCGTCCTTTCTCGACGTTTGTCTTCTGTAAATCCGTAAAAAGGGTTTGAAACAATGTTTTATAAATCGGTTTTTTAAACATATTTTCGACGTAATTCTTACATTAATGATTACAAAAATAAAGAATAATAATTAAAAGAAGGATTTTGTAACACCCCCATACTCCAAGTGCCTTACCAGGACCACTTAAGGCATGGAAGTGCGACCATCTCGGTTTTCCGAGGCAATGATAATCATAAGACAATAACGAAACATACTTAAAATTAAATAATGTTTAAAGTAATTACATAGCAACTCCAAAACTGATAAAAAGAAATACAAGATTCTCAGACGGTCTACTGCTAAAACTATCAAAGCTATAAAATATCGTCTGACACAGCGGAAGACTTCTAACTGCCACGTGATGACTCATCCCAGCTATCCCATACGCGTCATATCATCCCTGCTCCATAACTGCTCACCACCCCCGAATGGATCATCAAAGTTTTTAAAACATTTAAACGGGGTCAGTACTAATCACACAATTTATATAATCCAACAACACAACAAACAACACAGCTCAAACGGTCACACACACAATCACACCCACTCCAATCAATCTCCGTCACCGACTGTCCACTGGACCAGCCCTGCTAGTGAGGGACCGCAGCCGTACCCACCAAATCCCCGCTCATCATACCGAGCGATAACTCTGTCCCATTAATGTGCACATCCAATCCCGTGGCGGGTTCCACGGAGGGCGAAACTAGGGCGTGAAGCCACTCCCGCAAGTGACTCCACTCAGCCGAGAACGCATCTCGAGAACCAGAGACAAACAATCACAACCATCAAACAACAATCAATCAACAACCGTCACAATACCAATACGATAATATTCAACAATCACGAAACACCAACAACGCATTATGGGACTAATACCGAGTAGGGAAACCCTACCTGGAATGCAACACAAACATCAGACGATCTAGCAGCTGTCTCAAAACCTTTCCTCTACGAACCCTTCTCCTATACACATAATCATACAATTACTACCACATCAACATAAACATAGAAAACCCCCAATCCCAAAATTAGGGTTTAACGAAACTTAATTAAATATAACAAATTCGGTACGTAGATCTTACCATCGACGCAAGGATCACAACGATGTAAAGAACGACAGGATCCGACACTTCTAGCTCCGGGATTTGCTAATAATGCGGCGAGGATTATTCAACGTAACTTCTAATCTTCTCTTGAAGGTTTTTAGATTGTAAAAGTGTTTTGAGAAAAGTGACGAAAGCCTTATATATCATTCCCGCATTATTAATAAAACCCGTCAAAACATTACCCGTAAACCGGGCTACTCGATCGAGTAACTGACGTACTCGATCGAGTGCCGCCTACTCGATCGGGTACCCTACAGGCAGAAACTATTTTAAAAAGCAAAACACCCTTACTCGACAGAGTAAGGCCCACTCGATAGAGTACCCAGAGGCTCATAAAACCGTAGTATTACAGTCTTCCCTCCTTAAAAAGAACTTCGTCCCTGAAGTTCAACCCATACATAAAAACAAACCTACCAACTTGACTAAGACACAACAACGCAACTAAGACTCAAAACAAAACCTCAGCCTATAACACATGAACTCTTAACACCAACTCCACCGACTATGCTTACCTCCACAACATGTCTCACGATATCGTATCAACTACATCATATTCTCTCTCGAGACCAACTCCCAACACCACCAACTACTATCCACAAATGCTGCTAGATCCGTAACATATTATCCATTATAAAATCCAATATCAAGACATTCACAAACATCAAACGGAATGTTACATTCTACCACCCCTAAAAGGAACTTCGTCCTCGAAGTTTACTCACACTCATAACCTCATCCTCCAACTGTCAACACTATAGAACTTATATACATCATCATCCAACTGTCAGCACTATATAAAATATTGTCACACTCCGAAGCATCACACTACTACAAGCACGACCGTGACCTTTAACAAAATCAACCACAACACAAATCAACCTTTTATTCGACATCAAGACTCAAACTTCCAAATATATTACCATATGCACACCCATCAAAATCTCTTTTATCGCATCATACTCCTCTTAAGATAAATGTTACGTCCTCATAACTCACTAATACTAAATCCTAGCTATATCTTTTCATTATCCTCATCACCACCGCATGTCAAAGATAACCACCTAAAATCTACACACTCGCCATGCATATATCTAACGCTCTCTTACTTAAACAACTCTCATACTTCACTTCACTCGTCACCCCACCTAACCTATACCACAAAATCCTTAGCTTAACCCAAAACTTCGCTTGTTCCCTATTACCGCCAAAACGACATAATTCTCCATACCTGTACCTATCTCCACACTCATAACTCATGATCCACAATTATTACATACACTCACACTAGATCCTCAAGTTCTTTTCTTTCCTTACCGCAAAACTCATACGAAACTTAACATAACACTAATTCCCAACACCCTACCCTCACTGTCCCAAAATCTGATTATGAACCACCTGCAGCGTCCAGATCAAAACAACACATGTTCCACCAATCATTTACCATGACTATGTCTAAAGCCTCATCTTAAAATAAGATCAAAAGTACTGTAACAACTTCTGACAACTGTGTCCCATCAACAGAATGTCACTATACCATGACAACAACGAAAATATATACAACTCTCTTTCATATCATGCTCTACCCTCATTCCAAAACTTAACTGGTAAGAAACATCAATAAACAAAACAACTGTCTATCTGTACAAACTAAAACTCACAGGAAGCAACATCAAACAAAACAACAATTTATGTGTAACTGGTATGTACTTTTGAAACTCGAATCATAAACATTTCGCCTACTCCACCACAACCGGTGACGGCATCGCAACACCGCCACCAACAGCCACACCGCAGTGCGAAAATACCCGGATTACAACACTAAATACCGTGCCCGGATCACCACCCGAGGCACCACAACCACATCGATAGTCATCACAACTTACACAATCCCATAAGCACTGACTCAACATAACTTCTCGGACAAGAAAAACTTACTCAAATCCACTTTACTAAATCACAAAGCAACATATTACATGAATTAAACAGATAATAACCTCATGAATATCATCCCCTTACCACATCACGGAATAACATATATCATGAGTACATACAAGTATAACCAGTCATGCCAGATCAATCAAATTATTACCTTTTTGAATATCATTCAATTAAATTACCGTGTCCAACATATATTACAGAACATTCAGATAACAGCTTTATAACTATCACACCATACCACTTCCCGTGAGGTCAGAACCTCACACAAATATTTATACACATCATAGACCCGTAATCACATCCAACTGGTCAGTCCTGATCACGTAAGTTACCACTCGATAAAGGTTATCTGTCGCTCGAGCTTAACTCATATGCCCCTCATAACATATTCCCCCATTCGCATAACCATCACCTCATGCCAAGTATAACTATACCATTACTATTCAACTATTAGCACCCGCCTCATCTAACCACATCTTATACTTCCTTACAACCATACATATCAATCCGGCCTCTACAAAATCAACCTCATTAGAATTGCTACCTTTCTAATGTACCATCACCCTTAACCACTAGTCACAAACCGTAACACTACCACTGTCCGGGCATCAAACCTCTTACACTCATCTCTAAACATCACGATTTCTTTCCTATCTGTGGTTAACATCCCAAATAAAGAACATCAAATCCATCAACAACATTACCTCAACATTCTTCCCAATACTATCCTTAATTGTGTCATCATCTAACTCTCCACCCAAAATCTCATATCATGCAGATATTCTACCAACTTCTTACTCCCTTAATTCCTCGAAACTCATGATTAATCATGTTTTCCCGAAACTTCTGTATAACCATTAACTTACTTACTCTTGATAGTATCATACATCTCGACGATTCCTTACTTTTATGTCACATAACTCCGGTCAACATTTTCCTAGTTTTACTCTCCTCATTCTTTTCTTTTACAGTCGACAAAATCAATTAACCATTCAACTCCTTATCACTTCTACCTAACTCTTTAGTGTTCTGGTTACTTTCTCATTGCTCCAAAACTCACATCTCATTAATTCATATCGATATCATCTCACTCTTTCTTACCAAAAATATTCTCTTATTATGCCATCAATCACCCTTGCCACTAATCCATCCATAGAATCAACGTTTACTGTTTGACAATTGCATCTCCTTTGTACATCTCTAGAAATCAAAATTCCTTTCATACCGTTAGTTACCCAAGGAAATCCCACAGTAGTTTCACCTCTTAATAAACCAAATCTCCCAAACTCACTCACTGTCTACAAATCCACCTCGCGACATGTCTCCACAAAGTTCACTATATACTACTCTTCTCAACCCCTTTAAAACGAAATTTCACTATGTATATTCTTAACCCACACGACTCCTAACCATCTCCCTCCATGATTCTTTACACATCTCAAGTTGCCACCATTTGCGTCCCTCATATCAATCTTTTCATTTTCACGTTTCATAAACTCACATCATCCCTTCCCCACATTCATTTACTTTTACATTATCTCAACACACAAACATATCACTCATATCATCTCACAAAACATGCTCTATGTCTCAATTAAGCCATAATGATCTGCCTTTTTCTTTTCCCACTATCTACCACAACCACATATAGCTCATCTCCTCCCACCAAACTCATACTCACCATAAGGTGCCACTCACCACCCCATAAGATTAGGTAACTTACGTATCAAGACCAAAATACATGTAAAACAATGCATAAAGAAGCAAAATAACAACTTTGAATTAAATATAATATGCAACGAATTCAAAAGATAAGCATATGACCCGAATCATGGGTCACTAGATCGAGTACTGACCACTCGATCGAGTAAGGGACTTACACGATCGAGTAGGTGAAGGTCAGAAGCACGTAAAACAAATCACCAGGGCTACTCGATCGAGTAACTAACGTACTCGATCGAGTGCCGCCTACTCGATCGAGTACCAAGGCTACTCGATCGAGTACCCTACGCAATTCTCAGCATTGTCCAGTTTTCGTAAAACAGTCATAACTCACTCATTTCTTGATCGTTTTGGGCGTGTGACCTATCGTTAGAATCGTAAAAGAATAAGCTATCACCTCCAATTGGAATCACATTAAAATCATTTATGCATCTCAAGTTATAACAGTTTAAAGACAACTTTGCTTTAATCAGACGACATAGCTATTTGATTTTCTCTTTCAAACAACTTAAACATCAACGAGGTGAACAAAAGCGACTCGATATTTATAAAAGCACCATCCATAAACACATGCTACTACCTATCAAAACTAAACAATAATATCTATCATGCTCATATAACATTCAACTTATTAAACATGTACTACCCGCATGCTTTAACTTTATAACTTTCATAACACAAATCATACCCATACATTACAAATCCTATTTCCATGTTACTAACATAACAATATTACAAATCCACTTCATCACATAAACATGTTCATAATCAAGGAATTCATATTCTCATGTAATTGTCACTTCATCTTTTCCAATCAGTTCATCTAGTTCAATCACATTCTTTATCTAACAAGCGCATATGATACAACAGTAGACAATTATATGAACTTTTTATATAACCTTATGCAAACGAAATTATGAAAACAAATCTTATCACACCCCCTATTCACAAGTTAGGCCCTGTTCTTTCTGGCTTTT
This sequence comes from Silene latifolia, assembly GCF_048544455.1. Lineage (NCBI taxonomy): Eukaryota > Viridiplantae > Streptophyta > Magnoliopsida > Caryophyllales > Caryophyllaceae > Silene > Silene latifolia. The sequence goes on along the minus strand of NC_133536.1, from coordinate 156,711,905 downwards.
TAGAGTGAATCGAATCAATCGAATGGAGTTGAATGAATCGAATCGAATTTGAATCGAATCGAATGGAGCTGAATCAATCGAATCGAATCGAATGGAGTGAAATTTGGATGAATCGAATGAATAAGTGAGAAATTTGAATGAATAAAGTGAATTAATTTGAATCGAATGAAATAATCATAATAATAATAATAATAATAATATTAATAATAATAATATTTAATATTATTGTTATTATCAACTATAATAATACTAATATTCATGGTATAATACTATTTATACTAATACTAAAATTTTTAAGAAAAAAAATTATAATATTATATATGAATAATCATAAATTATAATAATGAAAAAATAGTAATTTTTTACTAATAATATTCTTAATAACAATAATAAATAATAATGTCAATATTAATAATAATATTAGTAAAAATAGTTGTTTCGAATAAAAACACTCAAGTAAGAGTTGCTCGAATCCGGGTCGGGTCAACGCGCTCCTCTCAGACGATGGCACCTCGAACCTATGCTTGCTCTCTCCGGATGGATCTTTTACGCGTAACAAATAGGGCCTCGAAGGGTTCACAATAGGTCCTTCTCTGATGCCTTACGGTACTGGTGGATAGTTGAGACCTTGCTTGAAGCTACGGTTTCCGTGCCCTCTCATAGTAGCTCGAGTAGTCTTACTTCTAGAGAGAGGAAGTTGTTGGTGAGAAGTATTTTACCATTGATTGGTCAATAGTGAGGTATATATAGGTTTCTATGTGTACCTCAAATGATGGCTTGGAAAGCATGGTTACCATATTCGCTATGAATACGCCTTACCGATTCGCGATTCGCTTATAGAAAATGTATTATATGTATTTTTAGTAATCAATTTGATAGAATTCGCTTTTAACGATTCGTGATTCATAGGGTATCAAGCGAATCCGTAACCATGTTTGCAAGCGTGTTGACTTGTATGACCCCGTATTGGGTAGTGGGTCAAGTCGGTTGAGCGTGCCCCATCAATAATATTAATAATAAATGTTATTAATTTTAATAATAATACCAATAATATAACAATAATAATAATAATAATAATAATAATAGTAGTAGTAGTAGTAGTAGTAGTAGTAGTAGTAGTAGTAGTAGTAGTAGTAGTAGTAGTAGTAGTAGTAGTAGTAGTAGTAGTAATATTAACATTAACAACATTATTATTCACAACAACAACAACAACAACAACAACATTAACATTAATAACATTATTATTCATTTTAATAATAATATTCATAATAATAATAGTAATTATAATAAATGAATTATTAATAACATTATTATTAACAATATTAATAATAACAATATTAATAATAATAATAATAATAATAATAATTGTTCCGGGTGTAATTCCAGAGCAGTATTGTTTTACCACGTAAGCTTGGTGAATGGATGTCTTTCCTTGCTTTGACTCTTCCTCTCGGTTTCTCCTGAAACGATGAACAAACTGAGGGCTCGGCTTTGCACCGAGTGTACTCACTCCGACGCTCAAGTCAGTGAACTTAAAGGGATTAAGTTGTGTGTTACTTGACAAAGTATATTGTAGAGAGATAAGAGAGTTTATACCAAATGAATAGTGAGTTTTAGGTTAGATTGTCGATCCCCTTCTCAATGAGAGAAGTGGAGTATTTATAGACTTTCACCTTTTGTCACGTAGTGGCCAAGTGGCCAAGTGGCCAAGTGGCTAGCAGGTGGAAAGACTGTTCTACCCTCGGCCGAGGTACCCATGGCAGGCCGGCGACTCCATGCCGAGGGGGCTTGGATATGAGTACGCGGATATGTCTCCCGGCTGGTCGGTTGCCCAGCCGAGACCCAAGTGGCTGGCCGACAGGCTGCGTCGATTAGGCGGTCTAACATGTTGACTTGCTGTCTCTTGATCCTTGACCTTGCTCAATATGTTGACTCGGTCAGCGGGTGCAGAATATGCCCCATCAATAATAATAATAATAATAATAATAATAATAATAATAATAATAATAATAAAGAATAATAATATCAAAAAATAGTATTATTGATAACAAAATTAATAATAACTATTAAATTTAAGATGAGTAAAGCTAAAATGAGCTGAACTTAATGGGAGCTGAATCGAATCGAATGAATTGAATGGAGTGAAATGAAGTGAATCGAATCGAATGGAATGGAATCGAATCGAATTTGAATCGAATCGAATCGAGCCGAATCGAATCGAATCGAGTGGAATCGAATCGAAATGGGCTGAAAATTAGCCAGAAAGAACAGGGCCTTACTAGGATTGCCACATTATAAATCATTCATCTTGCAACATCATTATTCGTCACATATTATCATATATGAACTACTTCCTTTTTCTACCACATCATTCATCATTCTCACATACTTTTCCAACGATTCCAACCAACATGTAAACCAACTATCATGCAACATGCTTTCAACCAACTACATGACAAAAATCACATCATCACCATCTTTCTTACATATTCCCCATTCCCCACACACATACATCCACCGATTCATACCACACTTTGCTACAAAGATACACAATTCACAAGATAAACACATAGCGATCCCAACTCATATCCCATGGTGACCGGTTCAAAATTGTAGGACGAGTTCGCGACTTTAGGACGTCTCCCAAGTCTTTCCATTAGCTCCTACAACTTCTACCCCGGGTTCATTTTATTTTGACTCTCTATGTTCATTACGTTCATTGGTTACAGGTTTCAGGATCGTCGCTCTAATACCATTTTGTAACACCCCCATACTCCAAGTGCCTTACCAGGACCACTTAAGGCATGGAAGTGCTACCATCTCGGTTTTCTGAGGCAATGATAATCATAAGACAATAACGAAACATACTTAAAAGTAAATAATGTTTAAAGTAATTACATAGAAACTCCAAAACTGATAAAAAGAAATACAAGATTCTCAGACGGTCTACTACTAAAACTATCAAAGCTATAACACATCGTCTGACACAGCGGAAGACTTCTAACTGCCACGTGATGACTCATCCCAGCTATCCCATACGCGGCATATCATACCTGCTCCATAACTGCTCACCACCCCCGAATGGATCACCACGATTTTAAAACATTTAAACGGGGTCAGTACTAATCACACAATTTATATAATCCAACAACATAACAAACAACACAGCTCAAACGGTCACACACACAATCACACCCACTCCAATCAATCTCCGTCACCGACTGTCCACTGGACCAGCCCTGCCAGTGGGGGACCGCAGCCGCACCCACCAAATCCCCGCTCATCATACCGAGCGATAACCCTGTCCCATTAATGTTCACATCCCCTCCCGTGGCGGGTTCCACGGAGGGCGAAACTAGGGCGTGAAGCCACTCCCGCAAGTGACTTCACTCAGCCGAGAACGCATCTCGAGAACCAGAGACAAACAATCACAACCATCAAACATCAATCAATCAACAACCGTCACAATACCAATACGATAATATTCAACAATCACGAAACACCAACAATGCATTATGGGACTAATACTGAGTAGGGAAACCCTGCCTGGAATGCAACACAAACATCAGACGATCTAGCAGCTGTCTCAAAACCTTTCCTCTACGAACCCTTCTCCTATACACATAATCATACAATTACTACCACATCAACATAAACATAGAAAACCCTCAATCCCAAAATTAGGGTTTAACGAAACTTAATTAAATATAACAAATTCGGTACGTAGATCTTACCCTCGACGCAAGGATCACAAAGATGTAAAGAACGACAGGATCCGACACTTCTAGCTCCGGGATTTGCTAATAATGCGGCGAGGATGATTCAACGTAACTTCTAATCTTCTCTTGAAGGTTTTTAGATTGTAAAAGTGTTTTGAGAAAAGTGACGAAAGCCTTATATATCATTCCCGCATTATTAATAAAACCCGTCAAAACATTACCCGTAAACCGGGCTACTCGATCGAGTACCCTACAGGTCAGAAACTATTTTAAAAAGCAAAACACCCTTACTCGACAGAGTAAGGCCCACTCGATAGAGTACCCAGAGGCTCATAAAACCGTAGTATTACAGATTTACACCCTCAGACTTACATGTTTGACGAAACGAGATGAACTAAGTTAACGTTTAGTGATGCTCGACTCGAATGTACGACGAAATTGCCCTCTTAGAGGAAATAAACAAAGTTGATTAAGTTGATTGATTGTGGAGTTGGTCAAATTGGTCGGTCATGCAAAACGAGGTTGGTACTCAGAAGGATCCGAGCTTACGTGGTCGAAAGTTCAAGCACATAAACGCCAAAAAGCAAGAGCTGATCTTAGAATGCAAAGGGAGAAGAGAAGGGCGGACACTCGCGTGAGAAATATGAGGAACTAAGGTCCCTATTTATACTAATCACGGAATTAGGGTTTAGGAAAGGAGAGAAAGATCCGGAAACAACCGACTTAGGTTAAACACGGAAACTTGGACAAAAAGAAAACCTTGAGGAAAAGGCGCAGTAAGTGATGCGTCCCTTGGAAGAGGCGCAACACTTGCTGCGTCCTTTCCTCAGCGGGTTCCTCCTGCGCAAGAAAGTGCGTTTGACAGTCTGTCGTATTTTAGGCATAACGTTTTCTACAAGAATCGGAATAAGGTGATTTTGGTGGCGTTGGAAAGCTAAGAAAGAGTTATAGAACTTTATGTGAAATAGGCCTGACCCAAAAAAAGTCGTTATCACCTCGAAAAACGGGCCTAAAGGTCGGATTGTCATTTTAACTAAATGAAATGCACATTTTGCAATGTAAACTTTTAGTTTAGCCTAATGAAGTGACATGAGACTCAAAATGAGATATAATCTCAACATTTTATGACATCCTAACCTTAGGTAGACAAGCACGTTGCTTTTGACTCGGGATTTGACGGTTTTAGAAAATGAAGACGGTTTTTGACCCAGACTCCAAATGAACTCTAATTACTGCCAAAACGACCGTAATGACACCTAGATGACGACTATGAGGTAGACACAAGTATTTAAGCTATCACTTGACGATAAACTTACGAATTGTCATAAATCGTTCCGTGTACCAAACATGCGGCCCAATCATCACCGGGTGGCTTGCGGGAGGTGCAGAAATGAGGTATCTACAGAGCCCCCACTTTGACTGAGGCTTGGACAAGGCGAAAGTCAAAGTATAGCCATCAGGTCAATCGAAGATTACAACCTGACGACTATGGCGACGCGAGGCGACTCAAGGGGTCTGAGCCAAGGACCTATCATCGGGGACATTTTAGAGTCTGTCGACTTCCGGGGAGGGTCATTTAAAGTCCATTAGACTGCGTAAGGAAGCTCGCCAGCCATAAGAAGAGACCATACCTGAGATTTCTTTCTCGATATGCTTCCGGAGATGCATAGGATCTAAGGTTAAGCGTAGGAGCTAAGGTTAAGCGTAGGGGCTAAGGGTAAGCGTAGGAGCTAAGGGTAAGACCTAAAAGCTATTTAAGGATTGTGCTAGGGTATGGGACCCTAAAGGAAAAATCGACGGGAAGGAGGCCAAATATAAGTTCAACTTAAAGGGGTAACCAAGGTTTGAGTGTAGGAACTCTAAGGAAAGGTGATCCTAAAGGAATATGATCCTAAAAGGAAAAGGTGATCCTAAAGGATTATGATCCTAAAGGGTATAATATGTGAACTCTAGGGAGTTTGGAAACTTAAAAGAAGCAAGGTGTGTGAAACTGGGTATATGAACCTAAAAGGACAGCTGGTATGAGAACTTAAAGGCTGGTGAACCTAAGAGGATTTGGGATCCTGGGGTTAAGTTTAGGAACTACTGGGTTACTAATACTTGTTTTAAACGCGTGTGTTTAACCTTTCTGAGGAAAAAAGGAAAAGGTATGAGAACTCCGAAAGGATTCATGGGTTTGTGAACCTAAGGTCGTTGGTGTGGGAGCTTAAAGGTTTATGAACCTAAAGGAAGCCATTTTGGGATCTAAGAATCTAGGGGGTAAGAATCCTAACTTTGGGTTTACGAACCTAAGGAAGGAGGCGCTGGTTTGGGAACTTCTGGAGAACGACACCTTTGCCGAACTCTTGTGAGGAAACAAAAATGTCAAGGGTAGCAGGACGTAGGCGGGAACTGCTGGGGAAATCTGCTTGGGTCGGTCTCAAGCGAACTCTGGCAAAAACATGAGGTTGAATCTCCATGTCTCGATAAGAACAATCGGCTGTCATGAACTCTCGCTGGAGTATAACTGAGGTTGAGTCTCTATTTCTCGAGAAGAACAGTGAACTCTCGCTGGGGGACAACTGAGGTTGAATCTCCATGTCTCGAGAAGAATAGTGAACTCTCGCTGGGAGATTATTGTGGTTGAATCTCCATGTCTCGAGAAGAAAAATCGACTCTCGCTGGGGGATTATTGTGGTTGAATCTCCATATCTCGAGAAGAACAATCGGCTGTCATGAACTCTCGCTGGGGGATTGTTGAGGTGTGTCGAAACACCGTCAGATAAAATCCGCTCGTTGTTGCAAGCGAAGTCTTGATAAAGTACTGCTTCTGATACTTACCTGCATGGTTAGTAGCCACACAAGAATGCAATCTAATATGTGCATGTAAGCAATTATTACATGGACCTCGAATAAGGAAACACGTAGGCTTTGCAAAAGTCGTTTCTTTTATAGAAGTTATTTAAAACTTGTTCAAAGAAATTTGTCGTTTGTAATGTGTTATGCATATTCAAATGGGCTTTAAACATAGGACTTGTCATGATATCGACTCACTAGGATCCAAGACGATAGACTGACTTAAATTTGACGTGACACAGGGATGACTTTGACAAACTTTGTTTAAGTATGCGCAACCCCTAGCCAAGTGTGGGTGACAATGTATATCAGTTCCAAAGGTAGAATAATTGAGAGAATGATGAAGGCATATAAAGGCAAGGCATGAGTCGTGGATCAACTGTCTACTTGGACACCTTTTGTTGTCGTTTGATGTAAAAGAGGTCCCTCTTGAGGCACGATAACTTCGAGAATCAATATAAGACCTTTGTCATTTTCCGGACCAAGCACTAGCTTGACTCAAATGAGAGAGGAATAAAGGAAAGGTGGCATCTGGGAAGAGAAGCCCCCAGGATGAGAAAATGACTCTGGAATTTGGTAAAAAAAAAAAGACTGAGCGACAATAAGGAGCCCCAGTATAGAGGTATAAATGGAAATTGTGGTTGGAAGGTTGAAAGTTGATAATTGAGGTGGTTGATATTGAGATTGAAAGTTGATGGTTGGGATGGTTGTGTCCTTGGGGACTGCCTACGTATTCACGTGAAGTGAAATCAAACTAGATCGTAGTTCTGAGGTTTGGTTAAGTTTATTTGGGTGTTGTGGTTGTATCCTTCTTATGTAAGAAAAGACTGCCTAAGTATCCACCTGAAAAGGTGAAATCAAACCATGCTCGTAGTTCAAGTGTGTGCCTAAGCTATGTTGTTAGGACCTTAAAGTGCAGGGGTCACAAGGGTAATTTCCTTTGATGACTTGAAGAATCGATTTGAGATAACTCCCTCTGATCATAGACCTAAGAGGTATAACTAATTTTGTAAAAAATTTCCTTGTCATGTGAGCACACTCGAAAGTGGACCCTAAGGATGGAGATGGGTATATCCCGTTCTGGGTAGCAAAGTATTTGAAGACTCCGTGTCTGGGTCAAGGTAAAACTGGATTGGATATTTGGAATATGGAGCTCGGAAATAAGAGGCGCCTTAGAGGCGTTCTTTAGAGAACGCCTTAGAGGCGTTCTTTAGCTCAGCGTTCTCTAAAGCTTAGAGAACGGTTCGTGGAGGCGCTTTCTAATCATAGTTATAGAGAACAATTTTGCTAGAGGACCGTTTTCTTTTCCATAGGAAAAGGGAACTGTTGTGCCTTCTAGGTGTTCTCTTTTCATAGCAAAAGAGAACTGTTGGGCATAACTAACAGTTCTCTATATTTTTTTTTTTTAAAAAAAAAAATTATTCAATATAATAAATATAGATAAATACAAGACCGTATAATGAAAACCAAGACACAAAAATTGAGAAATTATACATTTTTATTACTTCAAAACTGACAATTACACCGTAAGGCGGATCACTTTTCATCATCAGCGACATCATACCATACATAATGAAATATGCTCTCGATCAGCTTCTTATTTACAAATGACAATAATACGAGTACAACCTATCTCAAGATACACCCATGGCATGAGCTCCAATTGAACCAATATAGGAACAATGCTTCACTTTCTCAAGCTTAGACATCAGCCAATCTGAACTTTTGCTGCATGTGCTCCATGTCCCTCCGCTTGCAACATCATATTTTTACAGCACCTAATGTGATGTATAATGGTAAAGAAATGATAAGATTGCATTGCATAATAAATTTACTAGATAAAAGAAATTTTCCATTGTCCCACCTAAGACTCAATTCATCCCAATCATGGACCGCCTTATCAACGACTTGTGCATACTGATCGTTGAAAATATATAAGTGGCAGTAGTCATACCTTCTAGACTTGACAATCCTACAAAGAGATCTTTTAGAGAATATAGATGTACTGATTTTTCAAGATGCTCATGATAACATGTCCATGAGAAAGTCTCCCACCTGTAATGACACAATAATACAACACTTAACTAGCTTGAAATAAGTTCGCCTACTGCGATCACACAACAATACATCATGATGCCACTTACTCACAAGCAACTAATTGAAATGCACTAAGCTAAACAAATAATTATAAGTGGCTGCTGTGCATTTATAACTGTATCTTAGTTTCACATACCATTATGACATGTTCAACAATTACCGTCTACCACCATAACAATTGGAGTGTGAATGCACCAAACAAATGTATAGAGTATTCAAATACGGAGTAAAAGGTATTATGAGGAAAACAACCAGAACTTGAACTCTATCTTAACATGTACTAATGTTTGATAAGAAACAAAGTACATAGTTTTGACCAAGTATAGTCCGACAATTGACCACGAACCCATGTCGAATCCGTCTAAATGAGTATAAAAAACATAGGCCGCTATACTAATGAATGAAACATAAGCTTCTTAACAAACTAGCTATTGAAAATTAATTATATGCCTTGGCAGTAGAAAACCAGTCCAAACATACTACACCAACAATACAGTCCAAAGAATTTTCGAAGAGCTTACAATCATAGTGCTTGAAATGAAAGAATCAAACGTCCCTCAAGTTGTTGAAAATGAAACAGAATGTTACCTTGATGATGTTGGTTGTTACATTTGAGGCCTCCAAATCTGTGAAAATAGAGTGACAGGGCATGAAAACATATACAAGCTTCAAGACTAAGTCATATATTTGTTTAAATTCGGTGATATTATCATTGAAGATATAACAGTTCAAGAAACCTCTTGTCCCAAAATGCAACAATCACAACATACCAGTAGGGGATTATGTTGACATCTTAGCATACCAAGACAATCAACAATAGAAAAAAGTCGCATTACAACAAAATCAAAAACAGAAGTTTCCGTCATTCAAACAAGAGTGATATAACATACTAAATCACACAAAAATAGTCTACCTTGTCCATAATAGCCACCAGCTCTTGCAGCTTCTTTAATCGATCACTGGTTCTCAATTTTTGCACCTAGTAGGGTGCATAACACAATCACACTTAGCAAACTAGGGAGTATATGACTTAATTAATAGAATACTTAAATTTACATATAAAATCTAAAAAAGAAGCCGAATGGAGAGGGTAAATGAAATACCAATAGAATTGAAAACAATAGGTGTGAAACAAAGAGACAATCCCCAATTCTATTTAATTTCGTCTATTTTCCTATTTCATGTAAAACTCGCAAATTTATAGGGTTTATTGAAGTAAAGACCTCAAAATAGCAATACAAACCTGAAATTTTTGACAGAAATAGGTAAATTTCTCGATTTATTAGCGCAATACGAACCCTAACATGATAAATCCCCAAAATTTTTGGGATAAGGTGTGCAAACCCTAGAAATTTCGTACCAGATAAAGAAGCCCTAGGTGTTGATGCGGCCAAGCGACATTAGGCGGTGGCGGCTAACGGTTGGTTGTCGTTCCCAACGGAAGGCGGGTTAGATAGTGAGATTGTGGAGGAAGGACAGATTTACATACAACTGGAATGGGGTTTGAAACTTTGTACTGTAGGGGAATTTATGCGGTTGAAGTTAGACGAGATGGCAATTGGTTTCTATTAATTTTGGATTTTAGTTTTTTTTTTTTTTTTTTTTTAATATAAGTATAGATAACTGTCAATAGAAAAGCGTTCTCTATTCATCTTTTTATATAACACTTATTTAACCTAAGCGTTCTCTTTATATCTAGAGAACAGTTACCTAATCTTACCGTTCTCTATTATGCGTTACTTATTCACGTTTTTGTAGTAGTGGGCTTTGATGAACAAATCTCTGGAGCTTTGATTTTGTGGAGTTAAGGCTTGATGGGGTTATGGCTTGTAATGTGGGTTGGAAATGGAGTCTCCTGGCTTTATGTATCCTGAGCACATAAAGGTAGGTTAAAATGACATGTGATCAAGTTTCCATGTCTTGGCCCTAAAGGATGGGTATATTTGACGAGCTTTAAAGGATTCTCAAAATTCCCAACTATCTCCCCATAACAGTCTCGAGAGGGACTTAGGGTGTGTGAAAGGCTAAGTGAGGGTGCTAGCTGACCATCTTCATCGATGTGTTAATTCTATATAGAATTTAACAATATTCCGTTCAGCATTTGATTTCAGGCTTGTTCTCTTATTCAAACTCAGATTCTTGGTCTGTAACATATCTCGGTTTCTGCTCAGATTTTTTATAACTTTAACTTTGGATATTGACTTGCTTGATCGAGCTTCTTCTTTTGACTCTTCTATCTTTGATTACGGGCATAACTGCGGCCCTGGATATTGACTTAGGTCATCTCTCTTAATTGAGCCTTTGTCTTTGATAGGGCTCGTATCGTCTTGGATTTGCTTGCTACCATGGATTTAGGTCAGGCTATCACTTTTGGTGTGAAACGGGTTAGTCTTTTAGTAAACAGGGGTTGTTTATTGTGGGGAATGGGCTTGCCTTCCGTCATGGATCATTAACAAGGAGATGGTCTGGATTTGTCCTAGAATCTCTTGAGATAGGCTCGTCCTAAATTGGGGTATAGTGAGGTTTCTATTGCCAGACATGGAATAGGTAAAGAAAAATGAACACGGAGTTTCAGGTCCTCTACAACTTGGAATGGAACATCATTTAAGTTCACTCACATCGACTGTCATGTATTGTTGTTCATTTTAAAATGTCTCAAATTAATTCTTGTTGTCACAGGAAATGGGTAAAGGAAGAGACAATATAGAATATGTGGATTGAAAATTGTACTTTTATTAAAATGAATGATAAATGTATTTAACATAGACTCGAGAAGACATGTGACTCGTGGGACAGCCCCCAGGTTGTCACTAGAAATGGACACGAAGAAAGATACTAGAACAATTATGGGATAGAAAGACTAAGACTCGGACTCGGACTCGGACCCGGACTTTGACTCGATCTTAGATCCAGACTTGTAATCATCGGCCCACGCTTGAACATTTAATCTTCCAGCAACTAGTTTCGGCATCTGGCTTTGAGCATTCATCCATTTGAGCACCTCATCCTCATCATTGGGAACATTGGAAGGATAACAGTCAAGAAGAGTTTCTTGATAATTGGTATATCCATGAGGATTGCCTAAGCTACCTTGTGGGTTAAAGGTTGAGAGGGACAACCTCCCACTTTCAATCATATCCTGAATGACATGTTTTAATTTGTAACATTTCTCTGTATCATGCCCTTTGCCTCTATGGTATTTGCAGTAGGCATTCTCATCCCATAACTTGGATTTCTTCTCTGGGTTAGGCGTAGGTCCTATAGACTTCAACATTCGTTATTCCATGAGTCTCTGAAGGGCATCGGCGTATCTAATACCAATGTTGGTAAATTTCCTAGGAGGTGTGCCCTTCTTTTCGGAAGCCTTTGTAAATGACCTTGGAGAGTTGTTAGGTTTCTTTGATGAAGGTTCCATGAGGTTGCCTTTGTTGATTTTGATCCTTGAATGAGAAGAACTAGGAATGGATTGTTCACTTTTTGCTTTCTCCTTAGGACTGTCAAGTTGAGGGTTTGTCTGGACACTTTTCATTTTGAGAAGTTGGGCATCAAGCTTCTTATCCATTTCAGCAAAATGATTCTCCATCTTGGAAAGTCGAGAGTTTAGATTATCAATAACCCCCTCTATTTTGGAAAATTTATTATTGAAGGTAATGGGAAGCATGAGCATTCCACTTTGGATATCATCGTCTTCGAGGACATTGATCTCTCCGTCGTCATAAGGATCGAAGGGATGAGAACAGTCTAGAGATGATTCTTCGTCATGTTTAATGATATTAGACCCAAGAGGGGCAATTTTCTTGGATTGCCCGATAGAAGGTGGCTTAGGAAGCTTTCCCTCTTCGATCATATCTTGGATGGTGTGTTTCAAGAGAAAACACTCTTCAATATCATGGCCTCTACCTTGGTGATATAAGCAGTATTTTTTGCCCTTCCAGAGGTTTACCTATTTCTCTAAAGGTGGATCCGGAGTCGGCCCTATTGGATATAGCTTGTCTTGGGCAGAGAGTCTCTTCAAAGCATCGGCATAAGACATGCCTAAATCGGTAAGCACCCTTTGATGCCTCCCAGGTTTCCTTTCAGTTGTTTTCGGCTTTCTAGGACGATGGTTATTGCAAGGGGTAAGCTTTGGACGACCTAGACTAGAGGTTTCTTTAGGTGGCGTGTTCTTTTCCACCATCCCATTTTCAAGGGTGAGGACGCGAATTCTCAAATTTTCCACTGTAGCTTGAACTCGCAGGACCATGGCATAAACGTCTTGAAGAGACACGGTGATTGTGGCTTGAACTCCTTCGTGACCTTGCTGACTGACGGAACTTGCTGGATTCCTACTCGACAGAAATGCCGCGCATTACAACTCGATTCGACATGGGATCACGCATACTAAGGCAACAAACAAAGGAAGGGATAAGATGACAAATCTAGACTTGACTTGTGAATTCATGAAATGTCGTGAGCGACTTCTCGTGTTTGAATTCACGGTGTTTGACTTTAATTTAGACTCGAGTGTTGACTTTGACGGAGTGACCCTTATATGATTGACCTTATTGACGGGATTGATGGCACGTGTTGATTCTAATTTGTGTGTTTAAGACAGACTTGACTCGAGGTTCGGGTATGTGTGTCCCAAACGTGTCATTAGGAGAATTCAAGAAACGGATATTGGAATGACTCGATGTGTTAGCCTCGAGTGTGTGAGTCGAGGTGTGGAAATGTTTAGCTCCTAATTGAATTGGGAGTAGAGGGTCCAAAATGACGGCGTGGCGCCTTAGGACTTGACTCGAATTTTGAAAAGACCCAAAAATGTAAAGGAAAACGGGTTTATGACTTGACAGAGTTCCGACTAGAACCTAGTCAGTTTGAACTCTGACTCTAACTTAGCCCAATTGAATTTACATATTTACATTTACATGGTTTGAAAATATTTTGGTTTAAAATGCTTTTTCGTCTTTTATTTTTTTTGGACTTTTTTTTTGGTGTTTTTTTTTTGGTTTTTTATTTAGTTTTGAAATGGGTTTTAGGCCCGAAGTTTGACTCGACATTTGGACAGAGTTTTGACTGGTTTTGCGTTGTTTTGAAAATGTTTACATTTTGAAAAGGATTTTTTATTTTACAGAATTTTGTCATGGTTTTGTTTACAAAATGGTGATCACGTATTTATACAAACATATATACAGGCCTTATAACGGGATGCTGAGTGCATTTAAGAGGGTTTTGGTTTAAAGGGTGGGTTGCCATACCGAACAATCAAACCCGAGGTCTGTGGAGAGGCTCGTACCAAACAAGAGTAAGGCCGATTCCTAGTCCATTTCCTCAAGTAGTGAAAGTTCTTGATACAAACAAGAGTAAGTACCATGGTATGGATGACGTCAATCGCTATCCATCCTTAGGCCCAAATAAGAATTAGGACCGTTTAGACGGGACGATTGGTCAAATGGGTTAGGTTGGGCCTAGGAAAGCCGAATGAAACGATCTAGGAAGACCGAGTTATGAAAATCGACAATTGTCTTGTACAAACTATTCCCTAACCTTGTTCAAGTTTCAACCTTTTGGCTACACGTAAGTGTATTATCCCCAGCGGAGTCGCCAAACTGTGGACGCGGGCCCACGGGGGCAAAAAGTGAAGCAAGCTTTTCACTCTTTGTTTGTTTGCATAGTCGCCACCAATTTATTGTGGAAAATTGGAAACCGTTCGAATACCTCGTGTCATGTCAAGACACAAAGTAATGACATGAACACTAAGCACTCGTTACCCTTAGCATTCTATGTCTACAATGACTCTCGTGGATGCCAATGAACACGGATGTTCACAGAGATCTGGAGTAAGGGGTGAGGGTACGTATTAGGAAGCTCTTTTGATCGAACACCTAATCCCGCCCGCCTCGATAGCAGCCTCTACTAATGATTAGGGAAATTGTCTATACTCGATATGTTGTCGATTTATATGCATGCAATGCAACATCCATTAAATTTATCCTAGCATGTGAGAATTAACTAAGTCGGTTAAACACGTAATTTAAAATACAATTAATGTCGAGGTAGAAATTTAGGTTAATTATATATGAGAGCATACAAACAATACAATAAACGAAATAAAATAAAAATACAATAAATAAAATTACAATAATTACATCGGATTTAATGATTTATGGCAAAAATACATTTAAAACGGATGGTTTTTTAGAAAAGAAAGAATAAATGAATAAACGAACAGATTATGGATGATAATACGAGTAATAGTAAATTAAAACACGTAATTAGTAAACTAAGTCAAGGCAGAAACGGGAGTTCAGGGACAGAAATCAACCGGGAACAGGCGCAGCAGAGCTGCGTCCCTTGGAAGAGGCGCAGCAGTCGCTGCGTCTGTTCCTGGGTTGAGTTCTGGCTGTGAAGCCGGAACTGCATCTCGTTAATATTAATTGGTGAATTTAAAGGTCGATTATGAATAATTGACTCGGATGAAAGTGATTAACATATTATTTACATGTGAATGAGGTCATAAAAACGATAAAACATGGATAAAACCAATTAGGTGAATTATTACGAGATTAATGAGGTTAATTATGAGAATTAAACAAACTAAACAAATTAATTAGGTTAAACAGGTTATTAATGATGAACTAATGATGGTGACGATAAATAACAGATGAAAATATATCAAAAATGAATTCCATAGACTCAATATGGATGAATCGAATCTCTAAAAACCCGAATTTGATTTAATGACGAAAACCCGCAAATATGGATTATAAAGGATTTAAGTCGGGATTTTGAAAGATGAATTAATTAACATTGAATTATTTACATGTTAAGATTATCATACTTAAATTATCGGGTTAAAAGAAATATGAACAAACAAAGAAAACGAAACAAACATACGAATAAAAGAAGAAGGAAGAAGAAAGAAAGCAGGAACTGCGGCAGCCTCAGGAAGAGGCGCAGCAGGTGTTGCGTCCCTTCGAAGAGGCGCAGCAGTTGCCGTGTCCTTTCTCGACGTTTGTCTCCTGTAAATCCGTAAACAGGGTTTGAAACAATGTTTTATAAATCGGTTTTTTAAACATATTTTCGACGTAAATCTTACATTAATGATTACAAAAATAAAGAACAATAATTAAAAGAAGGATTTACACCCTCAGACTTACATGTTTGACGAAACGAGATGAACTAAGTTAACGTTTAGTGATGCTCGACTCGAATGTACGACGAAAGGGCACTCTTAGAGGAATTAAACAAAGTTGATTAAGTTGATTGATTGTGGAGTTGGTCAAATTGGTCGGTCATGAAAAAGGAGGCTGATACTCAGAAGGATCCGAGCTTACGTGGTCGAAAGTTCAAACACGTAGACGCCAAAAATCAAAAGCGTGGTTTTAGAATGCAAAGGGAGAAGAAAAGGGCGGATACTCGCGTGAGAAATATGAGCAACTAAGGTCTCTATTTATACTAATCACGGAATTAGGGTTTAGGAAAGGAGAGAAAGATCCGGAAACAACCGACTTA
Source organism: Silene latifolia (assembly GCF_048544455.1). Classification (NCBI taxonomy): domain Eukaryota; kingdom Viridiplantae; phylum Streptophyta; class Magnoliopsida; order Caryophyllales; family Caryophyllaceae; genus Silene; species Silene latifolia. Next base: position 156,695,760 of record NC_133536.1, on the reverse strand, counting down.
GGTTAAACACGGAAACTTGGACAAAAAGAAAACCTTGAGGAAAAGGAGCAGCAAGTGCTGCGTCCCTTGGAAGAGGCGCAGCACTTGCTGCATCCTTTCCTCAGCGGGTTCCTCCTGCGCAAGAAAGCGCGTTTGACAGTCTGTCGTATTTTAGGCATAACTTTCTCTACAAGACTCGGAATAAGGTGATTTCAGTGGCGTTGGAAAGCTAAGAAAGAGATATAGAACTTTTTGTTAAATAGGCCTGACCCAAAAAAGTCGTTATCACCTTGTAAAGCGGGCCTAAAGGTCGGGTTGTCATTTTAACTAAATGAAATGCACATTTTGCAATGTAAACTTTTAGTTTAGCCTAGTGAAGTGACATGAGACTCAAAATGAGATATAATCTCAACATTTTATGACATCCTAACCTTAGGTAGACAAGCACGTTGCATTTGACTCGGGATTTGACGGTTTTAGGAAATGAAGACGGTTTTTGACCCGGACTCCAAATGAACTCTAATTACTGCCAAAACGACCGTAATGACACCTAGATGACGACTATGAGGTAGACACAAGTATTTGAGCTATCACTTGACGATAAACTTACGAATTGTCATAAATCATTCCATGTAGCAAACATGCGGCTCAATCATCACCGGGTGGCTTGCGGGAGGTGCATAAATGAGGTATCTACATAAGGACATACCTTTGCTAATGGAAACTAAGGATATAAATGGCTTTGTAAATGTTTATGTAACTGTTGGAGGTCAAGAAGTTCCAGCAAAGCAATCAAGTAAAAAAAGGACACCTAAAAGAAAGAAAAATAAGGATAATAATGAAGTTGGTGGTCCCAGCAAAGATTCTTTAAATGAGAGTACTACCAGCCCTACATTACAAGACAACCTCCCAATAAATACCCTTTAGAGACCAAAGCTGCCTTTTAAAAGTACCAAAAACAGCAGCTACAACTCATTTACAGCAGCTGAAAATAGAGGGAAGGAAACAATTGAAGAAGGTGAGGAGAGTAGTGGTGATGAATCTTATGATGAGTTAGATTCAGATGTTGTATTGAGTGAGGGGGATCTTGATGATGAAGAAGATGATGACTTATTCACTGAAAATATGGATGAAGAGATCTCAAGCAACTGTGCATAGAGATTGAAGGGTTTGGGTGGTGATTCCTTAGCTGTTAATGACACTGCTCATGATGATATTGAACTTGAATATTTGGTGGATAATGATGCAGATCTAGTGTCTTCTGAAGATGATCTCCAAAGTGAACATGAATCTGATGATGAGGTAATTAATTACCCTGTCTTTAATCCTGATACAGACTTTAAAAGGTCTATTGAGCTTAGTTTAGGATTGAAATTTCCATCTGTGTACACATTTAGAAAAGCTTTAAGATATCATGCTGTTGAAGATGGTTATGACTACTACCTTTTACACAATGGTAGTGAGAGGGTGAGTGTGTATTGTAGACACAGATGCAAGTGTCCTTGGGTAAAGGGGAGGGGAAAATTAGGGGAATGTACATGTGGTGAGAAAAAGAAGTGCACTTATAAGGTTCATGCTAAGAAGTGTAGTAAAGAGGAGACCTTCCAAATAAGAAGCCTAAGACTACCTCATAACTACGGCTGGATTGACCACAATAGCAAGTGTACTTCCCTCTATTTGGCAGAGAGGTACATAGATTATTAGAGGCTTCAACCTGAGACAAAGGTAGACACCTTTCAGAAGAAGCTGTTAAAGGAGTTGGGGATTGAGGTGGGTTATTACAAGGCATATTATGCTAAGGAGAAAGCTCTAAAGATGATTTATGGGGAAGTAGATGAGCAATATAAAAATGTTTGGAATTATGCTCACACAGTGAAGAAGTGTAATGAGGGCAGTTCAGTGTTTGTCCAGCTAGGAAATGTTGAGAACCCACCCCCAGTGTTCAAGAGAATGTATATGTGCCTTGATGCCTGCAAGAAGGGATTTTTGGCTGGATGTATGCCCATTATTGGAGTGGATGGCTGCCATTTGAAGGGTCCCTACCCAGGACAGCTTCTTACAACAGTTAGTAAAGATGTTAACTACAATATTTACCCATTGGCATGGGCTATAGTGGAGGTAGAAAATAGAGATTCATGGACTTGGTTCTTAGATCTCTTAGTGAAAGATATTGAACCAGCAGTTGGGAACATTACCTTTATGTCAGACAGACAAAAGGTAAAGTCTACTTACTCTTCCTTGTATTTTTCTTTTGTGAGTTTTAGAACTATTATATTTACACATTTTCTTGATTTTTATGAAGGGATTGGTTGAAGCTTTTGCAACAGTTGTGACAAATGCAGAGATAAGATTTTGTTGTAGGCATATATTTCAAGCTAAATTGGGCAGGTGAAGCCTACACTAGTAGAAAAAACCCCTACAGTGGCGGTTCTAAATTATCTTTTGTGGCGATTTTAAGAGATTTAGGGTCCGTCGTATATCGCGGCGTCGTATAAACTTTACGACGGTTGTTCTAACTTCTGAACCGCCACCATAGCTTATATATAGTGGCGGTTTTAAGTTTAAACTGCCACTATAACTTATCTCTATTGTGGCGTTTTTACTTAGAACCGCCACCATACCTTATATATTGTTATAGTTCTAATTTCGAACCGCCACCATATAGCTTATCTATTGTGGCGATTCTAACTTAAGAATCGCCATAATAGGCAAACCTATAATGGCGTTTCTAACTTGAGAACCGCCACCATAAATAGGTATATTTTTTAAAAAAAAACAAATTGCTACCTAAATTTCTGCAGCAACATCCTATAAATTTGACAATTTAGATATCGAAATGAATAAACAATACATACACAAGAATGCAACCAATTACCAAAAACCTCTCATATCATCGGTGTGGCAAACGTTATACATCTAAGTGTATAAATAATCACTAGATCTTGAATTGAACAATTAAAAGATATGTATGTATAAGCTACACCCAGTTAGCAAAAAAAAGTAAGAATCTGCAGCCTACAATTGCTAAAGTAAGGCAGATGACACGGTAGCAGTAGCAACATGACGAAGGCGACATGCATCATCAGACAATATAGGGCTGAATCAAACAACAGTCGATAGTCGATGGTTGCTTTGTAGACAACAACCTGCATAATAGTACAACACTATAAGAAGCACTACAGTCACGACTCGATAACACGACTCGACAACAGTTCCATGGTATAGGAGAATTATACCTTAATTAAGCTAAAAGAGTGTAAAAAAAGAGAGACCAGAAGTTGAGATCTTAACTGATGACATAGTTCAGCTTGCATATCATTTTCTTCATGCACCATATTATTTGGTTTCCTTGGCTTTATGCCTAAATTATCAAAGCACGAAATGAATTAATGTTCTAACTTTATAAAAATGCTTTAGGAAATATATACACACTAATGAAATATGTACAGCATGCGAGGAGGTCACCAGCATACTAATGTTCTTGAGATGCTTTTCACGGACGATTTTTCGAAGAACTGCAATTCTAGTCCTGACAAGACAAAGCAAGATAATATACAACATTATCTCCAAGACAAAATAGTTAAAGTCCACACTAAGCAAACTAGTTAAAGTCACACTAAGCAAACTTTTTGTTGCTTATGGGTTCAAGCCTTAGATATGACGGAAACACATATTCCACATTTTGATAAGAATTTCTGCTTAAGTGGAATAAAAGGAGTGTAAATGAGCAATTGATTCTTCCAATTTCCTCTTAAAACAAAGTTAACTCCTCACCCACACAGGAAATCTATGGTAAAACATACAGCATTATGCTCCATTTCACAGTCAAAACACAGTTAAAATCTCATCTAAATAATGGAATACAACACAGGTCAGCTTTAGTTTCAGGACGATGTAACAGTTAATTGTTTGATGGGGTCAAAGAGTAATCCTTTAAAATTATTCTATTTGAGAAATAAAAAGAAATAGAGAGAACAAGATGGAGAAGATTTATACTCTACATGGAGTATCATAATTACTTGGTTATAACGGACATAATTAACAGGACTAGAAAGATTGTCAGCAACAAAACTTTGGCAACACTATTTCAAAGCGTTATATCAACCCATAGATAGTTTGATGCAAAGTTGGTGATTGGCAACAGACTAACAAAAAAAAAGATTAAACAAGTGGAGTGCATTTAAGCTTAAAAGAATCTCGACGCACCACAAAATAGCCTTAAATCATGTTGAAAGCAACTGTGTTGCAGCTCTGCTCTGATCAACATACTCATTGATGGGGTCAACAGTCAAATAATCCCCGATCACATTATTCACAGAAATCTGGTCATCAAACTTTTCAGCTTCTGAATATCATAACCAACTGGAGAGACGGTCATATAAATAAGCATTATTTGATTCCTATAGTATATTAATATATTGCTAAACTTTGTAGACATCAGTTAGATACAATCATACAAATAAGCATTATCTGATTTCGATATTGAAGCTATATTGTCTTTATAAAGAAAAAAGGTACTTACAGCAGAAAATCATTCGTTGAAAACCTTTAGACAACCTGTATAATACATGAAGGTGACCTGCAACCAAAAATATAATTGTAATTTCAATTTCAACAAGCATGCACATAGCAAACGGCATCCGCTTATGACAGCAACCACGCTGTTCTTCACCCAGATTAAATTGAGTACCTTATCTCTCACAGGGAACTCCTCAAAATCAAATATACGAGCTATCTATGCTTCTAATCACACTTAGACAGGCATAGACATTAAGTCAAACTATGCACAAGATAACATTCCTAAGTAGAAGATATCAACAATTACAAGACCTGAATTTTTCAAGTTAAAAAAAAGGTTCACTCTAAATCAAAACCCGAATTCATCCAAATTAGGGTTTCACCTTCTCTCAAAAATTCAATAATTTCATCAAATCACAATCAAATAATTAAGCGGAAAATAACATTAATGATAATAAATCAAATCAGTAACGAAATCAACAAAGAAATTGAAAAAAAAAGGGACGGAGAAGATGGCAAACAGTTGAAAATCGGGAAAAACGCTGCCAAAGAAGATGAATGTCGGTCGTTGACGCTGATGGAGAGTAAACGTTGTGGTGGTCGATGCAGATGGAGAAGTAAACAACGGTAGTCGAGAGAGTTAGGCTCTGTTTGGCAAAACTACCTGCAAAGGTAGCTGAAACCTGAAAAGGTAGCTGAAAACTGAAAAGCTAAATGAAACCTGAAAAGGTAACTGATAAGGTAGCTGAAATTTATGAGCTGATAAGGTAACTGATTATATAAAAATGTGTTTGGCAAACTAGCTGAAAAGGTAGCTGATTTTGGTAAAATGACGTAAAAGGATATGAAAATTATTTAATATTATAGAATAAAGGGGTAAAAAATGGAAAATAAGTCATTTCAGGTACCTGATTTCTCAAATGCTACCTGAGGTAGCATTTCATTTCAGGTACCTTATTTCACCAAATAAGCTACCTGCCAAACACTTGCAAAAAAATCAGGTAGCTGAAATTTTGGTCAAATAAGCTACTTTGGTTAAATAAGTTACCTGAAGTGTCGTGTCAAACGGAGCCTTAGGGTTTAGAGGGTGAGACTGATAGAGAGGCTGGAGGAGTTATCATGCTGGAGGAGTTATAATGATATACGGAGATGAAGAGTAATCCCATTAATTATGCGAATACAAAAGGGTTTTTGATTATCTTTCACGTCAAGTTGAAATTACAATCGTCACAGACACATATGTTGGCGGTTTTTTATTAAAAATGTTGATCAGTTATCATTATCTTTAACGTCATTAATAACATCGGTTGTTAATAAAACCGCCATAAAGAACTTATGGCGGCGTTTTTAATTTGAAACCGCCATAAATAGGTTCTATTATTACATCGGTTCTTAATTTAAACCGCCACAATAAACCTCCTACACCATAAAAATTAAGTTCCCGCCTTTTTTTGTGCCTTTTGCGTCGGTTTTGTTAGAACCGCCACGATAACTGTGTCACGATAGGGTTTTTTTCTACTAGTGCTATAAACAAATATTCTGGAAGGCAGACAGGGCATATACCAAGGTAATTTGTTTATGTCAAATGTTTACTTTGTTTATGTTAGCATAACAAACTGCTGTACCTATGAATGAGCTTAATAAACATGACTAATTTATGTGATTAGGTGGAGTTTGAACAACATATAAATGTGCTTAAAAAGATGTCAGTTGGTGCCCATGCTTATTTAAGTGCTATACCTACAAAACCCTGGTGTAGGCATGCATTTAGCACTAGCTGTAAGTCTTCTATGATGCTAAATAATTGTTGTGAAAGTTTTAACAATGCTTTGAGGAAGTGCAGGGATAAGCCTGTCTTATCCATTATGGAGTGGATAAGAAGATATTGTATGAAAAAAATGTTCATGAAATGGGGGGAGGGGGGGTTGATAAGGTTGAAGGCCCCCTTATGCCAGCTGCAGCGAAACAGTTGAAAAGAGCAGCAAAGGAGAGTAGAAAGTATGAGATGCTTCAATCTGGTTTGTTTGAGTTTGAGGTGGAAATTAAAATAAATGAAAGCGTAAGGGTGGACTTAGAAAAATGGACTTGTGATTGTGGTAAGTGAGCATTAACTGGAATCCCATGTTCTCATGCCTATGCTTGTATCCAAAAGAAAAGGATGGTTCCAGAGACTTTAGTGCATGAGGCATACACAAAAGAAATGTATAAGAAGACATATTCAAATCATATCAAACCACTTCCAGGTCCAAAGCAGTGGCAGAAGACTGATTACCGTGAACCACTACCCCCTCCTTATAAGAAGAAGCCAATGAGACCAAGTTTAAAGAAAAGAAGAAAGGAGGAAGGGGAGAATGAAAGGAGACAGATTGTGAAGAAAAGAGGGACAAAGAAGACTTGTAGTAACTGTGGACAAGCAGGTCACAACATGAAGGGATGCAAAAACCCTGGTGTTTCTAGGACACCACAAAGGACAATAAAGCAAAGGAAAACTGCCACTACTCCAGGTCCAAGCCAAAACACCCAAGAAAGCTCGATCTCTGAAGTTCCAGCCTCTGGTGTACACTGAAGTTTGGTGAAACGTCCTATTTCAATGCAGTGTAATAGATAGTTTAAGTGAATGTTGGGGAAACAAGACTCTTTCTAAACCTTTTGTAATTGCTTGCTTAGGCTTTATTTTGCTACAATGTCAACAATGTTTGAATGTAATGGCTATTTAAGCCTTGCTTTGCTACAATTTTAATGCAAGTAATATAGCTCTTTTGGTCATCCAATTTCTCATTTAATTACCTTCCAATTTAGTAATGTTACCAACATCAAAGTACTAATTTGCTAACATAATTAACAAGATAGAAGTACTCCATTTCACAATTAAACAGTACATAAGGGATGTTACCCAACACACCAAGAACATACCCCTAATTCTAATGTAAAAAAGGGGTAATATCCATCACAACAAACTAAAATTAAGCTAATTTGCCACAAATAACACAAATTAACATGAATAAAAAAGCTACAATAATTTTGTTCTTCTTATTTCCCTTCTTTAATTCAACCAAGTCTTTCATCAGTTCTTCAAGCTTCTTCCCATCAAGCTGATCTCTTGGAATCTCTTCAAGCTCTTTGACCGTTTGTCGGAGTTCACTTTTAAGACTTCTTGTGACACCCCCATACTCCAAGTGCCTTACCAGAACCACCCAGATATAGGAACGTCACCATCTTGGTTACCCGAGGCAATGATATTCATAAGACAATAAAGAAATGTACTTTAAAATTAAATATAATTTAATTGATTACATGACCAAAACAAAAACTGTTAAGCTGAAATACAAGGTTCTCAGGCGATCTACTGGTAAAACTATCAAAGCTATAAAACATCGTCTGACACAGCGGAAGACTTCTAACTACCACGTGATGACTCATCCCAGCTATCCCATACGCGTCATATCATACCTACTCAATAACTGCTCACCATCCCTGAATGGATCACCACAGTTTTTAAAACATTTAAACGGGGTCAGTACTAATTACACAATAAAAGTCACACTGAAACAATCATACAAACAGCTCACACACAATCCCAGTCTCCATCTCCAATAACCTCATAACTGACTACACACTAAAGTGTGTAGCCCTGCCAGAGTACCCATCGCAACAGATACTCCTCGCCGCCAGTGGGGGACCGCATCCGTTCCCACCTAAGCCCCGCTCATCTCCATTGAGAGATAAACTCATGTTCTTTAATGTGCACATCCCTTCTGTGGTGGGTTCCACAGAAGGCGAATCAAGGGCATGAAGTCACTCCCGCAAGTGACTCCACTCAGCCAGGGACGGACCCCGAAGAACACAGACAACCAAACAGTAACCACAATACAAAATCAACAACCGTCTGAATCAATATACAATATGAAATCACAACCGTCTGAATCAATCAACAATCACTAACTACAGCACAATCACCACACACATCATGTAACTAATACTGAGTAGGGAAACTCTACCTGGGAAGCAATCACAGACTCAGACGATCTAAGCAGCTACTCAGAATCTCTCCTCAACAAAGCCTCCTCCTATACATATATACATACAAATACTACCTTAATCATACAATCATAAAAACCCCAAAATCCCCAAATTAGGTTTAAACCAAAATCAAAGAAACAATATAAAAATCATACTAGGAGCTTACCCACAATACGACGGTCTCAACGGCGTAAAGAACTTAACGATCCGACGACTCTAGCCATTAGGATTTGCCAACAACGCGACGAGAGAGAACTACGTAACTTCTTTTTATTTTGAAAGGTTTAGAAAGGTGAAAAGTGATTAAAGAAAATGACGGAAGCCTTTTATATTAATCTCGCGTTATTAGCAAAACCCGTCAAAACAAACCCGTAAAACACACTTACTCGATCGAGTAAGGCACTTAATCGATCGAGTGCCCCCTACTCGATCGACTACCCTACATGCAGACTACTGTTTTGCGTCAAAACTACTTACTCGACAGAGTAAGCCCCACTCGATAGAGTACCCATAGACTCATAAAACCGTAGTATTACAGTCTTCCCTCCTTAAAAAGAACATTGTCCCCGAAGTTCAACCCATACTCAAAACAAACATACTAACTCGACAAAGACGCAACAACGCAACTAAGAACTTAAAACAAAACCTCAACCTATAAAACATGAACTCCAACACCAACTCCACCAACTATTCCTACTTCCTCAACATGGCTCGCGATATTGTATCAACTACATTATATCTCTCTCGACACCAACGCCATACATAACCAACTACCGTCCACAAACGCTGCTAGCTCCATAACATATCATCCACTAGAAAATGCGATGCAGGACACTCATAAACATCAAACGGAATGTTATATTCTACCACCCTTAAAAGGAACTTCGTCCTCGAAGTTTACTCACACTCATAACCTCATCATCCAATTGTCAACACTATCAAAATATTCTCACACTCCTAAACATCACACTACTACAAGCACGGCCATAATCTTTAATAAAATCAATCACAAATATCCATCCTTTATACTACACCACACTCTACTTCCAATTATACTACAACATGCACAACCATAAAACTCTCTTTTATCGCATCCTACTCCTCTTAAGACAAATGTTACGTCCTTGTAACTCACTAATACTAAATCCTTAGCTATATCTTTTCACTATCCTCATCACCACCACATGTCGAAGATAACCGCCTATAATCTAAGCACTAACCATTCCTATATCCAAGGCTCTCTTACTTAACCAGCTCTCGTATCTCAATTCATTCGGCACATCACCTAACCTATACCACAAAATCCTTAGCTTAACCAAAACTTCAATTCTTCCACATTACCGCAACACGACAAACCTCTCTATATAAACTATAATAAACTCATATCGCCAAAAGTATACTCACGATCCACACTTGTTACGTACACTCACATTAGATTCTCAAGTTCTTTTCTTTCATTACCGCAAAACTCAGACATAACTTAACATGACACTAATTCCCAACACCCTACACTCACTGTCTCAACAAAAGATTATGAACCACTATTCACTTGCCATTACTATGTCTACCAATGCCTCATCTTAAAACAAGATCAAAATTACTGTAACAACCTCTCACAACTTTGTCCCATCAACAGAATATCGTTATACCATGACAACAACGAAAATATATACAACTCTCTTTCATATCATACTCTACCCTCATTCCCAAACTTAAACTGGTAAGAAACATCAATAAACAAAACAACAGTCTATATGTTTAACCAAAACTCACAAGGAACAACAGCAAACAAAACAACAATCTATGTATAATTGGTATGTACTTTCGAAAACTCGTATCATAATCATCTTTCCTACTCCACCACAACCGGTGACGGCATCGCAACACCGCCACCAACAGCCACACCGCAGCGCGAAAATTCCCGCATCACAACACGAAGTACCGTGCCCGGATCACCATCTGAGGCACCACAACCACACCGATAGACATCGCAACATATACAATCCCATAAACACTGACTCAGAAATAACTTCTCGGACAAGAAAAATTACTCAAATCCACTTTACTAAATCACATCAACATATTATATGAATAAACAGATAAGCACCTCCTGAACATCATTCCTACCATTTCACGGAATACACATGTAATATAAATACACATACAATTATAACTAACCATGCCAGATCAATCAAATTATTACCTTTATTAATGATTAGGTTATCGTACTCAACATATAGAAAATTCAGATAACAACTTTATAATTATCACACAATGCCACTTCTTGTGAGGTCAAAACCTCACACAAACATTTATACACATCATAGACCCGTAATCACATCCAACTAGTCAATCCTGATCACGTAAGTTACCACCCGACAAAGGTTACCTCTCACCCAAGCTTAACACGTATGCCCCTCACGACACATTCTCCCATTCGCATAAGCATCACCTCATGCCAAATATAACCATACCATTACTATTTAACTGTTAGCACCCGCCCCATCTAACCACATCTTATACTTCCTTACAACCATACATTTCAATCCGGCCTCTACAAAATCAACCTCATTAGAATTGTTATCTTTCTTATCTATCACCACCCTTAACCACTAGTGACAACACCTCAACACTACCATCATTCGGACATTAAGCCTCTTACACTCATCTCTAAACATCACGGTTTCTTTCCTAACTTTGGCTAACATCCTAAATAACGAACATCAAACCCATCAACAAAATTACCTCAACATTATTCCCCATACTATCTTAATTCTATTGTCATCCAACTCTCCACCAAATATCTCGTATCGTGCAAATACTCCACCAACTTCTTACTCCCTTAATTCCTCGAAACTCGTGATTATCATGTCGTCCTGAAACTCCTATATAATTGTTAACTCAAATCCTCATGATAGTATTGTGGGTTAATATCCGTATACTACCCTTTAATTGCAGGACTATAACGTAAATTTATACATGCGAATGTCGTCATAAAACATAAAAACAATAGAAACGATAAGGAACAAGAAATAACCTCGGGTCCTTTAAATTGCGGCGTAAAAAGAAAGAAATCAAAGCGATTTCCTCCTAATCGTTACACCCAAGACTTTGTCCGAGATATGCCCTTGTGCTAGAACAGTGTTCTCCGATTGCCTTGCAATATAGGGAGAACTGATGTGAGTTTTGTCGAGATGAGAGATCTCAGGTTTTTCAGAGAAGAATGCCCTTCAAAACCCTAATTTTTTTAGCAGAATCAATTAGGTTAGACAAGAGGAGAGAACTCCCCTTTTTGTCTATGTGATTCTCGGCCAAACCGAGTGAGAGGAGCCCGTATGGGCTTTTCATTTTCTCTTCACTTAAACTCGCGGTCCGGTCCATCACTCGCTAAGTGTATATGACGTGGTCTGATTATAAACTGTTATCGGTTATCGGAAATTAAGGCATCGGCTAATAATACGGGTTAGCTGAATTATTAATACGTGTCCGACAAAACAGTATTGTATAATTATTTTAATATACATTTAATTAAATATAAATCACGTATATTTAATTTTACGAATTAACTGGTTAATTCGCCTTAGCCCATGATATTTAATCCGTATTAAATATAATATCTCAACATCACATGTTTGACTAATTACTAGTCAAATAACTCGGACTAACCGGTTAGTCAATTTTGGCATCTACATGACAGTATTTTCATACCGTCACATCTCTCGAACGTATCCTATAGGTGTGACTTTTAGGGACCGGTTGATCACCGCCATCTGTATGACAATAACGTCAAACTTATCTAGCAAGCCAACCGTTATTGATAAACGTGGATCAACGGATAATAATACCAAAGTATGCCCTTTGATCCTTTTAGAGGTTTATAAGTCCTTGCACTAACTGTTAAGGACACCAACCCCAACAAGCTCCCACTTGTCCGTACAAGTGTATGTGCAATGACGTTATCCGCACTAACTGGAGGACACAAGCTCCAACAAACTCCCACTTGTCCGAACAAGTGTATGTGCGATAACCGATTCTCATATTCATTTAAAATCTCTCCCACTCAATGTAAAACAATTTGCAGATCTGGATCCACAAAGGTCGTATTTTACAATCGATCCGTATCTAGAGTGGTTTCCCCGACTAGAGAGTAACTTAACCGATAAAACGAATCCGTATCCGAGCATGGCCATGCATTTCGATTCTGACTCCTCGAGTGGCCCCGAGAAATATCGAGTACCGATAAAGGCTGAATATTTCCTTCAACTCGACTCCTTCCGATCTAAGCACAACATGAAATGACCAGAAAAAAATCTACTTGGCCCCTCGTTACGGATGACCGTGAGAAAGAAACCAAAGTCACCCAAAATCTGCCGTAGTCTCAAGAGACAGTCGATAGTCAAAGAATCGACTCTTAGGATCACTATGGAGGTCCTATCCACGACCAAGGCGCGAATGTTATAAAACATTTAGGACTCCACGTCGATGTCACGGTGGTGTCCTACGAAATATCCGTATAAATCGCCTCTGTGATTGGTCGGTCAACCGGTTGACTTATGGCTCGTTGAACCCACCATCAACCAACGTCACAAAATAATTGCCAGAGTTATCGGCTCATGTGGGCAATTAAGGACTGAAAAATATAATGTTTGTTGATTCACTTTGTGGTGTTCAAAATTTGTCGTACAAATCCACATGAAAAACAAAATATATGTATAAATATCAAAACGATGATGTCGTATAGAGTACAAAAGAGGATGAATCTAATCCATAAAAGAGTACTACAACTCAGGAACACGTTTGATTCCCATGGAATTAACGTGCCCTTCATGCTTATCTTGTCGTAATGCTTTAGTGAGAGGATCTGCTATGTTATCATCAGTAGCAATCTTTTCTATCACTACTTCCTTTTGCTCCACGTAATCCCGGATTAGATGAGCTTTCCGTTGTACATGTCTAGATTTGTTACTAGACTTTGGCTCCTTAGCTTGGAAGATGGCACCACTATTGTCGCAATAGATGGTGATCGGGTCATTCGAACTAGGCACTACTGAGATAGTCCATGTAAGAATTGACGCATCCATATCGCTTCCTTTGTTGCTTCAGACGCGGCATAGTACTCGGACTCGTCGTAGAGAATCTCTAATAACAGTTTGTTTCGAACTCTTCCGGTGATGCAGCGCCATTAAGAGTAAAAACGAATCCAGACCGAGATTTTGAGTCATCTCGATCCGTTTGGAAGCTAGCATCTGCGTAGAAGGTTGCGCATAGCGTTTGAGAGCCTCCATAAGTCAATGCCCAATCTTTAGTCCTCTGGAGGTACTTAAGAATGTTCTTTGACCAACCAATGTGGTTCACCTGGTTCTTTGTTGGAATCGACTTGTCATACTCAATGCATATGCCACGTCCGGGCGTGTGCATATCATGGCATACATGATTGATCCTATAGCCGAAGCATAAGGAATCCGTGTCATGCGCTCTTTCTCTTCCGGTGTCTCCGGTGCCTGAGACTTGCTCAAATGCACCCCTGGAGCCATCGGAAGGAACCCCTTCTTGGAGTTAGTCATCTTTGAATCTCTCTAGGACTTTGTCTATGTAAGACTCTGATCGAGAGATAACATCCGTCGTGATCTATCTCGATAGATACGGATGCCTAGAATTCTTTGCGCCTCTCCCGGATCTTTCATCTGGAAATGGTTTTTCAACCATACTTTCACCGAAGTTAAGAGAGGTATGTCATTCCCAATCAGGAGTATGTCATCGACATACAATATTAGGAAGACAATCTTGCTCCCACTCGACTTGATATATAAACATGGTTCCTCGACCGATCGAGTAAATCCATTTTCTTTAATCACTTGGTCGAAGCGATGATTCCAACTCCGAGATGCTTGCTTTAAGTCCATAAATGGAACGCTTAAGTTTGCACACTTTCTTAGGATGTTGTGGATTGATGAAACCTTCGGGTTGTACCATGTACAACTCTTCCTCCAAAAAGCCGTTTAAGAAGGCGGTTTTCACATCCATTTGCCAAATTTCATAGTCATGAAAAGCGGCAATCGCTAAGATAATCCGAATGGAACGCAGCATGACTACGGGTGCAAAGATTTCATCGTAGTGCAAACCTGGCACTTGGGTGAAACCTTTAGCAACTAGTCGTGCTTTATAGATATCTTGTTGACCTTCCACAGAATACTTTATCTTGTAAAGCCATTTGCATTGAAGGGGACGAACCTTAGCAGGTAAGTCAACAAGATCCCATACGTTGTTCTCATACATAGAGTCCATCTCGGATTGCATGGCCTCAAGCCATAGCTTTGAGTCGGAACTAGTCATGGCACCTTTATAGGTTGCGGGTTCACTACTCGTTAAGAGTAGAACGTCTTCTATGTCATGTTCTTCGACCATACCAATGTATCTGTCTGGAGGAATAGAGACTCTTCCCGACCTCCTAGGTTCCTCAGGAATATTCACCGCAGCCGGGATTGAAGGAACAGGTTCCTCCAATGGTTGCTCGGTGTTTGGTTCTGGAATCTCCGACAGGTCGAAGGTTCTATCACTCTTTGCATTCTCGAGAAATTCCTTCTCTAAGAATGTCGCACTGGCCGCAACAAAGACACGTTGTTCGGTTGGCGAATAGAAGTAATGACCAAGTGTTCCTTTAGGATAACCTATAAAGTATGTCTTGACCGATCGCGGGCCGAGCTTATCCTCGTGTCTCCACTTGACATAAGCCTCGCAGCCCCAAACCCGTATAAAGGACAAGTTAGGGACCGTTCCCTTCCATAGTTCATATGGAGTCTTGTCAATAGCTTTAGACGGACTTCGGTTAAGTATTAGAGCAGCTGACATAAGAGCATAACCCCATAACGAGTCAGGCAACACGGTGTGACTCATCATGGATCGAACCATATCAAGTAGTGTTCGATTTCTCCGTTCGGACACACCGTTCAACCGAGGTGTTCAGGTGGAGTTAAGCGTAGGGCAATCCCACAGTCCTTTAGGTGTTGATCAAACTCGTGAGAAAGATACTCGCCACCACGATCTGAACGCAGTGTTTTAATCTTTCTACCTAATAGGTTTTGTACCCTATTCTGGTATTCTTTGAATTTCTCAAAGGATTCACTTTTGTGCTTCATTAAATAGACATAGCCATATCTACTCAAATCGTCCGTGAAAGTGATGAAATACCTATAGCCTTCTCGTGCGGTGATTGACATAGGACCACATACATCCGTGTGTATGAGCCCTAATAGGTCAGCAGCGCGCATTCCAACACCTTTGAAGGAAATCCGAGTCATCTTACCGATGAGACATGATTCACACGTGCCAAATGATTGAAAATCAAAGGCCGAGATAGCTCCATGTTTGATGAGCTGTTTTACGCGTTTCTCATTAATGTGTCCCATACGGCAGTGCCATAGATACGTTTGATCTTTGTCACCAACCTTTAACTTTTTATTCATTACGTGTAATATTTCATTGGTCTGATCTAAAACATAAATTCCATTCATGGAGACCGCCTTGCCATAAATCATATTGTGTAATGAGAAAATGCAAGAATTATTCTCTATTACAAATGAAAAACCAAGTTTATCAAGCGCAGAAACAGAAATAATGTTTTTAGAAAGACTGGGTACATAATAGCAATCATATAATGATAACTCAAATCCGCTAGGAAGCTGGATCACATATGTCCCCTTGGAGATGGCAGCTACTCTTGCTCCATTCCCAACACGCAGGTCCACCTCACCCTTTACGAGGGGTTCGATGTTTGGAGCCCCGCACATGATTACACGAGATGAGAACCACAACCAGTATCAAGTACCCAAGTTCCGTAACTTGCGTGGTTAATCTCAATCATATGAATAAAAGTAGAAGAGAGAGAAGACATACCAACAGGTTTAACACGACCTGCCTTTAAGTCCTCATGATAAACAGGACATGTGCGTCTCCAATGCCCAGTCTTGTGGCAATGATGGCATTCCATGTTTTCACTCTTGCTCTTTGTCATGCCCGATGAGTTGCTCGCCTCACCAGGACCACTCTTACCTGAACCCGACTTCTTGAACTTCGCCTTACCTCTTTGTTAGGTTTCACGGAGCTTTGCCCTTACCTTTCCCTTTGTTTGACACAACGAGAACATCTGTTTTGAGCTCCCACTGAACTTCATGTCCTTCTCGGTCTGTACGAGGAGGGAGTGCAGTTCATGGGGAGTTTTCTTCAAATCATTCATATAGTAATTCGCTCTAAATTGCGAAAAACCATCGTGGAGTGAGTGAAGCATACGGTCGATAACAATGTTCTCGCTGATGTTACGATTAAAGGTCTCGACTTCTCGACATTCTCAATCATCTTTGAGAATGTGTGGGCTAACCGGTTGGCCCTTCTGGAGTCTCGCATCAAAGAAGCGAGTGGTATGCTCATAGGTCACGATTCTCGGTGCTTTCGAGAATTCCTTAGTGAGCGTGGTGAAAATCTTGTTTGCACCATGGGCTATGAAGCGTTTCTGCAAATTGGGTTCCATTGCAAAAATGAGTACGTTTTTAATCGCACCGCTTCCATACGAGAAATCGTTAAACTTGGCGATTTCGGTAGCTCTAGCCGTGGGACCTGGGTTTGCCGGGAGGGGCTCTAACAAAAATTTGAGCTTCCGTCGGCGGTGGCGGCATTCCGTAATGCCGCCTCCCGATCCGCGAAGTTGGATCCATCATTCTTCAGTCGAGTAGACTGATTCATCTGATTCATGAAGATCCTAAGCCAGGACTCACGGTCCAATGTGGCACTTGGCATTGGGTTATCACTTGAACCAGCCATTTGTTGTTTAGCAGTTTAAAATCGTGATCTACACTGAAAAAGAAAGAAAAAACAAAACGAAATAAGCAACTCATCGAGGTGATTTAAGTCTATTTTAAAATTCATTTTAAACATGTAGACTCTTGCACTTGCATAATTGATCTCCCTCAAGAAAGATACAAGTGATCCCAAGACTCAATTTCTGTAAATTGATAAGCCAACTGTTTAGCTAATTCTTCCGGAAGAACTCTTGGTCGATAGATTTCTGTAAATCCTATCTATAGTCCACCATAGTCACAGGATCGTACGAGTGACCATAGTGTTGAGATAAAATAGGTCAATCAGTTCCAACTTACCCGACGTAGAAGGGGTCATAGTATGCCTACCGACGAAGAAGGGACTCATTGGAGTTTGACCTATAAAGACCGTTCTCAATTTTAGTTTATACGAGGAAGATCCCATCAACAAAATTATAATTCATTTTAAGTGAACGAATAACTAGCGTCTGTCGTGAATGAATTTATTTGGAAGATGGCTTAAAAACGTGTGACATGAGAATGTCAATGAAAACTAACTCGTGACCTCTATATGTGTCAGTTTTCATGCAATAAATTATAGGTGGTTTGGTTTTTAGGCGGAAAATGATGCAAATTATCGTTGCATAACTCTGGTGAACATTTTCCTAGTTCTACTCCCCTCATTCTTTTCTTTTTATACTCCACAAAATCAATTAACCATTCAACTCCTTATTACTTCTACTTAATTCTTTAATGCTCCGGTTACCTTCTCATTGCTCTAAAACTCACATCTCATTATTTCATATCAGTATCATCTCACTATTATTTGCTATCACTCACATTGATCACCAATCATTTTTTTTTTTTCAAAATCCCAAAACTCATTTCATATCGTTACTTGCCCAAGGAAATCACACATTAGTTTCACCTTTTGATAATACAAATTCCCAAAGTCACTCACTATCTGCAAATCCACGTCGCGTCATATCCCCATTAAGTTCACTCTATACCACTCTTCTCAATCCCTCTAAAACGACCTTTCATTACCTATATTCTAAACCAACACAATTCCTATCCATCTCCCTCCATAATCCCTTACGAATCTCAAGTTACCACCATTCGCATCCCTCATTTCAATCTTTTCATTCTCACGTTGCATAAACTCACATCATCCCTTGCCCACATTCACTTACTTTTACATTACTCAACACACAATCATATCACTCATCTCATCTCACAAAACATGCTTCATACCTCAATAAGCAATGCCGATCTTCCTTTTCTCTTTCCACTATCTATCACAACACATATAACTCATGTCCTCCCACCGAACTCATACTCACCACAGGTGCCACTCCTTACATCATAAGATTGGGTAACTTACGTACCAGGACCAACACATACGTGAAATAACGCATAAAGAAGCAAAAGAACACCTTTAAATTAAACATAATAGGCAACAGAGTCAAAAGATAAGCATATGACCCAAAATAGGGGTCACTAGATCGAGTACACGCCACTCGATCGAGTGAGTGAGTTACTCGATCGAGTAGGTGAAGATCAGAGACACGTATAACAAATTACTAGGGCTACTCGATCGAGTAAGGGCTACTCGATCGAGTGAGGGCCACTCGATCGAGTACCTTACGCATTTCTCAGCACTGTCCACTTTTCGTAAAACGGTCATAACTCACTCGTTTCTTGGTCGTTTTGGGCGTATGACCTATCGTTAGAATCGTAAAAGAACAAGCTATCACCTCCAATTGGAATAACATCAAAATCATATATACATATCAAGTTATAACAGTTTAAAGACAACCTCTCTATAATCAAAAAACATAACTACTTGATTTTTACTTCCAAACAACTTAAACAACAACAAGGTAGACTAAAAACAACTCAATACTCATAAAATCAGTATCCCTAACCATATGTTACTATCTTCAAAAGCCAAGCAACAACATCCATTATGCACATACATCATTCAACTTACCAAGCATGTATTACCTACATGTTTTTATTCTATAACTTTACTCAAACAAAATCACAAATATATAACATCAAGTCTCCTATTCACATGTTACTAGCATATCAACATTATAAAATCTCTTCCATCATACAACATGCTTTATCCGAAATCATATTATCATGCAACAATTATTCATCTTTTTCCACCAATTATTCATGCTCTTACTCAAACTTTCAGCTATATAAACTCGTACAACACTACCAACAACATATATATATATATATATATATATATATATATATATATATATATATATATATATATATATATATATATATATATATATATACACACACACATAACTCTATGTATAACTCAAACCAAACAAATTTTCTTTCCGTATTTCTATAATGCAATATCGTAAAACAACTATCATGCTTTCAATCAATAACTTACGAAATCACATCATCACCATCTTTTTCTACACATTCCCCATTCTCCACATACATATATCCACTGATTCATGCCACACATCACTATATAGGTACACAATTCACAAGATAAACACATAGCGATCCCGACTCATATCCCATGGTGACCGGTTCAAAATTATAGGGCAAGTTCGCGACTTTAGGACGTCTCCCAAGTCTTTGCATTAGCTCCTACAACTTCTACCCGGGTTCATTTTAGTTTGACTCTCTATGTTCATTTGATTCATTGGTGACAGGTTTCAGGATCGTCGCTCTGATACCACTTTGTGACACCCCCACACTCCAAGTGCCTTACCAGAACCACCCAGGTATAGGAACGTCACCATCTCAGTTACCCGAGGCAATGATATTCATAAGACAATAAAGAAACGTACTTTAAAAGTAAATATAATTTAATTGATTACATGACCAAAACCAAAACTGTTAAGCTGAAATACAAGGTTCTCAGACGATCCACTAATAAAACTAACAAAGCTATAAAACATCGTCTGACACATCGGAAGACTTCTAACTGCCACGTGATGACTCATCCCAGCTATCTCATACGCGTCATATCATACCTGCTCAATAACTGATCACCATCCCCGAATGGATCACCACGGTTTTTAAAACATTTAAACGGGGTCAGTACTAATTACACAATCAAAGCCACACTGAAACAATCATACAAACAGCTCACACACAATCCAGTCTCCATCTCCAATCACCTCATAACTGACTACACACCAAAGTGTGTAGTCCTACCAGAGTATCCATCGCAACAGATACTCCTCGCCGCCAGTGGGGGACATCGGCCGTTCCCACCTAAGCCCCGCTCATCTCCATTGAGCGATAAACCCATGTTCATTAATGTGCACATCCCTTCTATAGCAGATTCCATAGAAGGCGAATCAAGGGCATGAAGTCACTCCCGCAAGTGACTCCACTCAGCCAGGGACGCACCCCGAAGAACACAGACAGCCAAACAGTAACCACAATACAAAATCAACAACCGTCTGAATCAATCTACAATATGAAATCACAACCGTCTGAATCAATCAACAATCACTAACTACAGCACAATCACCACACACATCATTTAACTAATACTGAGTAGGGAAACCCTACCTGGGAAGCAATCACAGACTCAGACGATCTAAGCAGCTACTCAGAATCTCTCCTCAACAAAGCCTCCTCCTATACATATATACATACAAATACTACCTTAATCATACAATCATAAAAACCCCCAAATCCCCAAATTAGGGTTTAACCAAAATCAAAGAAACAATATAAAAATCATACTAGGAGCTTACCCACAATACGACGGTCTCAACGGCGTAAAGAACTTAACGATCCGACGACTCTAGCCATTAGGATTTGCCAACAACGCAACGAGAGAGAACTACGTAACTTCTTTTTCTTTTGAAAGGTTTAGAAAGGTGAAAACTAATTAAAGAAAATGACGGAAGCCTTTTATATTAATCTCGCTTTATTAGCAAAACCCGTCAAAACAAACCCGTAAAACACACTTACTCGATCGAGTAAGGCACTTACTCGATCGAGTGCCCCCTACTCGATCGAGTACCCAACCTACTCGATCGAGTACCCTACAGGCAGACTACTGTTTTGCGTTAAAACTACTTACTCGACAGAGTAAGTCCCACTCGATAAAGTACCCATAGACTCATAAAACCGTAGTATCACACTTCTATTTTCATTCAACAAATCATTAATTATAGTCCTTTGCCACTCGGTCATCTCTCCATCAACCCACATAAAAAATCCGCAACCGCGACTATTGGAATCGGGCTTGTAGAATTTGCATGTAACATATTTTCTTCTCGGATTTTGGAATGTCCAAGAAGTCCTATTTGCACATGGAATCCCACATCTGCATTTCATGACCATGTTTGAGGATGAGGTGGACATTTTATCCCTTTTCAATTTTTTTAGAAGTGGGAGAATAAGAGAGGACAGATTAGAATATATGGAAAGAAAATGAAGTGAGGCGAGTGAGAGGTGAGAGAAGTGAGAGGTATAGATTAGGGAAATTGGAGGGAAAATAAAATTAGAGGAATAAAATGGGAGGGAAAATAGACTGGAAGAGTATTTTCATTTGAGAAGAAAATTTGGAGCCTCACACGTGAGAAAGCCACGTCATCACCGGAATTTCGACTAAAGTGGCCTGAGTCTTATTTTTGGTAGGTGTTAACAAAAAAAATATAAGGTAGTTGAAAGCCAAAAAAAAGTAAGGTAGTTGTTCACAAATGGGTATAAATATAAGGTAGTTTCTGACAAAAAACCCTAAAAACAAACCTGGGTACTTAAAATTAGAAACAAACCTAGGTCTTAATTTGTAACTGTGTGATTGAATGAAACTAAATTGAATCGATACAATTCATGCAGCAGATATTATTACAGTTTTTGTTCAATCGATTATTGTTAGTATTATTATAGAGAGATTTTTGTTTACTAGGGGTTTTGCTTGAATCATAATTGTTGAGAGATTTTTGTTTACTAGGGGTTTTGCTTGAATCATAATTGTTGAGAGATTTTTTAAAAATATTGAGAGTTTTTTGCAATTATAATAGAGGGTTTTGTTTCAATTGAAAATAGAAATGGGAGACTGAAGATGAGTATTGTGGGTTTAGGCAGAATGTTCTAGACGCTGTACAATTTTGATGAATTTTCAATTTTTAATGCATTGAAAATAAATTGCGCTCAAGCCAAAATTAAATACACCCGCCAATGACACTATAAGGCAGCATAAAGTGCTTTTTATGGTCGACGCTCTATTAAAGCGTCAACAGTGAAGCGTCATAAACGAAAGGGATTTGTAGTAGTGATTATATATACTCTTACTCGTAATCGTTTGTTTAGTCTTTAATAGATTGAGTACAATTTACAATTTAAGCAAGTAATGTTATATCAACCTTGGCTATAGCATTGAAGATTTGTGAAGCATCGTTCAAGTAATGTTATAGCAGCTAGAGCTATAAGCCTATAACATTGAAGATTCTTAAAGCGTCATAGTAACTGTAACAAGTTTCAAGTATAATGATCACTCAAGCAAAATGCTCGATCAAGTCTATAACAAGCTCAAGAAGAAGGGCTTATGATCAAGATAAAGAGATGATCCTACCACTGAAGATCTCCATGAAGATTAGCTGGTATAAGACATCGTCTAATAATGGTATCTTAAGAAGTAATATTGGAAAGGTAAAGTTATAGCTATTTCATCTATAACTTTACTTACCAAACTTAAGGTTATAGCCATTTATACTATAACCTTGGGTTGCATTTTAAAGGCACGATTTTAATAGTTTTAAAATCAATTTTCAAAAGATAAAATTCTTCAAATATGTTTCGAAATCATGTGTGTATATGAAAGAGATGAAATAAGGTTGATTTAGAACGAATGATTTACGTTATCCTATTGGTTAGTAAAACGACTTATGAGTCGTCATGCTACCTAGGGTTTGCTAGATTATCTAAACCTAACCCTAATCTACATCTTGATATTTTGACCTAGGGTTTCGGCTAAGATGGGCTTATGAGCCGTGTGAGTGCCGAGTTAACTCCCTATGCAAGTAAATATTATTAGGTCAAATCCATAGTATATTGCTATAAGATATTTTCATACCTTATCAATTATATTAGAATTACCTTATTTACTTAATCAAAATATTTAGTAGATTAAATTAAGAAGAGATAAGATTTGTTTCTTATGAGACAAACTACTATGCCTCACGGCACACTTAGGGTTTCGACCAAAACCTTAGTTTCTCTCTTCTACTATATATACGCATGTTGTTCATTGATGCAAACAATCTTTTTGAAATATAAAATTCCTTGCAACCAATTTGAGTTTAATCGAGTATTTTATTTGTTTTGCAAATGAAAATCTTGTACGAAAAGTCGTTCTCTTAAATTTGCGTATTAATTCTTAAAGTTACGTTATAAGATAATAGTACTTCACATTGTTTCTACTCGTTCACCTGTGTGAACACCTAGAGGAACAATCTAGTGCTTTTTTAGTAACTTAGGATAGTCAAACCTTAGTTTCTCTCTTCTACTATATATACGCATGTTGTTTATTGATGCAAACAAGCTTTTCGAAATATAAAAATTCCTTTCAAACAATTTGAGTTTAATCGAGTATTTTATTTGTTTTGCAATTGAAAATCTTTTACGAAAAATCGTGCTCTTAAATTTGCGTATTAATTCTTAAAGTTACGTTATAAGATAATAGTACTTCACATTGTTTCTACTCGTTCAACTGTGTGAACACCTAGAGGAATAATCTAGTGCTTTCTTAGTAACTTAGGATAGTCAAAACCGAATATCTAGTGATATTCAATTTGAGTTATAGCTAGAGTTAGTTATAATACGAGTGGGTTGATAATTTTGTAATCCGGAGAAAGGTACTAAAATTATTAATCGAGAATAGTGGACGTAGGCTTCGACGTGTGAAGCTGAACCACTTCAAGTATCGTGTATCCTTGCAGTTTTCTTTATCGTTCATTTCATTACGTTTATAATCGTTTAGTTAATTAGTTAAAGTTTAGTCAATAAACTTTAAATAATTAATTACTTAGATATAAAATAAAAAGTAGGCATAAGTTTTAAAATACTCAATCCCCCCCCGAGTATTTCGACTTGGATAGACTCTTCAACAGATTTAAAATTAGCAAGGGTGTTCATAAAACAAAAGAGGTCCCTGACCCTTCGGGGTGCTGAGCTTGAGGTGAAGCATCCTAGAGCGGCCCGGTTCAGGGCTAAATGGACGCAGGCCTAGTCCAACCCTTATTGGACAGCAGACCCAGTCCATGGTAAATTAGATTATAGACTCAAGGTGGAGTCTATGGTGTTCTAGTGTGAGAGCTCAATTTGCTGGAACATGGCCGATATAAGTTTACTTGAGTGACTTGTATTGTGGTCGAGTGATTTGAAAGTTGTTTGTTAAATGCGACTATCCGAGTCAAGGTGTAGAATTGTTATTATGTGACTCGTACGTCGCTTACGGAATATGTCGGAGTGTGATTAAAGATGGTCAATAAACTAACGAAGAAAGGAGGTAGAAACAATGGCAATGAAAAGTCACGACTCGTGTGTGTCTTCTTGTTGGTCGCACGTAAGTCTGATTGTTACGGCTATATACAGAGTACAAAGTAGCAGAGATCTTTCCTACGTGATTTTGCTAGAATTGGAAACATAGCGGGGTCCCTTATGGATTTTCCTATTCTTGTTTCACGTCAAGTCTTTGGCTAAGACTTTAGTTCTTTATTTAGTTTAGTGAAAATTGTTATTTACCACCTATTGTTTACCATATTTTACAAACTATCACCTTGTATTTCATTTATTAAAAATAACCACCTACCTTACACTGTATATATCCGGACTCCCACCATAATTCATTCCCGATCATCATTTAGCATAATTCACGACTCGTTAAGTTAATATATACTATAGAAAGACCAAAATACCCTTATCTTAATTCACTCAAAACCCTCATTTACCATCTAATTAAATGACAAACAAAACCAAACACCTCAAACTCAATAATAAAATCACAATCAAATTAATCTATATCTTTGAAGAATCAAAATCAACAATCAAAACTGTGAGGACCCTTCATCTACCAAGAGAATCAACAAATCAATCATCAAAAATCTTACACAATCTCAAAGGTTTAAGTAATTGACCCTAAAATGCTATCATCTTTCCACATTATACAACTCCACCATCCTCTTCCTCACCACTAGTCAATCTCCAACTTGTCACTACCATCACCCCGGACCCACGAAATTCCCTCAATTACCCACGAAATACCTAGATCTAGCGTTTTTGTGGGTGGTGAAGACGATTTCACAAGTTGGGGTGGGTTTTTCGGGAGGTTTAATAAAGGTTTTGAAGATAAGGGTGGAGTTTTGATGTGGTGGTAGAGTGCCGACTGATGGAGTTGGGTGGTTGACTGGCAAGAGATCAAAGTTCGTGCTTGTGGTGGTCGGGAAAGGTTTGACGCGGTGGTGGGGAGGGTGCGGTGACTTGTAGGTAAGGGTGGCAGGTTCAAGGATGCAATGAAATGGTGGGTCTGAGTTGAGAGTGCAGAGGGTGGTAGTTAGGTGGCAGTGGTGAATAACCGGTTGATCGGGTGATGACTGATGAGTGAATGTTTTGGTGAATAGTGAGGTGGTGGTCAAGTAGGGGTGGTGAGTAGATGGTGGGACATGTGGTGAGGTAGCGGTGGCAAGCGATGCTTTAAGTTTGGTGGTGGTGGTGGTGGCGGTGGTGGGGCATAGCAATCTGGGTTTGATGATGGTAATATGTTTTGATGATTGACAATTTGATGATGAAGATACATGAATTATTGGGGTGTTGGTGATGAATGATGTTTGTTTACTCTTTTAGTTTTAGGTGCTAGTGTGTGTTTTGAGTGAATTAAGATAAGGGCATTTTGGTCTTTCTATAGTATATTAACTTAATGAGTCGAGAATTATGCTAAATGATGATCAGGAATGAAATATGGCGGGAGTTCGGATATATACAATGTAATGTAGGTGGTTATTTGTAATAAACGAAATACAAGGTGGTAGTTTGTAAAATACGCTAAATACTAGGTGGTAAGTAATAATTTTCACTTTAGTTTATTAGATAATTTATCTTTATTATTTTCCTAATTAGATTAGTCTTTGTTAGGGTAGTTTAATATATAAACACTACCTTGACTTAGTTATTCTTTGAGGAGAGATTTGTAAGGCAAACACATTGAGAGTTTTAAAGGGCAGATCTAGAAAAACTTTTTTGCTCATCTTTTGCAATCTGTAATTCCCCCGACATAGTGAAATATTCTCCCTCGCCTCGGTGGATGTAGCTATCGCATTGATAGTGAAACACGTAAATCTTGTTTCAATATCGCTTCCGCACAACATGTCGTGTCTGACACACGACACAACAAAGATATGACGTGCGACGTGTCGGAGTAACACATCACCAAATACATCATATTGTTTTTAATTTTTAGCTAAATGCGTGATATTTGTGGTCGTAAAATCATGTGTCCAAGTGCTCACATGTTTGGATCGGCTCAATAAAGGCGACGGGTTAGTTTCCGGTTAAGAACTATTTACGGTTACTCCGCACACTTCAGAAGACTATTTGCTTAATTTTTTTTTTTGGTAGCTTTATAGTGACATTCTTTCTAATAAGAGTTTGCTCTTGTTGCCCTTTCATTTATGCTTGCTTCTGGTAATTTGAAAATCTTTGATTTTCGTTTACCGTTCTCATCCGTAAGGATGGTATAGATTGATTTCTAGTTTCTTTACCTTATCAAAAAAAAAAAAAAAAAAGTGCTCACATGTTTGTCAAATGCCAAATAGCACACTTTAACCCAACTAAACAACCACTAACATAGTAACATACCTCCGACAAGCCATGCACAACCACGGGTAGGACTAATAAAATGCTAATAAAGTATGTATTTATTACAATTTCTAGCGATATATAATGAACATATAAGCTAACAATACTAATATATTATATATACCCTAACCCTAATCTTCAAGTTCATCAATTAGGGGCTACCGTCTACCAATTTTGGTGGAGGTAAGCCCCAATTTTTCCGTTTTTCTTACTAAATATCTATTAATTGTTAATTATATGCAAATAACTCTTGCCTCTCCTTTATTGGAGATTTGTCCTCACTTTTGTGTGAGTTTGGTCCTCATCTTGTGTGAGATTCATCCCTCTATTTGAGAGGTTCAAGAATTATGTGGAAGATCAATGGTCTTATCTGTAGTCATATGGTGCTGCAATGGATATTGGATTATTGCTTACGATTTGTGAGATCGGACAAGATTCAACTCTTTCAAAACTTTATTATCAGATCTATGGATCCCCTCGCAATTGACTGTATGAAGAAACAGCGGTATTTTAGAGGGTGGTGTGCAGAAACGCTTTTATCTAATAACGATCTTAGTTTCAGGCAGAGTTTGTCTTGCTTGATTTGTATTCATTTAATTTTAATTTTTATTGCAATTCTTGTATGACATATTATTATTATTAATGAAATTGATCTTTTACTAAAAAAAAAAAAAAAGCTAACAATACTATCTGTAGAAGAGAAAAGCGAAGCCAACCCTCAAACCCGTGAATTTCATTGGTCCAAAGTCCAAACCTAGTTTACTCTAAAAAAACCAAATTTCAAAAATAAAAAAAGTTAATTAAAAAACTCCAAAGAATGAGGAGAGAAAGTTGAAGAAGAAAATGAGTGAATAGTCCAACGTGAGCTTGAAACTTCTGGAACATACGACATACTTTCCCTCCATATTTTCCCCCAATTCTTCAGATCCCCAATTTCACCATTTTCCAATTCAAATTAGGGTTTGCGACGAAACATGGAGAACGCAGGAATGTCGGATGAAAAGCAACAGACTTCATCCTACACTTATTGGGTTCGACAATCTACCGCCGACGCTGCTCCATTGCCGGTTCCTAAGAAGCTTTCTTCTCAAGATCAAAATAATTCTTCGCAAACTCCCAATCTTGGCTCCGTTTGGAATTCGGTGTGTTTTCCTCTTCTACTTTATCCTTCCTATTTATCTACTTACTCCGTCCAAACCAGTGTTTGATTCAAGATAAACAAATGATAAATGCTACGTTTTGTGTTTACTTCCTCCGTCTCGATCATCTGTTTACCTTTTTTATTTTATTTTCTGCGAGGGTATCTTAATCAAAGTTAAACAAATGATTGGGAGGGACCGAGTACTTTTCTTTGTGTTTTCAACTGTTTGATTAGATCAATGTTTGTATATAGCGTGTTTTATTTGGAAAAAAAAGGTTACATAGCTTCTCATATAAGGTGCTCTAATGACAATTTGCATCGTATGGTTGTATTTTTTGGTGGTATGTGGGCTGGGACTTTGTTGATTCGTGTTGATCTGACATTATATTCCTGCCAGTCTATTGTTTCGTGTAGTGTTCTGATTTGATGGAGAAAAAGGCGGGAGCTTTTTTGGTTATGCAACTTAGTTTGAGGGCAGCTAAAACTAATCATTATTTGAAACTGTTTGTATAATGTAAAACAGATAATAAAGATCATCACGCATTAATTAGGTGGCCTTGTTCTTTCCGGCTCAATTGAGCATTAGAGTTAGTTGTTTACCTTGTATAACGCATAAAATCGGATAAATTCTGTTCAATGTTATATTTGTAAATTTGCATACACCAGGATGTAACTAGTGACACTTAAATTATTATGCATCAACATTATGGGCTGATGTTATTGGAGCAGTAGTTTTAAAGTTCAGTGAAATGAATGGAACTACATGCTGTGTGAGGAGGGCTTTAAGATGGAAACAGGGTAGTGGGAAAATTGAGAATAAACTATAGTGAAAGAAAAAGGTAGTTATAAAGGTGGGAGAGTAATAGCGTCACGTAATTTAGTGTCTAATCATTAAGGCAACTATTGTTGGGATTCCTACCTCGTACCCGGTAACGTCAAGGTTTAGTTTTTATTGACTCTCCTTGTTTAATGTGTGTTAAAACCACCCCTTGGAATTTCATTTTTCGGTTGTTAGGTAATGGAATGCGGTAATATGTTCTTATTGTCTTAATTGTATGCAAAGTTGGGATCATCGTCGAGTTATTGCTGTGCTATGTTATATTATACAAAGTGACGTAAAGTAAGCAGTAGTGTGAGACTGTTGGTTCTTTTCTGTCGCCACAACACTTAATCTCAAGTTAAATCTTTTAATACTCAAGCTTTATTAGCCAGACTATAGTAGCAGCTGTTTATAAAGACGTTTTGTCATGAATCAGAACGGAAAAACAAAACAGTAACTTTCATATCTGCCGTCATGGTTTTTGGCATATTCACTTTATTGATTGCATATTTGCTTTGGTGATGATAATTGCATCATGGCTTTGCTTTCGTGTTCTACGAACTTATAACTTTTTTATATGTTTTAGGCTGGAACATGGGAGGAAAAAAACCTCAATAAATGGGCAACTGAAAGGATTAAGGTTAGTTGTCTATATCTTAAATGTTAGGGACTTTCCCCAGTTATGGACAACCGAATTTACTGTGGCCCTGACACTTCACTTTTATATCTATTGAATGCATGTTTTTGGTTGGAAAGATGGAGGAAAATATTCAAAACGCTCTCCCTCTCTTTGTTTCCTTAATTTGCGTTAATGATGAATTGATGATAATCAACTAGTTTGATGAGATCATTTCATTATCAAATTGCAGGAGTTGCTTTCATCTGTGGGCTCTCTGGAGTTTTCAAATGGCAAAGCAGAAGTGAGCGAAGTTTCGACCTGTACAGGCGATGTGAGTGTACAGCTTCTGCATCATATTGCTGCATGTGATATTGTGCCTTGTTTGTTTTATACTAAACTAGTCAAGAGCTCATTGAATGAGTATTCAGCTTGAGATATTATAACTTGAAAAAGATTACCAATCTTGGGGAGCTTCTTATCTCTGGTCTCAATTTTTTGACGATGTAGTACTTAATGCTCTGCAACATTCCATTTAACAATATAGTTACGCTAGCAAATGAAGGTGATACAACTGAAGTACTGTGCTGATAAATATCCTAGACTTATGTTATATTCATCATATGAGTTAGGAAGTAGGAGTATCTTTTTAAGCATTCGAAATTCCAATACAGATCTGAAATCTGTTGAACATATCTCTCAGACTCCAGTAAGTGCGAACAGCATATAATAAAAAAATAGGCGTATACATTTTATTCACTTTGCTGGTAAACTTTTAACTAGCTCCGTGACTTCTTTATGCTTATCCTATTGTGAAGTTACTGATTGTTTATACATGTTACAATGCACTTTTTCCTTAAACGCGAACAATGCATAATCAAAAATAGGGGAATAGTAAAACTTTCAATTATGTTGCTTAAATTGCTCAGTGACTTCTCTCTGCTTATACTATTGTGAAGTAGCCGAGTGTCAATACACATACCCATGCCCTTTCCGTAAGGAAAGAGTCACTGTGGTTTTTTGAGTGCAAGATTGCGTACATTTGATCTCCACTTTCTTTGCAAAAGGCAGGAGCCATGAGGCACTGGGTAAATGTTATGTTTCTGAACTCTTCAATGCTGTAATGTTATGGTAATGTCATTTGACTCGGATGATGCAGGCTTTCTTGGTGACTGTGCGTAACAAGAAACGTGTTGGCTATACATACGAGCTAACTCTTGTTGTCAAAGGTTTGTACTTGTTTCTGTTCTAGATGCTCTGTAGTTTTTGCCAAAAAGATTCTGTAACCAGTGGTAGGTACAGGTGAATGGTTGGTTGGTGGTGAAACAAAGAAGGTGAAGGGATATCTTGACATCCCTGAGTTCTCATATGGTGAGCTAGATGATCTGGAGGTATGCTCTGCCAATTAGCTTCTCTAATCTTTGAGATTCTAGAGTTTGGTTGTGTCAAAACTCAAAAATGTAATCCTGGAGAATTAACTAGCTATTGTGATTAATTGGCTATATTTTAATTCTTATAGTTCCGTTAAAAAAAGATTAATAGCTATGTTAGTTCTCTGCATTAATTATAATCGTGTGGATGGCCCAAATCATAAGCATCAAGTATGATAATAATTGAATTTATAAGAATCTGATAATAAAAGTCAATACAATATAATGCTTTATATGTCGAAACCTTATGCATTGTGGTGTTCCAGCTTTCGAAGCTGAAAATCTATTCACTAATCATGATTAGTATAGAGAGAAGAAAGAGAATATTTAGTCTAACATAGATGAATAAATATGTGATGATTCCTCTATAACTTGATAAAGGTAATTCTAGTGTAATGAATTAAAGTAAAATATGATGCAACTGTAAATGATGAATTTGAAGTGATACCATGTGTACAGTCGTAATAGGACCCAGTTGAAGGGGTATCGGTTGATAAGACGTATCATAAAATAAGGCAATGATAAAAGAAGGCAATGAACCATCACTTACTTCGGTGGGAATGATTGTGCGTTGTTAGTTGCACGATTGCGCCAATCAGCCAGACAAGGTGCTGGAAGATTGTAAAATTGTGCTGATTTAAAAACAGAATTTAGCACTATATCACAAACATCCTCAAATGCCTGTATCTTCAGTGAATATTTTTGGGTGGATTTCAAATTTTGCGGCTAGGTTCCAACTTGTGCCAATCCATTACAAGGCATATCCTGAAGGATGCCCTATGATGGCTAAAATACCCCTGAAAGGCTGAAATCATATAGTATAACAATGAAAAAAGTACCCAAAGCATAATATTTTCGTTTAATGATGGTATAACTTGTCTAAAAAAAACTTGGATAGAAACTAACAATATAACACACCAGTATATCTAAAAAAATTGTGATATATGGTGTCATGGTGTCACTCCTCTCTAGTTTATGGGTTTGATTGTGTTTATCATGTGCTTCTAAGAGATATTGTCATAATCTATTCTATAATTTTGTTGTGTTTTTGTGCTTTGTCCCCCCATTTGTACTCATTGTTCTTGGAGGTTGTGGTGGCGTCCACCTCATTGGATGTAAAATCAATCTGAGGGGAATTATTGCTTTTCCAATGGTACCTTATGTTTTGTTTGGATACGAGTTTTATAGGGTTGGAGAAGGGTAAGAGGAATAGGAACGTGGGAGTTCCCCTTCCAAATCTTTCTTATGTTGAGAAGAGTATTATTGAACATATAAGGGGAAAGGTCAATTGTGACCCAATAAGGGAAATGGGGAATTAGTGTCCCTTCCATTTATTTTCAATTCGAATTGTGACATGCTGCCTCCAATTCCATTCCTTTCCAGATTCCTCCATCCACATAAGAGTTACTCCCTCCATTCAAGCCTAAAGACCCCTTTTTGCACATATCCGAAATCACATTGTAAATTGTAGAAAATTATAAACGTCTATTATTCTTATTACTCGTGAAGATAATCAGACAAAATTCATGTGACAATCTAACGTGTGCCCTAAGGGCACACATTAAGAAGATAAATATGGAAGGATTCACAACATATTCTCATGAGAAATGTAAGAATAAACTTAGTGTTACCATAATTAGTGAGGATATCTAATGAATCTTCCCATATTTATCTTCCTAATGTGTGGCCTAAGGGCACACATTAGAAAACCCCTTTTTTAATATATAATGCAAAAATTGTAAGAATTCTATTTGCTCGTGAATAGTGTCACTAAGGCAAATGAGGTATTTGGATTTGATTGTTAGTTATCTATCAATGATATTTTGTTCAAGCCTAAAGCCATAGTAGAAGTACAACGAAAGCTCACCGGGTTCCATAACCAACAAAACCCAGTAACAATAATGGTAACTCTCTTTTTTTTAGGCAATGCGTTGTAGTCTCCTTCTTGCATGATTCTTGGAAGGAAATTTGAGGTTAGTCCGTTAGTCATTTCAGCCATTCAAAGATGCCTACACGGAAATGAAGTAACTCCTAAGAATTGAGTTAAAGTGAGGAATATAGGGCTAATCATAGGAAGTATAACAATGCTTTACTTCTATACCGGGCCCACCCCATTTACAAATGGTTGTTTTTCCCATTTTGGAGGTGTGTTATTCGTAAGATGCTTATTATGTGTGGCTGTTCTAAGTCTTTCATTCATACTGAGCGTAGGTTATGGTGAAGATAAATGAAGACAAGGATCTTCCTGCACAGGATAAACAGAATATTAGACAAGATTTGAAGTCTTTCTTACAACCTGTACGTGAGAGACTCATGCAATTTGAGCAGGAGCTTAAAGAGAGGTAGAAATGTCAATGTACTTCATATGTACTTTAATTTATTGCCATTTAGCTCGCTAGTTTCCAAAAAGTAATGCTACCGGAAACTGTGGGAGTTTCTTTCAGCAACATGTAACATTAGAAGGTTAATTCCTCAAAGGAATGTCTACGGGACTTTTGGTTTTTGCTATGGTCCTTCCCGTTGTGTTTGTTGTAAACTTGTCAAATTTGCAAGAAGTTTGAGATATTCTTTTAAAAAGTAACCATAATCGTTCTGCAATCCAAATTCTTGGTAGTTGGCACTCTTATACCCGTTTAAAGTGAGACTAATTGTATTAAGGATACTATTACTTTCCTCGGAGTGAGGTATGACCATTGAGTGGAAGATTGATGTAGTACATCATATTCTGTTGAAGTTAGTTAGAAGGTTTGTTAGAGGTTGTTAGCTGTCGTTAGCTGTTGATGAGCTGTTAGTTGTCATTAGCTGGCAAAGTCTGTTATATAAACACATCAATACTGTAACAAACGCATTCATTCATTCAATCACATATACATTTTCAGTTTAACAATTCAATTTTCTCTCTACTATCTCTTCCTATAAACTCTCAACAACTCTACATCATCTTCAAGGTCGAGCTCGGCTCCATTGTTGGTGTTTGTTGAAGTTGCAGTGTTCCAACCAGTATACTGCATCATTGGTATCAGTTGGTCAAGATCTTGGCGCCAAAAACAAGAACGAAGAAGACAACAATGAAAGATCAAATTAAGGGTTTGCAGTCTCAATTAGCATCTCAATCACAACATACCCAGAAGTTGGAAACTCAGATTGCACAGATGATGACATTGATGAAGGGTATACAAGCTTCTTTGGGGGAACGACCATCTTCTACTGCAGACAAGCCACCAACTGCTGAAAATTCTCCAAGACCTTTAGGGTATACTCCTAAACTTGAATTTCTTGTTTTTGATGGTTCTAATTCATCAATGTGGCTCAAGAAATGTGTTAGATACTTTTCTTTGTGTCGAATTCTGGATGAACAAAAAGTGGATTTAGCTTCTTTGAACATGATTGGTAAAGCTGAGACTTGGGTCACTAGTTACCTTGCTGTCCATAAAAGGTTTTATGGGATGAATTTGTTGTTGATTTGCTTGCAAGATTCAGGGATGAGAGTTCTCATAACATAGTTGAACGATTTAATAGATTGCATCAGTTGGAGTCAATTGATTCATATATTGATGATTTTGAGGCATTAAAGGGTTTGATGTTTCAAAGGAATCCGTGTTTAACTGCTGAATATTTCCTGGATTGTTTTGTTGGAGGTCTTAAACTATCTTTAAAACCTTTTGTCAAGGCTTTTAAACCTATAACCATGGCTGAGGCCATTGACTATGCTAGATTGCAGGAAGAAAACCTTGCTGCCACTGTTAAAACCACACACAATTACCCCAAAACAATTGTCACACCTTCTTTTACTCAAAAACATTCCTTCAAAACCACCCGTCTCATCTGTAGGTTCCAAGTTTAACCCAAGAACTTACATTCCTGCTTCAGTGAGAGCTGAAAAAATGGCTTAAGGGTGAATGTTATTACTGTAATCAACCCTATGATAAAAACCATAATTGTCAATTCAAAAGAATCCAATTGTTTACAGTTGAGATTTTGGGTGAGGATGACTTAGGAGAAGAGTTGTTGGACTTAGCAGAGGAGGATGAGGAAACAGTGGATGAGCAGTCATTGATTGAACCTTGTATTTCAATGAATGCTTTGTCTGGTAGTCAGAGTTATTAGACTATGAGGGTGGTGGGCACATACGGCAGGAAGCCTCTGCATATTTTGGTGGACCCAGGTAGTACACACAATTTTATAGACCTGACCTTGGCTCAAAAATTGGGGTGTCAGTTAGAAAAGATACCACCTCAAGCTGTGGCAGTAGCAGATGGCAATCATTTGGTTTGTCAATACATGTGCAAGAACTTTACTTAGGATTTACATGGCCAAAAATTTACCACAGATGTCCTATTAATTCCATTAGGCAGTTGTGATATGGTCTTGGGAGTACAATGGCTGAGTACTCTAGGATCTGTTCAGTGGGACTTTAAAAGATTAGTAATAGAGTTTCATTGGAAGGGTACTTCAGTTAAGTTGCAGGGGGTACCAGCAACTCAGTTTAAAGTTTATAAAGGAGAAATCTCACAAAAATTGGTGTCTCAGGCTTCTCAGTTGTGTTTGTTACAACTGGTTTTCCCTGAGAACAGTTTGGATATTGAGTTCAACCACCTTTCTGTAACAAAAGACACTGAGCAACATACCCATCCTGAGCTTCAGTCCCTCTTAGACAAGTACAATGATGTATTTGAGGAACCTAAATGTCTCCCTCCTTCTAGAGGTATCTTTGATCATAGAGTACCACTGGAACCAGGGGTAAGGCCAGTGAGCATCAGGCCATACAGATGTCCATTAAAACAAAGAGATATCATTGAGAAATTAGTGGAGGAAATGCTGAACAATGGTATTATTCAGAATAGCAGTAGTCCATTTGCATCACCAGTGGTTTTGGTAGGAAAGAAAGATGGTACTTGGAGGCTTTGCATTGGCTATAGAGAGCTCAACAAGAGAACTGTCAAAGACAAGTTCCCAATTCCAGTAATTGATGAGCTTATTGATGAACTATCAGGAGAAACCATATTTAGCAAGTTGGACTTAAGAGCTGGGTATCATCAACTCAGAATGAATAAGGAAGATGTTTATAAAACAGCTTTCAAAACTCATGAGGGCCATTATGAATTCTTGGTAATGCCCTTTGGCCTAACAAATGCACCAGCTTCTTTTCAAGGGTGGATGAATTCTGTCTTTAAGAAATTATTGAGGAAATGTGTCTTAGTATTCTTTGATGATACACTAGTATACAATAGCTCCCCAGAGGAGCATTGGAAGCATTTAGAGGAAGTATTTCAGTTAATGCAGTACAATAAGATGTCAGCCAAAGCATCTAAGTGTTCCTTTGCTATGG
Source organism: Silene latifolia (assembly GCF_048544455.1). Lineage (NCBI taxonomy): Eukaryota > Viridiplantae > Streptophyta > Magnoliopsida > Caryophyllales > Caryophyllaceae > Silene > Silene latifolia. Next base: position 156,659,233 of record NC_133536.1, on the reverse strand, counting down.
GAAAAGTGGAGTTTTTGGGTCATTTTATCTCTGGGAAGGGGGTTGAGACTGATCTAAAGAAAATTGAAGCTGTTGCAAACTGGCTAGTACCTACATCAGTCAAGAAATTAAGGAGCTTCCTAGGCTTGGCTGGTTATTACAGGAAATTTGTCAAATTCTATGCTGTAATAAGTAGGCCACTCTCTAACTTGTTGAAGAAAGGGGCATTTATTTGGGATCAGGAGGCAAATGAGGCTTTTGAGAAATTAAAAACAGATCTGACAACTGTTCCAGTCTTGGCATTGCCAGACTTCTCCAAACAATTTGCCGTGGAGACAGATGCTTCAAATGATGGAATAGGAGCAGTTCTAATGCAGGAGAACCATCCCTTGGCTTACATCAGTAGGGCTTTGGGTCCTAAATGGCAAAAACTGTCTGTATATGAAAAAGAATTGCTGGCAATTGTATTTGCAGTTCAAAAATGGGAGCAATACTTGTCAGGCAATCATTTCCTCATCAGAACTGATCAAAGGAGCCTTAAATGGTTATTACAGCAGAAAATTTCTACCCCATTCCAACAATTTTGGTTATCCAAATTGATGAGTTTTGACTATGAAATCCAGTATAGGAATGGGAAAGAAAACCCGGTTGCAGATGCTCTTTCAAGAGTACATGGTTCAGAAATACTCTTAATGGCTATTTCAGTGGTGTCATCTGATCTCAAGCAGCTTATTATTAATAGCTACTCCACTGATGATCATCTCAGCTCCATTATTCAAAAATTAACTCAAATACTACCTGTTGCCCATTACTCTCTTTAGGATGTTTTCCTTAGAAGGAAAGGAAAGAATGAGATACAACTAAAAGAACAGCTGCTACAATGGCTTCATGCTTCAGGAGAGGCAGGGCACTCTGGGAGGGACATAACTCTAAAGAGAGTGAAAGCATTGTTTTTCTGGAAGGGAATGACAAAAGAGGTGGCAAGATTTGTTAGGAATTGCACCATTTGCCAAGCTGCCAAGACTGATTGTGCAGCATACCCGGGGTTATTGCAACCACTACCAATTCCAGAAGAGGTATGGGTGGATATTTCCATGGATTTCATTACTGGCCTTCCTAAATCCAATGGGAAAGATGTCATATTTGTGGTGGTGGACAGATTAAGTAAGAATGCTCATTTTGTGGCACTAGCCCACCCTTACAGAGCAGTTCAGGTGGCTCAAGCATACCTTGACAACATATTCAAACTACATGGGTGGCCTAGGAGTATTGTCAGTGATAGGGATTCAGTGTTCCTTAGTCAATTTTGGCAGGGATTGTTTTCTTTACATGGAATTGAGTTCAAGCTCTCTTCAGCTTATCACCCTCAAACAGATGGCCAGACAGAGGTTGTAAATAGGTGTTTGGAAGCATACTCAAGGTGTCTGTGTGGGGACAAGCCTAAGGAATGGAATTTATGGTTACCACTAGCTGAATGGTGGTTCAATACTCATTTTTGCACTGGTACTGGTCACACCCCTTATGAAGTGGTTTACAACCAACCTCCACCATTACACTTACCCTACTTACCAGGTGAATCGGAAGTTGAGACAATTGACAGGTCAATGCAGAAGAGGGAGCAGATGATTGCACTCATTAAACTACATTTGGTTAAGGCTCAAGCTAGAATGAAACAACTTGCAGATGAGCACAGGATCGATAGAGAATTTGATGTAGGGGATTGGGTATGGCTCAAACTTCAACCATACAGACAAACTACAGTCCAGCAAAGGAGTAACCAAAAGCTAGCTCACAAGTATTCAGGTCCATTCCAAATAATGGCAAAGATTGGGCAGGTTGCTTACAAGCTCAAGCTACCTACTGCTGCTCAAATACATGATGTTTTCCATGTGTCACAGCTGAAACAGTTCAGGGGTACATTACCCATTGCTATACACATACCTAATTGGCTTCAAGGACAACAAGTTGATCAAATACTACAGCCTGCTGCAATCTTGGACAGACGGACTGTGAAGTTTCAAAATGGGGCTCAAGTTCAATACTTAATTCAATGGGAGGGCTTTGTAGAATTTGAAGCTACTTGGGAACCTGCTTTGGCATTTGAAGCAAAGTATCCTAACTTTGTTATCCCTGGAGTTACTGATTGACTTGAGGACAAGTCATTTTTGATGGGGGAAAGTCTGATGTAGTACATCATATTCTGTTGAAGTTAGTTAGAAGGTTTGTTAGAGGTTGTTAGCTGTCGTTAGCTGTTGATGAGCTGTCAGTTGTTAGTTGTCATTAGCTGGCAAAGTCTGTTATTTAAACACATCAATACTGTAACAAACGCATTCATTCATTCAATCACATATACATTTTAAGTTTAACAATTCAATTCTCTCTCTACTATCTCTTCCTATAAACTCTCTCAACAACTCTACATCATCTTCAAGGTCGAGCTCGGCTCCATTGTTGGTGTTTGTTGAAGTTGCAGTGTTCCAACCAGTATACTGCATTAAAGATGAACCTCTTTCCTCTCCATTTCTTTAGGGTCTATTTCCTCTCTTTAGGAATACTATTATATGTTTCAGTTTTACCCATTAGTACTTTCCTTTTTTAGTTAAAATCACAATTGCTGCTTGATCTAGAATTAAATCTGGACCATTAGAGAGGTAATTAACCTCCATTGAGCTGCAAATGTGTCATTCGAATTAGTAAAGGTTAAGACTCGGTTTGGGTCAGTTTATTGGCGAGTTCAGGGCATATGATGCACTTAATGACCATCGCAAAGCGTTTGGAGGCATGTGATGCACTGGGGCTAGCTAACTTGGTGTTCACTCGAGTAAGGTTTACTTGGGTATAACTTTTTAAAGTAAATACGGATTTGGTGATTGGTTATTTGTGTTGGTCCAACATATTTTTAATTTTTAATAGTTTTGAATGTAGTCATTTTGACTTTAGGTAGCTTTTAATTAGGTCACTTTAGATACGGCTAATATGGTTTTTTTTATCTGTATGTTTCGGCTGATGAGTTGATCTTTGGAGTCTGAAGAGAGATTGGGTTAGGAAAGCCCAACCATCCGTTAAATTTGGTGTTAGTCGATAATGGAAAGGTTTTTTTTTTTGGGAAATTCTACGGTGTACCCTCGAGTTTTTCGACTTTCTACGATGTACCCCTACAATTTTGAAATTCTATGGTGTACCCCTGAACTCTACACAATAGTTTATACCATGACCTTATTTTGTGTCTTTAATATGCAAGTTTCGTAATTGGCTTATTAAATCGTTTATTAAGCATTCCAATTACTCGATAACCTAACCATCTACTTATTAATTCGTCGGTTACCCATTAACCCACCAAACAGTATACAAATCTAACTGAAATTCTTCAAATCTTCATTATCATTTCATGAATCATAACTAAGGTTCTTAATAGTAGTTTGTGCTTATTAAAAGTGATTTGTGATACTTTTCACATAGGATGGTGATACAACATTCACGAGTTAGAATAAAGGTCAAAATACGGTCGTTTGATAGTGATAAAGTTAACGAGAGTTAAATAAGGTCACGATAGAGAAATAAGTAAGAAATTTAGGGGTACACCATAGAATTTCAAAATTGTAAACCAAAAAACTCGAGGGTACATGGTAGAATATCCCTTTTTTTTTTGACGAGGGTGTTGAATCCCGCTGGACACATGCATTCCTGCACCACCACATGGACCATGTAAGCCACCCTTTCGGGAACTGCAGTTAATATTAAATGTGTAGTAAAAATATAGAGCGGGTAAAGAGATACAGAGAGAAAAGTTCAATAAACGTCCCCCAAAAACCTCTCTTTTTTTAGGCTTTTAGTTTCAGTCAGTTTACTGCTCAAGTGCTCCAATAAGTCTTGCTTGTGACGGGTTATCCGTCACAAGCAAGAGACGGGGCGAATAGTAGTGTTTTAGTTAAATGGGTTGTGAGGGGATGTGCGGCTATGTCAGTAATTTGCATGGGGAAGGAAAAGAGAAATTGTGAGAAATTATTAAATAATGCATCTTTCCCAATGCAAAAAAAACCGTCCACTTCTTCAATTTGAAAACCAACCATATTCATTTTATTTCCACATTTACTCCTCTTCATTCATCATCCCAACTTTCTTTCTTCTCTCTTAATCCTCTCTCTTCATTTTCTCACAACAAAACCCAAAAAAATACCCACAAATCAACCGAAATCATTATCATGCCAACGAAACAAGCAGCAAGAAGGGGGGCAAATAAGAAAACTACTAGAGGTCGAAAGGTGGATGATGCAGGAGAAGGTAATGCTATGTTTTTAGATGTATTAAAATAGTATGGATTCGTTCATATTTTTGAAATGGTTTCAAATTCAACTGGTTCATTAATGTTGTTTGTTCATTTTATTGTTGTTTGGTTCAGTGAATGAGGTTGAGGCAGAAGGCAGAGGAAAGAAAGTCGTGGCCGCAAAAAACCGGGGAAAAGGTAAAGCGGTTGTGGCAGAAGAGGATGTGAATGAGGATGCGAATGGAGATCTTGCATGTCAGAGAAAGGCGACGAAGAAGAGGGTGACGTTCAGCGTTGGTAATAGTAAGGGGAAGGATAAGGTTGTGGAGGAAGAGGAAGAGATTGAGGAGTCGGGTGAAGAAGACCCTGATGAAGATGAACAGGCGGATGATGATGAGGAAGGCAAGTTTATGTTTTATAATTTTGTATTCACATTTTTCGGTAATTTGTTGGCATCCTAATAATATTTTCTTTCGCCATGAACAGATCGTGTCAATGCCGCTGTTGATATGGCGGTAAAGGTTGGGAAAAGCGCGCTGAAGAAGAAGGCTGTGTCAAAGCCAACTGAGGTCACTAAAGGTAAAACCTTTTTCTAGTAAATGAGGCGAATGGTCAATGTCATGTTTTATGTGGCCATTTTTTTGGTGTATGTTACAAATCTGAAGTGGTTACAAATGGATCTATGTTGTGCACATTTTGTGTGCTAGATCTGAAGTGGTAAAACCTTTTTTCTGGTAAATGATGTGAAGGGTCTATGTCATATTTTATGTGACCATTTTTTATTTGTATGTTACAAATCTGAGATGGTTACAAATGGATCTATGTTGTGCACAGATCGTCCGCTAAAGCCGAAGGCACTGCAGATTGTAAAGGGGAAGGCAGAAGTTGGTGAGGGATCCAAGAAGCGGAAGGGGGATGACTCTTCTCTTGTGGTGGGAAAGTAAGTTGTCACCATTTTTGTGTGTTTTGATTATAAAATGGGACAATATTTGGGATAAATATTTTGAATAATTTGAGATAAATTTGTGTCTGTTGATTAACCATCTTTGTTATCACTTAGGTGGTTTATGTAGATAGGTTTGTTTTGAATTAAAAAAGTGACCAAATTTGTTATCAGTTAGGTGGTTTAGGATGACATAGGACATGGTGTCAAACTTTATGAATTTGGTGTCTTTTTAGGGTTTATTTTCAATGTGAAAATGTTACCAAATTGGTTAAGAATGGTGTCATGTGACATGATTGTATATATGGTCACAATTGATTGATTAATTGGGAACAATTTGTATCTTTTGATTAACCTGCTTTGTGATCAGTTTGGTCTATTATGTCATTAATTTACAATAACCAAAATAAAGATGGACTGTATATGAAACGTTGCATCATTTTATTTGTCACCATTTATCATTTTATTGTAACATTATTTGAATGGGGTCAAAGTTTGTGAATTTGGTGTTTTTTTTATTGTATATATGGTGACGGGAGTCTAACTGAAATGGTGACATTTTTTTGATTAATTGGGAACAATTTGTATCTTTTGATTAACTTGCTTTGTGACCACTTTGGTTTATTATGTCATAAATTTACAATGACTAATATAAATATGGTGTCAAATTTTATGAATTTGGTGTCTTTTTAGGGTTTATTTTGAATGTGAAATGTTACCAAATTGGTTGTGAATGGTGTCATGTGACATGGTTGTATATATGGTGACAATTGTTTGATTAATTGGGAACAATTTGTATCTTTTGATTAACCTACTTTGTGATCACTTTGCTCTATTATGTCAATAATTTACGATAACCAAAATAAAGATGGACTGTATATGAAATGTTGCATCATTTTATTTGTCACCATTTTTCATTTTATTGTAGTATTATTTGAATGGTGTCAAATAACTATGAATTTGGTGTCTTTTTAGTGTTTATTTTGAATGTCAAATGTGACCAAATTGGTTAAGAATGATGGCATCTGACATGATTGTATATATGGTGACAATTGCTTGATTAATCGTGAACAATTTGTATCTTTTGATTTACCTGCTTTGTGATCACTTTGGTTTATTATGTCCTTAATTTACAATAACCATAAAAATATGGACTGTATATGAAGTGTTGCATCGTTTTGTATGTCACCAATTTTCAATTTATTGTAGCATTATTTGAATGGTGTCAAAGTTTGTGAATTTGGTGTCTTTTTAAGGTTTATTTTGAATGTAAAATGTTACCAAAATGGGTTAAGAATGATGGCATCTGACATGATTGTATATATGGTGAATGAAGTCTAATTGACATGGTGACAAATTGTGGACTAAATGGTAACAATTTCTGCCTATTGATTATGAACTTAGGTGGGTTCTCTTTGTCGTCACTTTTGTAGATAATGTAGTTAGATGACAATAAGCAAATAACTATGAACTTTATATATAATGCGGCACCGTCTTATTTGTGACCATTTTTTATTTTATTGTGGCATGATTTGAATGGTGTCAAAATGATGTTAATTTTGTGTCTTTCTGGGTGTGTTCTGATTGACATATGTGACCAAATTACTCATGAATGTTGGAAGCTATCTATATGTACTATATATGAGATGTTGTATAGTTATGTTTGTGACCGGTTATAATTTGATTGTGGAGTGTTTGTAATGGTGTCAAAGTGTTGTTAATTTGGCGTCTTTTTGGTGTGTTTTGATATTAATATGTTGGTTACAAATATTAACATATGGTTGGACTATGTCGTAGGAAAAAGAAGGAGGTGGATGGCCATGGATCACCGAGGCAGTTGTTCAATCTGATTGCTATTCTAACAGAAGCTCAGAAAAAGGATGTCGAGGACATCGGATTCGGTGGGCTGCTAGAGTTGAAGACACATGCTTTTTATCATCAGATGGTGGACTGGTTGCTCCAGAAATATGACCCTAGCTCGAGGATGTTCTTATTTAACCGCCATGTCCAATTTGTTCTAACCAAACATGATGTCTACGACGCCTTCATGCTACCGTGTACTAACAATACTATAGCACCGAGGACCGATCGATGGTGGCATGATTTGGCGTGAAAGTTTCAAGGTCACGGCTAAAGATGAGATATCAATAGAGAGGGTTAGAGTAGCAATGTTGGGCCTTCGACTTTTGTGAAGTGCGATTTTAAGAAAATGTTTGTGGTATTTGCTATGGCGACTTTCCTTGCACCAACAGTTCACAATCGTATCGACTTACGCTTGGTGAAAGCAGTGGAGGATGTGGACTCTATTTCACAGCTGGACTGGTGTTCATTTGTGTTGCTTCGTCTCAACCAAGCAGTTGAGTCGTGGAGGACCAACGACACCAAGAATGTAGGAGGTTGTCTAATGTTTCTACAGCTGATGTACTTCCACCGTCTGACTTGGTGGGGCCTCCCAGAACCGACTAGACTACCACTTCTTCAGCATTGGACTCTGGAGCGTCTGAAGGAGAGAATGGCCCAAGAAGTTGCTGCATACCCGCATCATCGCGGCTTTGGGATTGGTATTTGGGAGCTGCCCACATATCCAATATCAAGGCACCAAGTGAAGCGCTTGTATCGTCGCAGTAATGACCAGGACCCTCCGTCCAGATTTATTCAACTCCCACTACCTGAAGGCATTCAGACTGATGCGGAATTGCAGGCCTCTTATGCTGATGTACGCTCCCCTCTTTCTTCTTTTTTAATGTTGATGACTTCAGACAGTATGTGAGTAGATTGGTTATAAATGTTGGCAGCTAACATTCTTGAGGGTTGTAAAGACACTGTCTGCAAACATTATGTGACCATCTACATTGGTTATGTTTACATTATATCATTTCATTTTATGTTTACATTATATCATTTCTTTTGGTATAGGTGCGAGTCCGCAGTTGGATGACAACAAGGAGGAACCTTTCAGTGGTCTCCGTTATGCACAAGAGCCTGATGCATGAGTTGGCAGCCCAGGAGGGACTTGCAGACGTGCTTCAGTCAGGGTCTGTGGCAAGTACTGTCGGTGAAGGCGAACAGTCCCAGGGGTCTTTTACGCAAGCGTTGGGTTCACCAGGGTTTGTTGCTGCTTGGAATGCGCTTGGCGAGAAGTTGGACGCACTTGTGAATGTGGAGATGGTGGAGGCGCCTTCATTTTCTCTTGGCCTTGATGACATTGGCGTTACTAGTCAGAGAACCGGCCCGACTAACACCCGCAGCAAGGGGAGGAAATCAGCTGCCCCGAAGTAGTAGACGTGTCATGGTTGGATGTTGTTTATAGGCCTAATGTATGGCCTTATTTTGGATAATTAATATGGCCCTGATGGATGGCCTTATTTTGGATATTAGATATGGCCGTAATGTATGGCCTCATTTTGGATGTTAATTATGGCCCTGTTGTACGGCCTTATTTTCGGACATGTTCGGTAGGTTGGCTGAATATTTGTGTTTGTATAGCTATGACTTCTCTGTTTGTTATCCAAATGTGTTTCCCCTCCCTTATATGGGTGTTTTAAGTAGTCCCATTTCGTATAAAAAAAGGAACATATGTTACCTAAGCAGATGGTTTATACTTAGACCAATTGTGTTACCATGTTCTATTTGGTAACATATGTTCCAATAATAGTGTCTAAACTATGAAAAGGCCAATGTCATATCCTTCCAACCGCTGAATTATTTAAAAATGTGAAGTGTATACATATAATTATGGTATCATATTGTGCAAAAATAAGGACATCGTTTAACGAGTCATAAAGCAGCCTTTAGTTTAGCATTGTTTCTTAGCAAAAAATTAACTAACTCAAAATGGTTTACAGTTTGGAGAATTATGTTGCCATGTTATATTTGGTAACATATGTTCGAAGAATAGTATCTATACTTTAAAAGAGTGGCAACCCTAAGATGTTTATACTTTCAGCAATAATGTTGCCAAATATTTCTAGTTACATATAGTCCAAGAATGGCCACATGCCTTTACAAGATGATAACCTTTAATTTAAGATCTGAAAACCAACCTTTAATTTAATATCTGCTAACAGATTGTACAATAATGGCAACATTAATTCGGTACATCGTTTTCCAAAAAGCAGACCATACTTCCAAACATTTTTTCATAGTTCAAAATGACAAAATATCAGACCATTTTCGATAACCTAACAAATAATACAATAATGGTCACAACGGTGATGTCTTCCGCGCCCTATGGCTAAGTGGCACTAGCTTTGATGCGTTGTGGTTTGCAAAAGGTCAAAATGTTACCATATAATCGACGTTCACAGGAGACGAGGAATTGGGGTGTATGCGTCCCCATCGTTTGCAGAAGTTTTTTTGGCTTTCTTCTTCTTTCCAAGTCCGCTTTTTTTCCTTGCGCTCCTACCTTTCGTCGTTACACGGATAGGATCAAGAATCGGGCGCTCTTCGGTTGTTTCAGTGTTTGTTTCGGCGCCCACAGAAAGCTTCTGCAGTAATACTATTACTTCAGCATTTGCCGCCTCAAAGAACTTGTCCACAATTACCCTTGCCTCCATTACCTTCTGGCTCTTTGTTATGAGGTTGTTGACATTGGTGAGGGTTGAACGTCGCCAATTAATGGCCTCATTTGCAGCACTTCGGCGCATATCAGCAGGTAGTAAACGTTTCCAGACATCCGTTTTTGCAAATTTTGTCCACCTCCTGTGGATGCAGCTAGCAGGGATCTCCTGCACAGAATGCATGTGCAGGACCCGTATGATGTGGTGACATAAGATGGCCATTACTTGGTACTTCCTACAAGTGCAAACACACAAGTTGTTCCCGCAATCATAAGTAACATGATGGGAAGACCCCTCGTTGCCAACCGTGTCGACACTATAAATTAAAGTGGTATCTTCATGGGTGATAAGTGCTGCCCGGGTGCCCATTGCAAGTCCAAACTCCTTCTCAAACACACGGAACAGCTCCATAGTATATATCTGAGATGCATGTTGAAGAAGGTCTACAAGGGGAAACACGGATGTAGGGGACGCTCTTATAGAGTTGAATTCTTTCCGCTCCTCCTCTCCTCTCCACCTCCTCACGGTCGTCTCAAATATTCCAAAGAATTCAGTGACTGATGTTGTTTTTGAAGCTTGGAACCCCATAGCATGATTTGTACTCTCGCTCCTTTGGGAAGAAAGGATACCCGCTGAGAAGTACTGATTGTTCAATGCAGTACACCATTTAATTCTTAGACTGTATAATCTATTGAACCATGGGTGGTTCTCAACACCATACTCTGTCGTCATTCTTTTCCATGTCGCTTCAAATTCCTTTTCGTTAAAGCAACCATTAAGACATTTGTTGAACAAATTCTGGAATGTCCTATCATGCTTTAAATGACCAAAGTGTGAGATGGCGTTCTGTTGGATATGCCATTGGCATAGCCTATGCCTGCTTTCTGGGTATATCTGTATGGCGACAGAAGAGAAATGTTATCATTTAGAAGTCATATGTTTATGTTTGCGATGTACAATTTAAGACAGTACTTAACAGATTCATATGGTGACATTTTAGTAATTAACACACAAGTTCATCAGTATAATATGATTATATATCTACGAATAATGTTGCCATTAAATGTGCTTACATAAGTGCTTCATATGGTGACATCTTCAACTTCAGTCAAGGAGCTGATTATTAAAATATGTTGTCAATTGTTTTACAATTGTAAACGTAGGTTAAGTGGTCACATATTGAATAATTAACTAGACATAGTCTGTGCCTACTAAGGACAGAAAACAATGTTAGCATATAGAGGTCATATGTTTATAGCTATATTTTTTTTCCAATGTGATTACATAAGTGCTTCATATGATGACATCTCTAGTTTACCTCAAAAGGCGGATTACTAAAAATATGTTGACAGAGTTTGGAAAATTGTTGTCATTTGAGTTTCCATTTGACTTAGTAAAATATGGTGACATATGTTAATGCATCTGCCTAATTTGTTATCATATTTCGGATTAATGATATGCAAAGTGAAGTGGTCACATAATGGTGGCATAACTCAACATGCGAAACTTAACAGTAAGACATAGAATATACCGCCTCAACTGCATTTGTCATTGCTTTGTCTTGGTCAGTGAAAATGGAGACAGGACGAACATCCTCACCCATAGCTTCATTAAACACATTAAACAACCATTGGAATGATTCTTCTTGCTCGTCGGATAGGAAAGCACACCCAAACATGACATTGGACCAGTGGTTATTTATACCAACAAATGCACCACAAATCAGATTGTACCTGTTAGTGCGATACGTTGTGTCAAAGATGACAACATCATGATACAATCGGTAATCCTCCCTCATCATCGAGTCACACCAGAAAAGGTGATGGAGTCTCCCTTCTTTGTTGAATTGGACTCGGAAGAAAAACCCGGGATCCTCAGCTTGACTTTTAGTGAGCAGATTAATTAGTGTGGCTGCGTCACCGCCCTCGATCGCTTTAATCTTCAGCCTATGAACAAAGTTGATGTGATCCCTCTTAGTGTGTCCGACAAATACATCGCCCCCCGCTAAAGCAGCTGCCACTTTGTATTGAACCGAGGGGGCTACAAAGGCTTCAGTCAAAGCCCTTATAGCCTCTGCCTCAGCATCAGTAATTCTCCTCTCCGAGCGGTGGTGCTGTTGCCATTGAGGGGGAGTCAGCTCATGGTTGTGTTCTGTGCAATGTTGCATTACCTCCCACTGCCCGTCCTCGTTCACTTGTGTCCTTAAACCGGCTTTGCATTGGCAACGTGTGACTGCAGAATTCCTCAAAGGATTGCCGTTATCGTCTCGCCTATTACCATTTGCATGTACTCCCGCACATGAACATACAAAGTATCTCTCGAATACGGGTGTACCACTTCCGTTCGCTCTACGAGAAGTTGCTTTCCTAATGCTGAAACCAATGGCCTGTGAGTGTTTCCGGAACAACTCATAAATTAATTCCCATTTCTCTGCTTTCATTCCCAATAGGGATTTTGAATAGTCTGTACCTGCATAGGTTTACAGGGTCACATTAGGCAATAAAGTGTAAACATATATAACATAAATAGCAACATCTGCATTTACATATTTATCCATACTCTAGTTACAGGGTTACATAAGGACTAAAATTAGACACATTTGTTTGACGTACAAAATTTGTTGAACAAGTAAGCTGGTCCAATGTCGTTGACAGGGTGACATTATATAGAGAAATGCACACATTAAACAGATAAATAACAATATGCATTATTGTTGACAGGGGTGACATTAGGACTAACAGTAAAGCCATTAACACCGAAAATGTAAACATCCATTATATTTAAACAACCGTATTATCTTTAAACATCCGTTATATCATACACATATGCTGCACTGAAAACCTAGAAATCATATTCAGATTGATAAACTGACAGGCTGACATTTGGACCAACAGTACAAACAAAAGAACGGTAAATGTAAACATCCATTATATTACAGTAAAATCAATCATATATGGTACGCATCAAAACTATAACCTAATATTACAGTTCATGATGGTAAAACTTACCAAAGAAAAACTTTATGCTCACTGAGAATTTGCACATCAATATAATGCAATACAAATGTGACAAACACATCAATATAATTCAATAACTTGTTCTTTCCTTGTTTTTAAGATGTATTATAGTAACATTAATAATAACAATAATTTGCCCTACCTTCTGAACAGAAAAATGGCGTAAAAAAGGCATACCTCTACCTCTGGTCGTCGTGTTTTCTGTTGAAGGCTGAACAATTATCCCACCATGATTATTATCTGCACATTCCATTGTTGTTGGAACGATTAGGGCACCATCAACTAACATTTCTGTAAAGGTTTGTTGAAGATCTTCCATTTTTTTTGAACTATGAGAGTAATAAAGTTGTTGGAAGATCTTCAATAATAAAGTTGTAAATTTTTACGCCATTTTAGTTGTAAATTATAGAGAATAGAAGGAAAATGTAGAAAGAAGATCAGAATTCTGAGAATGGAAGCAAGTTGTTGTGCAAAATCATGATGAAATGGAAGTAGGGTTGTGCATGGGGGGCAAAAATCTCAGAAGCATTTAATGCAAGATACACTTATTGCAAATTATTGGAATTAAATATGTTACACATAGTACAAATAGGCAATAAAATAATCTTCACAGTACACCCGTCATGCGTCTCCAACAGTGACCAGCCGTCTCCTTGATGTGCTGTCAGCGCAGGCTTCTATGCAAACGGGTACCAAATTGAGTTAAATGGTATGTATTTGGCCCGTCTCTTATTTGTGACGGATATCTCCGTCACAAATAAGAATTTGTGCAAGTGCTCTTGCCTTCTTGCATGTCACTACTACGGTGTTTCCTTTCCTCTAATCCTTTTTCTTGTCCGCTATTGACATGGTTGGTCGCCCCTTGGTGGTTTCGTGAACTGGTTGGTTTACATGTGATTTTTATGGTGTTTTGGTTTAGCTAGGCCTTGATGCCTTGTTTTTTGGTCTAAACCATCCGGTAATCCAAACCACATTGGGCCGACTAATCCGGATTTCGGGGCGTGTCCAAGGATTACGGTATTTAAACCCCTCCCAATCGCAGTTGTGGGGGATCGATCCGCAGACCTCCCTACCAAACGCAGCCCCATGCTACCACTGCGCCAACCAACGATTGGTAGGCCTTGATGCCTTGTGGTGAGGTGATTCTAGTTCATCGTATGCCCGTTGGTGGTGGTTGTTGTCTAACGCTATGGCATTGTAATATTCCAATGTAAGAGTAAAAATACCTGAAAAGTTAAATGATACTTGTTTGATAAAGATATAAAGAATATTTTTTTTTACTAATTTATAAAGTGTAAAAGTGAAACCAAAATCTACATAGTATAAAAGATGAGTTTTTTAAAGGATTCTTATTGGCTGTTACAATTTTTTTTTCTGACGTGGGGACCGCCATGATCTCTACATAATTAATTACATTCTTCTTTACCATCTTAATTTTATTTAATTAGGATTACATATATACACAAAATCATACATTATACAATTACACATTAATAAATTACAATTACGAAAAATTAATAAATTTTTCAAATAATCGTCCTCCTACTTCTAACCCGAACAAATAAAATGTGAACAATGCATATTGATTAATCATCCGGAATTAGTAGTTAAATTCATTGCGTAAATAAAAAAAAAAATCAGTATGACTATTATATTCCAACATCACAAATACAGAGTATATTAGTTCTAAACATTTTAACAACAAAATATATTGATGTCATTTTTTAAAATTTTCGTACATAAACAATATAGTAGAGGTAGATAAAAAAAAATTCGTAGAAAATAGATTACCCCGTAAGAGTTTTTTTTTTTTTTTTTTTTTTTTTTTTTTTTTTTTTTTTTTTTTAATCGAAAATATATAAATTTAAAATAAATGAAAACAAATATAAAAAAGAACAAAATATAACATAACCAATATAATACAAGTAGATTTAAAAAAGTTCCCGTTCCAAATCATTTTATCATTAATCATGATTTGTACCTATTTTATTAATTTCAGTACCACTTTTTCTTAAAACTGTACAATGGTCTCTCAATAAAGCTTATTAAGAGACCGACTCTCAGGAGACCTACCCTTGAAAAAAATACTATTCACATATACAACTTACGTGCATTTTCCCCGAGCCCCAACCAGGGTGATATCCTCGTGATAGTGGTTCGAAGCAGCGACTGATAGATTGAATCGATTATTTTAATTACATTAATGATGAAAACAATTGTCGTAGATGAAAACTGTTTTTTTTTTATTACGACCTGTGCATTTTTTGCACGGGTCTAAAACTAGTATAATAAGGCCTCGTTTGGTTCATACGGGAATCAAATGGATGTGTTAATTTGTAATGCACGGGAGTTTAATTCCAACATCAAAATTCACATGAATAACAAAAATCTGTTTGGTTGTCATGCTGGAGTTCTATTCTCCTAGGAGTTTCCAATGACCATGAGGGGGGTAGGTAGTTAAATTCCCCCATCATGCAGGAGTTGGAAACTCCTTGGAGTTTGAAATTCCCCCATCTTACAAAAAATGGGGTAACTAAACAACCTCCAGAAAACACAATTCATGGGATTTTAGAATTCCCATGAATTTAGTGGGCAACCAAACGAGGCATAAGTTTCCTTGGTACTCCCTCTCATCCACTCCAAAGGTAACATGAATCCACTTTTTTTTTTTCTCTCACAAAAAATGGGTCTATGTTACCTTTGCAGTGGATGAAAAGTAGTAGTAGACTTTTATTTCATCTACCTTTAAATATGTTTTAGTTAGCTGAAATATTATTTAGCGAAAAATAAACTAGCTGAATATATTGGTTAAAATAGGATAGTAGTGAACAATTTTCTTTGTATAAATGGTTTTAGTGATATGATTCTTAAGCATGGGTTTTTTATGAGCATTTTCTTACGATAATATTGTGTTCTACAGTTATTTTAAAATTGTAGTTTGTATGGCTCATATTCAGGATAAAATCAGGATTCCAATAACATTGGATCAATCATGTACACTTAGTCTATTTATAAGACACAATAATGTAGATAACATAGGCGAGGGTGCGAAATTAAGTGTAGATGATCCAATTGCTCATAAAAAATACTTTATCCGTACCAGATCAAAGGTAACACTTACTATAAACGGACGTACCATACCAAAGGTAACATTCCTTATTTGGCCCACAACATTACCAAGTTATCCTTATACCCATTTGATATTTACACAAAATGTCATTACATAACCTCCACCTACCAACCCACAATTACATACCCCACCTATTTTTTCCCTCTTTACTCTTATTTTTTCCATTTTTTCTTAAATATTTCAATTTTCCCTACGTTATCTTTGGTGTGGTACGGAGAGAGTAATTTTATAACAGAAACAATTGATTGAGGCATATCAAAATTAATAGACAAATAAATGAGGGGACGTAAGGATTATTCTCTCATAATATGAGTCTAATAGGAGTACTAATTATAAAGTGTGGAACATGAAGCTCATAGAATTTGAGTCCCTTAACCACAATTTAGCAGTATTCAACGCTCTTCCATTCAATCTTTTTAGGGTGTTTGTGTATGTCTCAACCTTCACAATATCCATTTTTTCATTCACTTCATTTATTTTTCCAAAACTCCATTTTCTCAAATTCTTGTTTTTATTATTTACTTAATTGTTTTTCTCTTTGTTTGATTTTTTTTTTTTTTTTGACATTCTCTTCCTCAAATAATTACACAATATTTTCCATCTTATAAATTTCATTGTTTGGATCTTAATGAGTTGTATATTTTTAATAACTAATGATCTTGAGTTGTTATTTAAAAGTCGATTTTGAAGAAGAGCGAGTGATTTGATGCCGGAAATCTTTGTTTTTGCATTTGTATAGCCGGTTTGTCCTTCATCCCCTTCAATTCTAATATCCTTTGTGTTATGTACTTATGTACTTATTTTGATGAATTTGGCCTTCTTCACTAGAGAGTTATAAAAGCATTTGTTACCAACATATCTCATAAATGATAAAACATTTGTTACAACATATCTCATAAATAATCGGAGTATTTTTAACAGAAACGTAATATATAAATGTTGAATTCTACGGTCAAGTGTTATTGAAGACCACACAACAATAATATTAGAACTTAGAAGGGTATATATTTCCGTGATCATAGAATGTTGATGTAACCTACAACATAAAATGAAAATAAATAGTGTGAGAATAGACAAGGCAAAAAAATGGGTGAAAAATTAAACAAGAGAAAAAGTGTCCAAAAATAGGATAGTATTAGAAATACAGTCGTTTGTGACCTTTGTTGCGCTTTGCAATTGACGTTGGACGGAAAATGGCATTTGCAATTGCTTTTGTAACCGGTCGCAAATTGGCAGTCGGAAACGAACGTGTTTCTAGGAGTAGTAGAAGTCTATTCAGAATCTAATTTGCAAAATTGTTTAAGGTTTAATTGAAAGTAAGGTGACTAGTCAAAATGATATTTTGGACATACATGCATGACTATTTTGATGTAATAATGTACGTGCTAACCACAACTTCAGTTATTTGATGTTGCAAATAACACAATCGATCATGTTCTCACATCCCATTATATCCAAAAATAAATGGTCAAATCTCATTAACTATTCGGTATAATCTTCCAAGAATTAAATTTGTATCAATCAATTATATAGAGTTTGCATTTGCATTTGCATGCCTAAGGCCTCTAATTCTAATTGTAATTGTAGTCAATCATATACATTTTGTTTACAAATTACTCCAGGAAATTGTACTCTAATTTCGGAGTTACGAAAACGATAACCTTGTTACTCCCTTTGTTTCAGTTTTTGTAACAGAATAATTGATTTGGGTTATGAACTTTTGATTAAAATTCATATCCAATTTTTAATAAATAAGGAAGGTATTAATGTGGGTTAAGCATAAATTGGAGCAGGAAATAGAAGGGAGTTGCTGTGCTGCACCGATGATGTCGTCGTCGATGAAGACGTTGGAGAAGGCTGAAACTGCTGAGGTTAGGCTCTTCTTCTTTCCTCTATCTTACCGTCCTTTTACTCTTTACTTCTTATAGATTGTTAAATTTGCATTCCCCAAATTTATTCATAATTTTGTCAAATGTTAAGGTTGTAGCCTTGTAGGGATGTCTAATTATAGACCAGATAAATAGGGTCATTCGAGTTGGTACACATAACGAGTCTATTTGACTTGCTTCAATTTGGATACCTATATGTAGTTTCAAGGGGTTTTGTTATTTTTATTACGCCAAGTAAAATTTGGGGAGTCATTTCGGGTAAGGTGGTTGTTTCAACATAGAGTATTTCAGATGTGGTCAACAACGGTCTAACAAATTTCAGGTCGGCTCAATGTTAGAACATTTCATGTACAAACTTTTTTTTTTTTTTTTAAGAGATTCATGTAGAAACTTTTGCTGATAAATTAAGGAAAAAAGCAGCATTGTACATGGTCAATGCTTTTTATAATTATTCACCATTTCTAGTATAAATTTCTGAGACATATCTATTGTTTCAATTAGATGGGTGTGCCTATTATGAGAACGGCTAAGCGCACACCAAAGCGTCTATTTCCACGTCCACATTACACAGAAAAAGGGCGTGAGAATAGCCGTTGTTGGTGCGTATGTAATAGCCTTTATACATTCCTAAAAGAATTTCCCTTGGTTGCATGAACATTGCAGATGAATTATCAATCATCAGATGAAGAAGCATATGATAAGAAAATAAGCCCTGACTGGGGAGGCAAATCCAGCATGGATTCCGTCAACAGTTCACCAAGAGAACAACCAATAACCGATAATGCCTCAAGGTCCAAGCCAATGCCAGCTCAACATAAGCCACCAGACCACAAAAAACCATCATTGGACCCAATCTGGAAACCTAACCCAAATAACCCGGTGGGCAACCAGCGGCCACTACCTTCCCCAAAGCGGGTTACAAATCCTGAAAGCAGCACCGTTCAGAGACGAGAAGGGGGGAATGGCACGCGAAGTAATAGCATAGAGAGTACCAGTTCTGCACCCTTTAAGCCTCATACAGGAGGTGATGTAAGATGGGATGCTATTAACACAGTTAGTGCTAGAGATCCTCCAATTGGACTTAGTCATTTCAGGCTCCTGAAAAGACTTGGTTATGGTGATATCGGTAGTGTTTATCTTGTGGAATTAAGAGGGACTACTACTTATTACGCTATGAAGGTCATGGATAAGGCATCACTAGCTAGTAGGAACAAGCTTCTTAGGGCACAGACTGAGAGGGAGATCCTTGGATTGCTAGATCATCCTTTCTTGCCCACTTTATATACCCATTTCGAGACAGATAAGTTTTATTGCTTAGTTATGGAGTTTTGCAGTGGTGGGAATCTTCATTCCCTTAGGCAGAAGCAGACTCAGAAGTATTTTCCGGAGGATGCTGCTCGGTAACCTATCTTACTCATACTCTTGTTACAAGAATTTAACATATGGACTCGAATATTGTAACATAAGTCTGTAATATATGATAATGACCACAGTACCTCATCAACGGGTCCCGTCTATTGCAGTGTCACAGTGCTAATTCACACTTCACAGTATTGTTACAAGAATTTAACATGGGTGCATTTATGGACTCGAATAATGAGAATGATGACACAGTGCCAATTCACAGTATAATATATGTATATGTATTGGATTCTTTGATTGATGAGCAATTCACTGCAATTGTATGCACTTTGCAGGTTTTATGCATCAGAAATACTGTTAGCACTGGAGTATCTCCACATGCTAGGAATCGTGTACAGAGACTTAAAGCCAGAGAATGTGTTAGTAAGGGAAGAAGGTCACATCATGCTCTCAGACTTCGACCTCTCCCTACGTTGCTCCGTCAATCCAACACTTGTCAAGTCATCCTCAGCTCACGTGTCAAATGGTGGTGGTGGGACTGGGGGGATTTTAGACGAGGAAATGGCCGTTCATGGATGCATTCAACCCTCAAGTTTCTTTCCCCGCATACTGCCCTCTAAAAAGAACCGGAAATCCAAGTCAGATTTCGGCCTTTTCGTGAACGGATCCCTTCCTGAATTGATGGCCGAGCCCACCAATGTCCGCTCCATGTCCTTTGTGGGAACCCATGAGTATCTAGCCCCTGAAATCATACGGGGAGAAGGCCATGGAAGCGCTGTAGACTGGTGGACTTTCGGCATCTTTCTCTATGAGCTCCTCCATGGGACCACTCCTTTCAAAGGGCAGGGGAATCGAGCGACCCTGATCAATGTGGTGAGCCAGCCTTTACGGTTTCCTGACAGTCCTCAGGTCAGCTCAGTGGCCCGAGACCTGATCCGAGGGCTATTGGTTAAGGAGCCTCAAAAGAGGATTGCCTATAAGAGAGGGGCCACTGAGATCAAGCAACACCCTTTCTTTGAAGGAGTAAATTGGGCACTTGTAAGGAGCGCTGCTGCGCCTTATGTCCCTGAACCTGTTGATTTTGCGCGCTTTGCTAGTAAGGAGACTGCTCCAATACCTACAGAAAAGAAGATTCCTGAAGGTAGTTCTGGGAATGACGGCAATCAAAGCAGTTCAAATGATTCATCCTACATTGATTTTGAATATTTTTAGAGGTAAGATCTATGTTAATCCAATTTGGCTTCAAGTGCCGGACACGGGGTATTAGTGAGAAAAGTAACTTGTTGGCTTAAAATGAAGTGTCAAAGTATCGTCATGCCAAAGTGAAGTATCGAAGTAACATAGGACAAGAAGTTGGTTGATAAGTATAACAACTGAACCCAATTTACATTGCCTTTTTTTTTAGCAAATGTTTTCTTTGGATGTACAAAGTAATGTATGTATTACTCTATTGTATGAGGAGAACACACACACATACACACATACAAGTCATTCTACTGAATGAAATTAGGAAAAACGATGAATCGAAACAATTTTTGACATACTGATATAATGTCCATCAATTTTGTGACCTGAAAATATATGTCTTTCAACTTGATTTGCAACTTTAGTTTTTGTTGGGTGTAAGAATTTCTGTAAGTGGAAACAGGAAAATGTGGTCTGATTCAATTTTCATCTGCTGGATTTGCAGATGAATATTTCGTACATAATTACATACTTTACATATCAATGAATTTAAGAGCGCAGAAATGAATATCAATGATAGAATTGTCGAAAAAGACATGAATCCCAGAATGCTTAATCTCTACTGTGGTAAGGTTATCTGAGGCATGGACTGGTTCCTTAAGAAATGTGTGAAGAGAAACAACGCGAGCCGAGGACGAGTCAGGGGAACCTCATGGCCCGCACCTCTGACAGTCACATAGGTTAGCCCATCATATACTTGACTCCATCCACCAACCTGATTCAGGTCCAACCCGGCCAGATTGTGATTAGTAACAAATTATCAGAAATGGCTGGGATTCTGGAATTGAAGATGAGTAAGACTAACCTTCTCGCTGTCGTACCAGGGGTACCATTCTATTCTTGTCTTAAGGTTGAGTGCATCTATGGAATATCTCGTTGCTGTTAATGGTAAAACGGCGTCTGTGTCTCCACTATAAAAAAAAAGATATGATAAATCAGTTATATGTGTTGATTATATAGATAACATTATCTAGTGCCTCAAAGGTTGTGCCTACCTAAAAATCCAAATCTGAATGCCAGAAGCTATGAGTTCCTTGAAGATAGGTAGCATGGATTTGGGAGAGTCTGTCCAACGACTTCGAACCACTTCACTGTACATTAAACCAGCTAGATCACTAAATAACCTCTTAATAATAATAATAATAATAATACTAATTTTGAACTTGATTTATTGTTTCAAGTATGCATGCAAACCTGCAAGGCCTCCACGGTTGAGAAATTGAACCAGTGACATTAGCATGAAGAGCCTTCTGCACATCTCTACGGTTCATGTACTTTTTTGTGTACAAGATTATACAGTCATCGTTCCCTCTAAACGTCAATGGCTGCATATGATATAAATGTATTATGTCCAGTCTGTTAAAGCTAACTCAAATTGTTAGAACATTACTTTACTACTGACATACCAGAGGTTTATCCAAGAGGCGGTTTGAAGCTGTAAGGCCAGGGCAAACGGGGCCGTAAATGTCATAGGGGTTGATGTCTCCAAACTGGGAGTAAGCCTGAAAAAGAGCTTGGTTGCAAGCACCCTTTGGGAACAAAAAGGAGGCGGTCAAGCACGACTTATTGAGTGCCTTGTATGTTGCATGTGAAATCAACCCATGGTTGTACCAATATTCAAATGTCCCCAAATTGTCATAATAATCATCTAGTAATGGATTACCTAGCTGCAGTTTCGCCACAAATTGGTTGTTAAAAAATTTAATCTAAGATAAAATAAAATAGTTTGGTTAAAAAGAAGCGATAAAATTAAAAAGCGAAAGCCAAGATAACTTACCAAGAAACCTTTGAAGTTGATAATGGGATTTTTAATCCCTTTATTAAAACGAGAAATGAGTAGAGAGAGCTGAGGTATGTAATGTCCTGCATAGCTTTCTCCAGCAATGTAAAACGGTCTGTGTTTGTATTGCGGAAACCTTGTCAACCATCTTTTCAGAAAAACATACGCATCTCTGGCTGTTCATGTACGTAACAATGGTAGTATTACTCCCTCTATTCGGCTACTAAATATGTTTCATATAATTAAGAAAGAGTCAGGGAGATATATTACCAGTTCTCCGATCACCAACATCATGCAGATCAACTGAACTGTTTGAGTATGAGAATCCAACTCCAGCAGGTGAATCAAGGAAAAGCAAATTGGCCTCTACAACAATATCAATATATGGTTGCAAATTAAGTCGATAAACATTAAAATAAATTTAAATCTATACGAGACTATAAACGTATAAGACTTGACAAAAATCCATTTATTTTGACGTGTGCGTTACGGAGTATTTAGTAATATGACTAGTTAGTTAGGTTGGTTTTTGGTAAGGCGATCTTGTACAAGAATTTTTAAACGCTCACAAACAAAACAATAAGTCGAACCTTTATTCCAAGCAAACGGGCTCAAAGCGAGTGTTTTCCCATCAGGCTGGACCCTAAATGGACCAACTTCCTCAGAAGCCCCATATGCCACAGATGAGCAACCAGGCCCACCATTCAGCCACAAGACAAGAGGCCTTGAATTGTGCTTACCGGTAATAGGTGACTCAATCAGCCAGTAAAATAAGGCCCGGCCTGCCTTTTTATTAACCGTCACATAGCCTGAATATTGGCTAAAATTGGTCTTGCCTACCGGTTGCCCAGGTAACCCGGTCACCTTGTCAAGAGCTTGGCGCCTGCGGTGATGATGACCGCCTTTTGCAAACGTCTCACCGGCCAAGATGAGTACGAAAATGAGAGCAATGTCAAGTGTAGGGATTGTCATGTTGTAGTATATGGTATTTGGATGTAAATGAGAGCAATGAAGCACAAGTTAGAAGAGTATAATAATGGTAAAAAAGGTGAAGAAGACTTCTTGATATGCAAGTAACAACATTTTGATTGTATATTTATAGTTTGTGCCTTTGATTGTCAAAAATAATTTAATTGTATCATCGGAGCGATTACGCAATACTAACTTCATATGTTAACTGGCGTAACATAAATCAACATGAGACAATTTCATGAAAATAAGGCAATTTGTTAGGAATGTTTCATATGTATTACTCGGCATTTTAATGCACCGGATTCTTATCGAGATTACGGAACAACAGTGTATCATTTGATTGATTTCCTTAGCTAAATCATTGATGAAGTCCCAAAAAGGCAGGTTTGAGTCTAACATAACGTTAGTAAATCTCGTTAAAAATTTTACTGGTATGTTTCTTATTTCCTGTTATTCCGTATTTGTTATTTTTTGGAATTCCCTTAGTTGCAATACCTAATTAAAACGGACTATTCTAAGTAGGAAAAGGATATAAAACTTGGAAGGGAAATGTGGAAGAGCAGCAATGCTAATTGGTAGCAAGGTGGAGTAAAATGGAAGAAGCTAAAACACTATCAGTCTTGTCTGTTACCGGCCCAATTTGCGCCCCATTTTATGGATCCAACTGTTTCTTTCCCTCCTCTTCTCCATTTCATACATTACATATCTCGCTGTCTTACTACTACATCACACTAGATGGTGTACGTATTAAATTTAAAATCTAAAGAATTCAATATCGTCGACAGTTAGATTGATTGTCTAACAAACTAACAAGATAGATTAAATGCAAATTAAAGTAATTAAGTTAATGACTTAAGTGTATCACATGATTTAAGGATCCCACAACCCAGTATAAATCTATATTAATCTCAATTTTGCCCCATTTTCTAAAGTCTTTAGCGATTTTTTTTAATATATGTGACCTTGGGTTTCAATAAGGTAAAACTGTCTTTACTCTAGGATTCAAGGTCATTGTGTTGGACTTGGATTTATTATTGTAATCCTTGATATATACTTTTTCAACAACTCTCTTATAAGGACCGTCCTATAACATAGGACTGACCCAATAGGAGAGAAGTCCAAACAAAACAATTAAATTTATTTATATTTTAATTTTATTTTAAAGACTCGACATTTTATGATGAAACTAACATATTACAATTAGTTCATATTTTACTGAACATATTCTATTTTTCTAAGAAATAGATGGTCTTTAAGTGACAACAATAGGAGCTGAACTGAACATATTACATTTTTTTTCTAACCATCTATTTCCATATTATCATCCTCCTCGTCACTTTCATCTTCATTTTCACTGACATCATCGACTCCATTGTCTCGCCAAATGTCTTTTACTATGTTATTTCTTACCTTGTACATAGCTTTCTTACACTTTGTTTCAGACATGTCTCAATCTGTTAAGATTAATGAGGTATAGGTGAAATAAGGGTAAAAATATAAATGAGATAGGTGGACTTGTGAATAAGTAATGAGACGGCGGTTTAGCATAAACAAATTATAAGGGTCATTTTTTTTTTGTTTTTTGTTTTTTATTTAAGAATAATGTGTGGTGCGTGCCTTTTATATGCAATTATTCATCTATTTTGGCGCGCATTTTTGTGCTTTTTATATGCTATTTCATTGCTATATTCCCCGCGTTTGCTACTTTGGGTACATGTTATGAACTTGACAGGTTATTCGCCCAAATGCGTAAATGTAAGCCAAATTCTATCAATAACGGTGAGATGAGCATTGTAACACCCCGGTTTATTTAGGAGCCTTTAGCAAGACATTCCCTAATAAACCGGACTGTTACCATCTCGGTTTCCCGAGGTAGTGAATAACAAAGTACAACAATACCAAAGTACTTTAAATTAAAACTTAACGATTACATGTTATTACAATTTATCCAACTAAACTTAATATAAGATAAATACAACTCGCAGCGGAAAATAAATGATGTGATAAATTCTTCTATGTGGTCTAAACTTCTAGGTAGATTGGCCAAGTCCTCACGCACCCCATAGCTCCCAAGTCAGCTAATCTTTAGTACCTGTCAAATCTGCTCCCCATTATGGTTCATCACAGGTGTTCACGAATACACAGGGTCAACCGCGAGGTTGAGTAGGGAAAACAATAAAACAATAAAATATGATATGCATGATACTTCGCCACCTCCATCTCCATCTCAACTCATCACACACATCTCATACCCCGAACGCCCTTGACCATACCGATCCCGGTAGACTATATATCGACCGAAGCCGATCCGCCATTTCAACGGTGAGGACACCAGGGCAAGTCTGCAGAACCCGCCCCGGGCCTTATCACAACATCACATCGTATCTCAACATCGTCACTACCACATCATCCTCCAACTCCAATGCATATGAAATGCTCAACAATAATTAATGCAATGCAATATGTATATAAATCATCGAATCGATAAATCGTAAAGTCATGCCGATTTACCGATGTTGTGATATCATACTCAATACGATCAAATCAGTCAATCACCTTTCCGAATATAAATGATAACGTAAATCAACAACCAGGAATCAAGTCAACACAATTCAACTATGACGATAATAGGACAAGTGTATTTCCCTACCTCAAAGTGCCAAAGAATTCCAATTAAGCGATTAAGCGGTCCGAAATAAAGCAATGCATTTGATTATCGATCCTTCACGAATCCGTCACCTAAAACAATTATGATATTTATAATTACTAACTACTAAATATAGAAATCTCCCAAAATAGAACTTTCCCGATATAGTA
This sequence comes from Silene latifolia, assembly GCF_048544455.1. NCBI lineage: Eukaryota > Viridiplantae > Streptophyta > Magnoliopsida > Caryophyllales > Caryophyllaceae > Silene > Silene latifolia. The sequence continues at coordinate 156,633,276 of NC_133536.1, read as the reverse complement.
ACTTTCTACTTTAACCAGTCCCGACTCAAAGTCCATCTCTAATTATTTAAACGACTTGGGGATCAAATTAAATAAATTATTTAAATGTCTCGGGAATAATTTATTTAAAAGACTCGGGAATTAATTAATTAATTTAGAATACGACCCGATACGAAATATAACGATTAGATGATGAAAAACCCGTTTAAAACCAAAAAACGACCCGCATCGCACTACCCCCCTTCCCTCGCACTCACGCACCACCACGCACCACCTCACCACCGTGGCAACCACCAGACCAGTCCCCCACTTCAACCCAGCCACCAGCAAACACCCCCACTGGGGTCGACCCTCGCCGGCGAGGTGAACCACGGCCGTCTTTTGGCCTGGTTCACAGCCGTGCCTCACCAAACACCCCTTTTTACACGACACACCACCACCGCACTCATTACCATAGCCCTGTCAACCACCACAGTCCCACTCGCCGTCAACCCACGAACCAAGACACCGTGACGCCGCCGTTTCGACCTCCCCCGAGTCAACGGTGGCGCCACCCCAAATCCCAACCATAAAACTCGCCTGAAAACCGTAACCCAAACCTGTTTTGCCCTCTTAATCGATTCTGCCTATCCCTGCCACCCTAGCCGCCTACAACCACCCCAACAACCACCAACCGACGTCACACACCCTACTACACATATACTCCGTCAACAACTACCCTTAACACCTCAACAAGACACGACACAACCCCCAAAACCCGACATCAAACGAAAACAGAGGAAAAGAGTTGGTCTTACCATCTTTCTGCCACCACGACGGCCACCACGGCCACCCACGGACGTCGACACTAGTCCCTAGCTTCTCCCTGCTGTGCCGTCAACACTCACGCTCCTTCTCTCTCTCTCGTTTTGCGTGAAAGGCTGAGATCTAAGCTGATGAAGGAGGGAGGCGGGTTGATGGGATCTGAGAGGAGGGAGGCGGGTTAGGGGACCGTTAGGGTTAGGGTTGGGGCACTATTAGGGTTAGGGTTAAGCAGGGTTAGGGTTATTGGCTGGACATGTTATTGGGCCAGCTCAAATGGGTCGATGTTTAATTGTTTGGCTCTCCTTTCGAATTCAATATAAAACCCGTCACAATTAACTTCGCTTGATAATTTAACATAATTCTCGACTAACAATTAACCCGACATAATTAGTAATATAAAATGTATAATAATTAATATATAATAATATCCGTTTAATTAATTATATAAAAATACGGGGTATTACAGTCTTCTCCCCTTAAAATGAACTTCGTCCCGAAGTTCGCTCCCATACTCAACAATGTAAAGGTATTGTATATTGTACTTACGGACGTCACGCAATTCTAACATGGTTAACACACTTTTGACTCATCAATTAAACGTAACAAATACGGAATGTTACATTCTGCCCTCCTAAAAATAAACTTCGTCCCGAGGTTTAACTCATCTTTTCTTAATCCAATTAACTACAACTAATAACTACCTGCGAACACAAATGTATAACACTATATAATCATCTGAGAACACCATCATCATCTTTCCATCTCAATTCCGATCTCAAACTCAACATAAACTCATTAACCATGGTCGCACTTTGGACCGCAACGTATCCCCCGTAACCATAACTCAGCTCATAGGCTAACTCATAACACATTACCAGTAGTTTACTCACACTCTCCCTTTACACATCAATTAACTAACCGAAGTATGAACAAAACATATCGAACTCCTCCGCATAGGTACCCCACAACTAAAGGTCAACTTGGTCAACTATAACCTACAAATAAGTGCAAATTAAGCATCAAGATTTTACAATCCTCCCCAACTAAAAACATGGTTACGTCCTCGTAACCTTTATTATTATAACTACAGATCTCAAACCACGGCTAACAATCGAAAGAGGCTACCGTTTCCAGTAAAAAGCATTAGTAATTATTCATTTTACCAATTAGGGTAATCTTTTACCTTAGAAACATAGGGAATCAATCAACATGAGAAAGAATTAGGGTCCAAAACTTACTAAATCGATTTATGAAAATTTATACCTTAATAGGTCCAGTCTGACTTTCCTTTACTTGATAGTCTGATTTAGGTCAAGACACGTAATCACCAATAAAATGAAAACAACCAGTTTCGACATTCTTAACTAACCACAACCCACCAATTCGCTACATGAATGAACAACATGACTAAATTAATCCACTACTTGTGACTCCGTTCTAGTTCCATTCCTCCAGACTAGCAAATATCATGAAACCATACAATCAAACACCTGGCCGGAAATCTCATTCGAATTTATACTCACACGACAAAATCTAACTTCATTTCCAAAACTTTTACTTTCATGCTGTACGGTGAATAATTTTCTTAACATAATCTTATAATAAGTGGTCGTCATAGAATCCACTTACGACTTACTACGAAACCCAAAATCAGGTAAACTTAATTCAATTACTTTAAACAAAACAAGCTTAGGTGTCGACTCACATATTGTAATTTACCGGTTCATCTTATTCAATTCACTCCTATCTTTATTAATGAACGACTATTACTTCAACATCAGGATTTTAGTTGCACTTCTTTACTCAATTATATTCACGGCTCAATTAAACGTAACTATAACGATTATCATTTAAAACAATGCATATCATGTGAATCCTAAAAAGGGTTATCCCATTATAATTGCCAATCTCATTATCATAAACAATCTTTATTAAAATATGGTTGATAGTAACGACTCGAGAATATAGATATGTCGAGTGTCGTGTTACAATTGCAAGAATCACTTTAGCATTTTATGACGATATAATAACGAACATATTCAATAAGGAATAACGACACTGTTTATTATCATGTTATAGGTTTTAGGTTCAACTGAAATAATTTAATGCAATGAAATCAATAGGTATAACTATAGGTACACAGACTCACATAAAGGACCTTAGATCTCAGATGACATCCTCCACGTGTGAACATTTAGACACAATCATTACTACCACCCATTTGTAAACTTTTAAACATAATTATTGTAAATATTCATGCGAGTATATTAGAACAATCACCTTAGCTTTTAACGCCATCAATTCTTCCTAGGTACGACAATATAGTTTTATTATTCATATATATCCGACCACCATGCAAATATGATGAACATGCTAGAGATATTACAACATGCCCAACATACATAAAATATGCAACAACTGGACTCGTTTAAAATATTTCACCCTTGATTAAGAATCAATTTAAGCTATCCAATTTTACTCACGCTATCATGCCAACAATGTTATCAACTAAGTTTTAATTTTATCACTTGTTAAGATACATAACTACTGAACATGCGTGCTACTATCGTCATATAAAGCATTATAAATTCACATTACTAAGGCTCATGAATTAATCAACAACTGTATGAAACTCAACCTAGAACACACATTTACAAGTCATGTTCATATTATTTTTATAAAACACGGAGAGATAAAAACACAGGGGAAAAAGAATTAGGTCTAAAGCACAAAATTTCATTTTTAAAGAATTTTACAACTCAGTTGGTCCAAACAAACATGTGACAACAATTGGTCCAAAACTTGGGTCAGTTTGCAAAACCTACCGTTTAATATAGAGACATCAAAAATTTTCGTGGCTTATCAATTTGAAAACATATGCGAATTTTATGACTGATGGAGTTGGAATTATGCGAAAATGATTAATACAATTTAAATGAGGATTTTTTTACAAAATCGTTGGTCAAACATCACTGCACAGAAACTTCCTGACCACAGCCCACTAAAATATTTATTACTCCCAATCCGTATATCCTATAAGCATGAAACCAACGTCAAATGAACACTAACTCACGAGGCTATCTCCCATAAAATTTTCATCCATAGGCAATAAACAGAAAAGAAATGGCAGTAAGGTCAATTAAAGAGTACAATCAAACAAAGCAAGTTTCAGCACTAAGTCGTTCATTTTCTATGTTCCAAACTCTTACAACCATATTATCGATACTAACCCATCCTAACTTAAATCTCACACTGTACTTTCGTAAACATCTATCCCGTAGAATCCCTTCGCATATCGATCTACTCCGTACATCTAAATCACGATTGCTATGACTATAAACATGCAATTCAAAAGTGTTTCTAATTACTATCACAAGACTATACTAGCATGGCTTTGGGATCACATAACCGCATATTACTAGACATAATAGTACTATCAACACATCATTCAACATCCAACCAGGTAACTATCATCGACTCGCAATTATTTTCATGCTCACGACTAGCACAACTCTTCATTGATTATTAACCTGACTCGAAATCTTATTTCTCATTTCCACAACATTTATGATCACGTCATCAGTCATACAAAATACCTACCGTAGCGTGGTCTGTGAGAATGGTTAGAATATATGGGTCTCAAGGTATTCATCAATTTGATTATGCAATAATCAACGTATCAATCGATTAATACTTAGGCAACGATATTTGAATTTCATGTTCAACCTCAAGCAACTTTTCTACCCTTTCTCTCATGTACACTCAGGGTTCCCGGGTCAAACTGAGAGGGCCGCTGGTTCGGTGTGAGGGGGCCCCTAACTCATACCTTACCTTAGTGTGCTCCTAACAGTTCTATCCCGGGGTTCATTTTAATTAGACACTTCCTATGTTCATTGGGCTCATTGGTTTAGGCCTGAGGATCGTTCGCTCTGATACCACTTTGTAACACCCCGGTTTATTTAGGAGCCTTTAGCAAGACATTCCCTAATAAACCGGACTGTTACCATCTCGGTTTCCCGAGGTAGTGAATAACAAAGTACAACAATACCAAAGTACTTTAAATTAAAACTTAACGATTACATGTTATTACAATTTATCCAACTAAACTTAATATAAGATAAATACAACTCGCAGCGGAAAATAAATTATGTGATAAATTCTTCTATGTGGTCTAAACTTCTAGGTAGATTGGCCAAGTCCTCACGCACCCCATAGCTCCCAAGTCAGCTAATCTTTAGTACCTGTCAAATCTGCTCCCCATTATGGTTCATCACAGGTGTTCACGAATACACGTGGTCAACCGCGAGGTTGAGTAGGGAAAACAATAAAACAATAAAATATGATATGCATGATACTCCGCCACCTTCATCTCCATCTCAACTCATCACACACATCTCATACCCCGAACGCCCTTGACCATACCGATCCCTCGGTAGACTATATATCGACCAAGCCGATCCGCCACTCAACGGTGAGGACACCAGGGCAAGTCCTGCAGAACCCGCCCGGCCTTATCACAACATCACATCGTATCTCAACATCGTCACTACCACATCATCCTCCAACTCCAATGCATATGAAATGCTCAACAATAATTAATGCAATGCAATATGTATATAAATCATCGAATCGATAAATCGTAAAGTCATGCCGATTTACCCGATGTTGTGATATCATACTCAATACGATCAAATCAGTCAATCACCTTTCCGAATATAAATGATAACGTAAATCAACAACCAGGAATCAAGTCAACACAATTCAACTATGACGATAATAGGACAAGTGTATTTCCCTACCTCAAAGTGCCAACAATTCCAATTAAGCGATTAAGCGGTCGAGTAAATAAAGCAATGCATTTGATTATCGATCCTTCACGAATCCGTCACCTAAAACAATTATGATATTTATAATTACTAACTACTAAATATAGAAATCTCCCAAAATAGAACTTTCCCGATATAGTAACTTTCTACTTTAACCAAATCCGACTCAAAGTCCATCTCTAATTATTTAAACGACTTGGGGATCAAATTAAATAAATTATTTAAATGTCTCGGGAATAATTTATTTAAAAGACTCGGGAATTAATTAATTAATTTAGAATACGACCCGATACGAAATATAACGATTAGATGATGAAAAACCCGTTTAAAACCAAAACAGCCCGCATCGCACTACCCCCCTTCCCTCGCACTCACGCACCACCACGCACCACCTCACCACCGTGGCAACCACCAGACCAGTCCCCCACTTCAACCCAGCCACCAGCAAACACCCCCACTGGGGTCGACCCTCGCCGGCGAGGTGAACCACGGCCGTCTTTTGGCCTGGTTCACAGCCGTGCCTCACCAAACACCCCTTTTTACACGACACACCACCACCGCACTCATTACCATAGCCCTGTCAACCACCACAGTCCCACTCGCCGTCAACCCACGAACCAAGACACCGTGACGCCGCCGTTTCGACCTCCCCCGAGTCAACGGTGGCGCCACCCCAAATCCCAACCATAAAACTCGCCTGAAAACCGTAACCCAAACCTGTTTTGCCCTCTTAATCGATTCTGCCTATCCCTGCCACCCTAGCCGCCTACAACCACCCCAACAACCACCAACTGACTCGTCACACACCCTACTACCCATATACTCCGTCAACAACTACCTTTAACACCTCAACAAGACACGACACAACCCCCAAAACCCGACATCAAACGAAAACAGAGGAAAAGAGTTGGTCTTACCATCTTTCTGCCACCACGACGGCCACCACGGCCACCCACGGACGTCGACACTAGTCCCTAGCTTCTCCCTGCTGTGCCGTCAACACTCACGCTCCTTCTCTCTCTCTCGTTTTGCGTGAAAGGCTGAGATCTAAGCTGATGAAGGAGGGAGGCGGGTTGATGGGATCTGAGAGGAGGGAGGCGGGTTAGGGGACTGTTAGGGTTAGGGTTGGGGCACTATTAGGGTTAGGGTTAAGCAGGGTTAGGGTTATTGGCTGGACATGTTATTGGGCCAGCTCAAATGGGTCGATGTTTAATTGTTTGGCTCTCCTTTCGAATTCAATATAAAACCCGTCACAATTAACTTCGCTTGATAATTTAACATAATTCTCGACTAACAATTAACCCGACATAATTAGTAATATAAAATGTATAATAATTAATATATAATAATATCCGTTTAATTAATTATATAAAAATACGTGGTATTACAGTAGTCTTGATATAAATGGAGCTTGGAAATCATTCTCTTGGAGTCCGTAGTGAAGTAAGGCAGGTTATCAAGCAAAATAAGAGTTTCACATTACTAGTGCCTACTTTGAAGAGCCATAACTCGGGTTTTACAACTGATAATCAAGTGATTTCAATTGGAGGTGAAATTTTATCCTCTTAACTTTCCCACGCCACCAAAAACGCCCGATTTACCCAAGTAACGAATAAATGGAGGTCATTTGAAGTTTGGTGCGCGTTGCAGGAAATTGTGTGACGCAAGTCGATCGACCACAACTGAGTGTCGATCGACCAAGCACCATTGTCGATCGACTTTGGTGAATTTGCACAACACAGCAACTTATTTTTGGAAGGACATGCATTGTGATGTCGTCTATCGACATTGTGCTCTTGTCTATCGATCTTGTGTAGTCTGTTGATAGACGAAAGTTCCTTTGTCGATAGACAGGTTGCATTATTTTGGTCTTTCATACATTGTTTTGCTTTCCTTTTTTTGGGCTTAGTATAAAAAGCTCATGTAAACCTTTTAATTGGGTTATCAATAATTCTACAAACTCTATTACGTAACTCTCTTCTAAAACCCTTTTAGATCTAGAAACTTTGCAATTTCTCTCTTCATTATTTGCTATTCGGATTATTGGTAATTGAATTCAACCTTTATTTATTTATTCTTTATTTTGCTTATTCTCTATTTTCTCCCTTATTAGTATTAATTTTATGTTTAATTCCTTTTGTCCCTTTCTCTAAATGAATCAATCAATCAATATCTATCTATCTATATTATTAAAGGAAAAATTTTTCGAGCGATTATAGTGTCTCCAACTCCAGTGAAATACTTAACATAATAATACATTAATATAATATATGATATCCGGTATTTTGTAGAGATAGAATTTTTGCTAATAGTATATAATTTGTATACAAATTCTCCATCGTCTAAGTGATCAAACTTTTGCTAATAGTGTTTGGATTGTATCCTACACCCACTAACATACATAACATGATAAAACAATTATTAAAAGAAACCTAAACAAACATTATTTCCTTGATATATTTTTATATATATACATACATACAATTTGCTTTAAAAAATTAATAATCATCGCATCACGTTTAATTTTTTTTTACGCTTCTACAGTATGTTTTTTCTATTCAAATGCCGTATATGACATTATTGGCGTTTTTTTGGATCTTAATATTTATATAATTATACTGTGTTTAAGTTTTAGTGTATAAATAATCTGCTAATTCTTTAGTTTTGCCTTGAATTACTTTGAATTAGATTGTTGTCTGATAATTTTCTAACAAGCCTTATTTATTGTATGTGTAGGTCAGCAAATATTATGATCTCGATGGTGATAGAACAATCAATCAATATATATTATGCAAGTAAGGTTCGCTTTAAAGTTTTAACGTAAGTAGCATAACCATAAATATTGTATTTTCTAAATTTTGTTTATAAACAACTCTACTTTCTACGGAGTTTCAATAGATCTTAATTAATTTGGATCTTATGCACTCAGCCGTATTAGTTTGTTGATCGCATTATTTTTTCACGCAGAATTTAGTTTGAGCATTGCCATTGTACGAGATGGTTGCTAATAAGAAGCTTTTAGCAATGAGTTGTTTTATTATATTGAAAAGATGAAGATGTTAATAACTATTCTGTATCATCTACTGCTTTATTGATGTATATTTGTCAAAAAAAATCCTTTTTCTTTGGAGGTCCTTAAATTTTGAGGTACTTATATTTTGTGCTTGCAGATTTATCAACGACAAGAAACATAACTAAATAGTGTATGTAAGATTGTAAGGTATCCTATTAATATACATATTTGAAACTAACTAATAAATAAAAAGTAACACATAAGCGAAAATAAAATTACTAATTTTATTTACGCAATACTATCTTACCCAAAGATGTTTATAATTGTTTAGGGAACAATGAGCCGGATCACCTGTCCCATAAGTTTGTCTCACTTCCTGTCCCATCCAACCATAAACTGACACCTGGAAAAAAAAAAAACAAAAAAATAAGTCACGTGCATCTTCTTCCTTCGTACATCACTCTATCTTCTTCCCCCCCCTCTCTCTCTCTCTCTCTCTCTCTCACTCACTTACACAACACACCCATGAAAGGGTACTTTTTATCACGACCCCTGGCCGGAATTTGACACCCACATGGAAAAACGACCTCGAAAATTGGAACTTCCAAATTCAAATTGATCTTCATCTTCCACGATGAAAGATAAAAATTCATCATTCTTGGTTATTCTACAGTTTCGAAACCAACGTAACTGCCATTGATTATACCATGATTAGTGGCAGCGGGAACTACGATCAAACCATATAATCGTTCAATTCTAACAACGAAGCCAGATCCAAATTTTTCGAAAAACCACGATTTAGGCGAGCATGAACAACCCAAGTCTGCTTGTAATCATGACTACATTGAAACCGAACATCCGAACCTGAAAAGAAAACAACTCCGTTCGAATACGCTAAGGGATAATATCATAAAATGACAACCCTTCCTCGCTGCTATTATGGGGGCCCCGTCGATTTAATTGAACTTACTGGAGAAGATGATATTCATCTCTTTCGCTTCGGACCGACCAATTTGAACCAAGCTTCATCACTCTCGATGGCTGCTTCAACAAATTCTCGGACAATTCTACAGTTTTGAAATCACCGAGTCTTTTAAAACCCCGAGCAACAGCAACTATGGTGACCATCTAGATGTCTATAATGACTATCGTTGCTGCTCTTTGCACCAACTATTCCCCTATCACATTGACGCCAATCAGATATGCTCCGATTGGTGAATACGACTTGAATTTCACTAACCTTTAATGACGGCAGCGATTATACAATTCATGGAGTGTGGCATTGGCAGCCATCAGATTTGACATGTAACTGTAAGAGAGAGGAGAAAAAACATGGAGTGATGGATGAGACTTCAGAGAAGAAGAATGAAGATGCACGTGACTCTTTTTTATTTTTATTTTATTTTCCGCCAAATGCCAGTTTTTGGTGGATGGGACAGGAAGTGGGACAAACTTATGGGACAGGTGTACGGACTATAGAAGACCTCTTAAATAAGTTCTGTTATGCATATATTATAAAATAAGAAGATTAGCTAACCTAATTTATCCGGAGATCATGTGTTAGAAGCTAAGTGGTGTGGCACACACAATGGGACACCAAATGGGACAGAGGATCCTCACCGTTATTGAAGAGTTTGTTTAAGGTAAATAATCTGTCATCTTATGTATATACATGCCTTCGTACAAGGATTTTTATATCGATTTTTCTAACATGTGCCCTTAGGGCAAAAACACTTGTTATATTTATTGCTCATAGTTCTCTTTTATTTGATCAACTTGATTATGTTTACTTTTCCTCTATTAATTATCGACTCAGTTTGATACGCGAGTAATGGAAAATATTGGTACAAGGCGAGTATTGTTAGATCGGTTAAAAGATTATACTTGAATATAATCATCCTCGATTAATTATCTATACATGCTTATTATGCTGGTGCAATCTTGATTGAGACCGTTTGAAAAGGAGTCATGTAGCGGAAGGTCATTTTTCAGACATCGGTTAAGACGGATTGAGGGATAAATATGTAGAAAAAAAAGGTTTTCAACACTACCACTTTTGAGAATGAGATTGGCATATGCTCATCTGTGTTTTAATCTTAATCAATTTAAACATAATATTATTAGCATACACAAAAGATTTTTATTTTGAGCAATTACAGATAGTCTAACAATCACAAGCTACTTTTTGAGCAAAAAGTCTACCGTCCTCCCGGAGGACGGTACTCCTCACACACAAACACAATCCACACAAGTGGAATATTATAATGGTTTGTGTGTGAGGAGGACGGTAGAATTACTCCTTTTGAAAAAGTGCTCTCATTAAAAATTGAATTTTCAAAAACTCTCATTGTAATTAAAGTCGAGATTTCAAACAAATCTAAAATCCAATTTTACAAGTTACAACCCTACCTAATTACCAATTACCATACGTTTCGAAAATGTCCAGACCTAGAGTAAAAAGCGATACTCGAGATTATTGCTCAGAAGTCAAATTCTCTTATTAGTATTTAAAGCGTGATACACGCCAATATATGCATACTCTACATTGAATTTTATAATTGGAACACTATAAAAGCAATTCAAAGATTCATTAATCATAATCACATACACTTCCGTATTTCCTACCCCATTTGTTTACAATGAGTATCATCTGTCCCATTTTTGCGTCTCATCTCCTATTCTGTGGTCTCTCCTTTGGACACATAGACATAAAAACCACATATATGATACATATAGACATAAAAACCACATATATGGTATATTTATTATTTCCTATGTTGATGTGTCAAGCAAAGAGTAGTATGAGACATGAAATGAACACCATATGGGACAGAGGATCTCCATTTGTTTAAAGTATGATTATAATAAAATTCATCTATCATTATTTATTTTAATATAGTATATAATATGTTGCCGACCTTAAAGAAAATCATAAGTAGAACACCATGTGGGGTAATATCCGTATAATACCCTTAAAATATAGGACTATAACGTAAATTTTATATGTGATTATTGTCATAAAACGAAAATGCAATAGAAACGATAAAGGTAAAAGAATCAAACTCGGGTCCTAGTGCAATTCGGCCAAATGAATAGAAATCAACGTAGATCTCCTCCTAATTGTTGCACCCAAGACCGTCTGAGATTATGCCCTTGTGCTAGAATGTATTCTCTAATTGCCTTGCAATATTGAGAGAATTTGTTGTGAGTTTCTTTAGATGTGAGATCTAGGTTTTGAGAGAAAAATGTTCTCAAAACCCTAATAATTTTGCAAATGAAAATAAATTAGGTTACAAAAGAGAGAGAGCCTCCCTTTTGTTTCCTCTTGCTTGGCCGGCCGTGAGCCTACATGGGGAAGTGGGCTTCCACTTCCTCTTAATTTTACCTCGTGGTCCGGTTCGTAAAATGCTAAATGTATATGACACGCTTTTATTATAAATCGTCATCGGTTATCGGTTATTAAAACATCAACTAATAACACGGATTAGTTGAAATATTAATACATGTCCGACAAAGACAATATTGTATAATTAATTCAATATACATCAATTAAATATAATTGTTAATATTTAATTTACGAATTAACCGCTTAATTCGTCTTAGCCATTATTATTTAATCCGTATCAAATAATCATCTCAACATCGCGTTTGACTAATTATTAGTCAATGACTCCGACTAACTGCTTAGTCAACTTTGGCATCAACATGACTGTATTTTCATACCGTCACATCTCTCAAACGTATCCTATAGGTGTGACTTTTAGGGACCAGTTGATCACCGCCATCTGTATGACAATAACGTCAAACTTATCTAGCAAGCCAACCGTTATTGATAAACGTGGACCAACTGATAATAATACAAAAGCATACCCTTTGATCCTTTTAGAGATTTAAATGTTATTGCACTTCTTGTAGAGGACACCAGCCCCAACAAGCTCCCACTTGTCCGTACAAGTGTATGTGTAATAACGTTATCCGCACTAACTGGAGGACACAGCTCCAACAAACTCCCACTTGTCCATACAAGTGTATGTGCGATAACCGATTCTCATATTCATTTAAACATTTCTCCCACTCAATGTAAAACAATTTGCAGATCCGGATCCGCAAAGGTCGTATTTTACAATTGATCTGTATCTAGAGTGGTTTCCCCGACTAGAGAGTAACTCAACTGATAAAACGAATTCGTATTCGAGCATGGCCATACATTTCGATTCTGACTCCTCGAGTGGCCCTGAGAAATATCGAGTACCTGATAAAGGCTGAATATTTCCTTCAACTCGACTCCTTCCGACCCAAGCACAGCATGAAATGACCCAGAAAAAATCTACTTGGCCCCCTGTTACGGATGACCGTGAGAAAGAAACCAAAGTCACCCAAAATCTGCCTTAGTCTCAAGAGACAGTCGATAGTCAAAAGAATCGACTCTTAGGATCACCATGGAGGTCCTATCCACGACCGGGCACCGAATGTTAGAAAACATTTAGGACTCCACGTCGATGTCACAATTGTGTCCTACGAGATATCCGTATAAATCGCCTCTGTGATTGGTCAGTCAACCTTTTGACTTATGGCTCGTTGAACCCACCATCAACCAACGTCACAAAATAATTACCTTGAGTTATCAGCTCACGTGGGCAATTAAGGACCAAAAATATAATGTTTGTTCAGTTCACTTTGTGGTGTTCAAAATTGTCGTACAAAACCACATGAAAAACAAAATATATAAATATCAAAACGATGATGTCGTATAGAGTACATAAGAGAATGAATCTAATCCATAAAAGAGTACTACAACTTAGGAACACGTTTAATTCCCATGGAATTAACATGCCCTTCATGCTTATCTTGTCGTAATGGTTTAGTGAGAGGATCTGCTATGTTATCATCTGTAGCAATCTTTTCTATCACTACTTCCTTTTGCTCCACGTAATCTCGGATTAGATGAGCTTTCCGTTGTACATGTCTAGACTTGTTGCTAGACTTTGGCTCCTTAGCTTGGAAGATGGCACCTCTATTGTCGCAATAGATGGTGATCGGGTCATTCGAACTAGGCACTACGAATAGTCCTTGTAAGAATTGACGCATCCATATCGCTTCCTTTGCAGCCTTCGACGCGACATAGTACTCGGACTCGGTCGTAGAATCTCTTGTAACACTTTGTTTGGAACTCTTCCGGTGATCGCAACGCCATTAAGAGTAAAAACGAATCGGATCGAGATTTCGAGTCATCTCGATCCGTTTGGAAGCTAGCATCTGCGTAACCGGTTGCGCATAGCTTTTGATCGCCTCCATAAGTCAATGCCCAATCTTTAGTCCTCCGTAGGTACTTAAGAATGTTCTTGACAGCCATCCAATGTGATTCACCCGGATCTTTGTTGGAATCGACTTGTCATACTCAATGCATATGCCACGCCCGGACGTGTGCATATCATGGCATACATGATTGATCCTATAGCCGAGGCATACGGAATCCGTGTCATGCGCTCTTTATCTTCCGGTGTCTCCGGTGCACGAGACTTGCTCAAATGCACCCCGGAGCCATAGGAAGAAACCCCCTTTTGGAGTTAGTCATCCTGAATCTCTCTAGGATCTTGTCTATGTAAGACTCTCGACCGAGAGAAAACATCCGACGTGATCTATCTCGATAGATACGGATGCCCAAAATCCTTTGTGCCTCACCCAGATCTTTCATCTGGAAATGGTTTTTCAACCATACTTTTACCGAAGTTAAGAGAGGTATGTCATTCCCAATCAGGAGTATGTCATCGACATACAATATTAGGAAGACAATCTTGCTCCCACTCGACTTGATATATAAACATGGTTCCTCGACCGATCGAGTAAATCCATTTTCTTTTATCACTTGGTCGAAACGATGATTCCAACTCCTTGAAGCTTGCTTAAGTCCATAAATGGAACGCTTAAACTTGCACACTTTCTTAGGATGTTCTGGATCGATGAAACCTTCGGGTTGTACCATGTACAACTCTTCCTCCAAAAAACCGTTTAAGAAGGCGGTTTTCACATCCATCTGCCAAATTTCATAGTCATGAAAAGCGGCAATCGCTAAGATAATCCGAATGGAACGCAACATGACTACGGGTGCAAAAATTTCATCGTAGTGCAAACCTGGCACTTGGGTGAAACCTTTAGCAACTAGTCGTGCTTTATAGATATCTTGTTGACCTCCCACAGAATGCTTTATCTTGTAAAGCCATTTGCATTGAAGGGGACGAACCTTAGCAGGTAAGTCAATAAGATCCCATACGTTGTTCTCATACATAGAGTCCATCTCGGATTGCATGGCCTCAAGCCATAGCTTTGAGTCAGAACTAGTCATGGCACCTTTATAGGTTGCGGGTTCACTACTCGTTAAGAGTAGAATGTCATCTATGTCATGTTCCTCGACCATACCAATGTATCTGTCCGGAGGAATAGAGACTCTTCCCGACCTCCTAGGTTCCTCAGGAATATTCACCGCAGCCGGGATTGAAGGAATTGGTTCCTCCAATGGTTGCTCGGTATTTGGTTCTGGAACCTCCGACAGCTCGAAGGTTCTATCACTCTTTGTATTCTCGAGAAATTCCTTCTCTAAGAATGTCGCACTAGCCGCAACAAATACACGTTGTTCGGTTGGCGAATAGAAGTAATGACTAAGTGTTCCTTTAGGATAACCTATAAAGTATGTCTTGACCGATCGCGGGCCGAGCTTATCCTCGTGTCTTCACTTGACATAAGCCTCGCAGCCCCAAACCCGTATAAAGGACAAGTTAGGGACCGTTCCCTTCCATAGTTCATATGGAGTCTTGTCAACAGCTTTAGACGGACTTCGATTAAGTATTAGAGTAGCTGACAGAAGAGCATAACCCCATAATGAGTCGGCACCTTTGGTGACTCATCATGGATCGAACCATATCTAGTAGTGTTCGATTTCTCCGTTCGGACACCCCATTCAACCGAGGTGTTCCGGTGGAGTTAATCGTAGGGCAATCCCACAGTCCTTAAGGTGTTGATCAAACTCGTGAGAAAGATACTCGCCACCACGGTCTGAGCGCAGTGTTTTAATCTTTCTACCCAGTAGGTTCTGTACCCGATTCTGGTATTCCTTGAATTTCTCAAATGATTCACTTTTGTGCTTCATTAAGTAGAGATAGCCATATCTACTTAAATCGTCCGTGAAAGTGATGAAATACCTATAGCCTTCTCGTGCGGTGATTGACATAGGTCCACACACATCCGTATGTATGAGTCCTAATAGGTCAGCAGCGCGCATTCCAACACCTTTGAAGGAAATTCGAGTCATCTTACCAATGAGACATGATTCACACGTGCCAAATGATTGAAAATCAAAGGCCGAGATAGCTCCATTCTTTATGAGCTGTTTTACGCGTTTCTCATTAATGTGTCCCATACGGCAGTGTCATAGGTATGTTTGATCTTTGTCACCGACCTTTAACTTCTTATTCATTACGTGTAATATTTCGGTGGTCTGATCTAAAACATAAATTCCGTTCATGGAGACTGCCTTGCCATAAATCATATCGTGTAATGAGAAAATGCAAGAATTATTCTCTATTACAAATGAAAAACCAAGTTTGTCAAGTGCGTAAACCGAAATAATGTTTTTAGAAAGACTGGGTACATAATAGCAGTTATATAAAAATAACTCAAATCCGCTAGGAAGCTGGATCACATATGTTCCCCTTGAGACGGCAACCACTCGTGCTCCATTCCCAACACGCAGGTCCACCTCACCCTTTACGAGGGGTTCGATGTTTGAGCCCCGCACATGATTACACGAGATGAGAACCACAACCAAGTATCTAGTACCCAAGTTCCGTAACTTGCGTGGTTAATCTCAATCATATGAATAAAAGTAGAAGAGGAAGAAAACATACCAACAGGTTTAACGCGACCTGCTTTTATGTCCTCATGATAAACAGGACATGTACGCCTCCAATGCCCAGTCTTGTGGCAGTGATGGCATTCCATGTTTTCGGTCTTGCTCTTTGTCGCACCTGATGAGTTGCTCGACTCACCAGGCCCACTCTTACCTGACCCTGACTTCTTGAACTTCGGTTTGCCTACTGCTAGGTCTGCCTGAGCTTTGCCCTTACCCTTGCCCTTGTTTGACACAACGAGAACATCCTGTTTCAAGCTCCCACTGAACTTCATGTCCTTCTCGGTCTGTACGAGAAGGGAGTGCAGTTCATGGGGACTTTTCTTCAAATCATTCATATAGTAATTCGCTCTAAAGAGCGCAAAACCATCGTGGAGTGAATGAAGCATGCGATCAATCACAATGTTCTCGCTGATTTTACAATCAAGCGCCTCCAGTCTCTCGACATTCTCAATCATGCTGAGAATGTGTGGGCTAACCGGTTGGCCCTTCTGGAGTCTCGCATCAAAGAAGCGAGTGGTATGCTCATAGGTCACGATTCTCGGTGCTTTCGAGAATTCCTTAGTGAGCGTGGTGAAAATCTTGTTTGCACCTTGGGCTATGAAGCGTTTCTGCAAATTGGATTCCATTGCAAAAATGAGTACGTTTTTAATCGCACCCGCTTCCATGACGAAGTCGCTATACTTGGAGACCTCGTTAACTCGAGCCGTGGGGCCTGGGGCTGGCGGGAGGGGCTCAGTCAGATACTTGAGCTTCCCGTCAGCAGTGGCAGCATTCCGTAATGCCGCCTCCCATTCCGCGAAGTTTGATCCATCATTCTTCAGTCTAGTAGACTGATTCATCTGATTCATAAAGATCCGAAGCCAGGACTCACGGTCCAATGTGGCACTTGGCATTGGGTCATCGAGGATGCCAGCCATTATGTTATTAGCAGTTTAAAATTGTGATCTACGCTGAAAAAGAAAGAAAAACAAAAACGAAATAAGCAACTCATCGAGGTGATTTTAGTCTATTTAAAATTCATTTTAATCGTGTAGACTCATTGCACTTGCATAATTGATCTCCCTCAAGAATAATACAAGTGATCCCAAGACTCAATTTCCGTAAATTGATAAGCCAACTGTTTAGCTAGTTCTTCCGTAAGAACTCTTGGTCGATAGATTTCCGTAAATCCTATCTATAGTCCACCATAATCACAGGATCGTACGAGTGACCATAGTGTTGAGATAAAATATGTCAATCAGTTCCAACTTACCCGACGTAGAAGGGGTCATATTATGCCTACCGACGAAGAAGGGATTCATTGGAGTTTGACCTATAAAGACTATTCTCAATTTTTTGTTATACGAGGAAGATCCCATCAACTTAGTTTTAACTCATTTTAAGTGAACGAATAACTAGCATTACGTGAATGAATTAACTTAGGTGATGGCTTAAAATAGATCGTGTGACATAAGAATGTCAAGGAAAACTAACGCGTGACCTCTATATGAGTCAGTTTTCATGCAATTTTTAGGTGGTTTGGTTTTTAGGCGGAATATGATGCAATCTATCGTTACGATAAAATAAATAAAAGAATGCAAAACGTAAATAAAAATTCCTAGTGTGGCCTATCCTAGTAAAAAGAACATAATACAACTTTGGAATCCACCGTTGGACCCGAGAAGCTTGTCTTGATGTTCCATCTTTTTCATGGAGCGGGAGTGAGCATCCGATCTCCATCTTTGGTCTTCTCAAAATTACAATTAAAATTTACAAAATATAAACCTATTTACATTCTAAATAAAAACTGTAATAAGGAAAAACAAAATGGAGATGCGAGATCTCAAAATACAACCAAGACCGTGTTCCATCATTACGGTAACACGTTCTACTAAGGCCACACTAAGTTACAACCGTTTGTAAAAATAAATAAATAAATACGTAATGTAAGCATTCAAAACATTCAAAATAACGATAAGTAAAATGCATCAACTAAAATAAAATTTTTCGTGACATAATTCCGTAATTATGTTAAATTTATCCAAACCACCAAAGACTATTAAAATTATGTGATAAAACCGCTTTAATCAACTTAATTTTAATTCATTACAATCCGTTGCTTTAAATCGCTTTAAAATAACTAAATGGTACGTGAGTGAACCGTTTCACTATCAAGCGAATGCATAAAATCCGTATTATGCATAAAACATGGCCAAAAAAAAAAAAAAATTGAAGCATGGAAATTTTTTTTTTTTTTTTCTTTTTCACAGTTAAACCGTGACAAAACAGCCCAAATTTTTTTTTTTTTTTTTAAATCTCAGCAGAAATGCCGAGACCAAAAGGGGGAAAAACAGTAGCTAAACCGTGAGCCACAACAGTCCCAAACAAAAACGATTTGTTAAAATTCAATTGCAATTTGAACATAATTCGTATAAAAACAAAACTACAATTGACATGATCTTAACATATTGTTATAATTATCGTTTAAAACAACAATACGCAAAGAACAAAACGAAAACAAAAGATCGTCTGATCTAGCAAAAACCGTGTAAACAAGGCACGGTTCCCAAAAAAAAACAACAGCCGAAAAAAAAAATTCAGCCGTGACAATTTTTATGCAAAACTCATCGAATCAAATTTGTTTGATGAAAATCACAAAGAAAAATTTATGTGGCCTCGCTCTGATACCACTTGTGGGGTAATATCCGTATAATACCCTTAAAATATAGGACTATAACGCAAATTTTATATGTGATTATTGTCATAAAACGAAAATGCAATAGAAACGATAAAGGTAAAAGAATCAAACTCGGGTCCTAGTGCAATTCGGCAAAATGAATAGAAATCAACGTAAATCTCCTCCTAATTGTTGCACCCAAGACCGTCTGAGATTATGCCCTTGTGCTATAATGTATTCTCTAATTGCCTTGCAATGTTGAGAGAATTTGTTGTGAGTTTCTTTAGATGTGAGATCTAGGTTTTGAGAGAAAAATGTTCTCAAAACCCTAATAATTTTGCAAATGAAAATAAATTAGGTTACAAAAGAGAGAGAGCCTCTCTTTTGTTTCCTCTTGCTTGGTCGGCCGTGAGCCTACATGGGGAAGTGGGCTTCCACTTCCTCTTAATTTTACCTCGTGGTCCGGTTCGTAAAATGCTAAATGTATATGACACGCTTTTATTATAAATCGTCATCGGTTATCGGTTATTAAAACATCAACTAATAACACGGATTAGTTGAAATATTAATACATGTCCGACAAAGACAATATTGTATAATTAATTCAATATACATCAATTAAATATAATTGTTAATATTTAATTTACGAATTAACCGCTTAATTCGTCTTAGCCATTATTATTTAATCCGTATCAAATAATCATCTCAACATCGCGTTTGACTAATTATTAGTCAATGACTCGACTAATCGCTTAGTCAACTTTGGCATCAACATGACTGTATTTTCATACCGTCACATCTCTCAAACGTATCCTATAGGTGTGACTTTTAGGGACCAGTTGATCACCGCCATCTGTATGACAATAACGTCAAACTTATCTAGCAAGCCAACCGTTATTGATAAACGTGGACCAACTGATAATAATACAAAAGCATACCCTTTGATCCTTTTAGAGATTTAAATGTTATTGCACTACTTGTAGAGGACACCAGCCCCAACACACCATACAACAAAGTAGCACATAGTTTCAATCATACAAACATTTTTTAGTTACTACATTATAGAACATTACAAATAGGCCCGTGCATCGCACGGGCATTAAATCTAGTATCTATCTATCTATATTAATAAAGGAAGAGACCCCAATTTTTCGAAACTACCTAAACTATTTTTTTATGTAGAGATAATAATCAAGACGTAAATTAATTGTATATTGGAAAACAAATTTTATCCAAACATGATCATAAGCAACCGTATTGAAATTGTAAGGCTAATAAAATTCTGTTAGGGGTATCTTTTATGCAAGCTAAATTTGAGAATATAATACATGAATTTTACTTGAACTATAATTAATAATCTTTACGTTTGTTCATATTAAAGATAATAATGGCAGCTATCTTTAATATAGTAGTTGCCCTGACAAAGAATTCTATTATTGTTCATATTATAATTGAAAACAAACGCAACAGATATATCCTTGGCTCAATTACTCCGTTGATCATAGCAATTTTAATAAGTTTATCACACTAATAAATGAATAAATTAATAGGTAATAATATCATATCCTATGCCGACTCTATAACCTAAATCTATAAATTAAAAGTTGTGGATCTTATAGTCTAGACCTCCTGTGTTTATGATTTCTATATTTATGCTTAGAGTTGTAGGGTCAATCTTAGGTTCATTCGATTTAGCTTTATTTACTATTGTATAATATAATATGGTTAATGTTTGTGATTACAGTTGGTTAATTTCATGTCGTTTTCCTAATTTTTGAATATGGCTTCTGCATTAATAGTATGTTTCGAATGTTTAAAATCTACTCATCATTGATATTTCTCCTTCTTTTTGCAGTTTCGTAAGTAATTAACATACGTATAGAGAACGTTGCTTGACGTGGGCTGAATATGATACACAATTTCATAGAATGGGGAACTTAAAAATCACCTTCATGTCTTAACAATCTCTCCACCCATTAAGACCTTCAGTATGGTGTATTGGATGCCTATCGTTGGACAAGATTGCAAGGAAAATAAATTTTAAGGTATTTAACAATTTTGCATGTGTTAGAATTTTAAAAATACTTGCCTATGGTTCCAAGTTGTGTTTACGTATATACACAAATGGCTTTAATGATTTGCTTGATGAAATTAAGCCATGAAACTAATTTAGTCTTACAAGTGTAAGAACGGTGTACAAATGAAGAAGAGAATTTGGTCGAAAAAGTAGTAATACATCCAGTTAGAAAAACGATAAAATGTGCAGATTTGATTTCTATTGTTAATTGTATTTTTTGCATCTAATATGTCTGTATGTAATTTATCATTGTAAGACGTATGTTTATTTGTTTGATTGAAAGTGGAGCTTTACAATTTACATAAGGTTTTGGCTCATGTTTTCAATTGTATGGCATAATCTCAGGACTAGCAAGAGATAAACTTTAGGCTAAAGAGTATACCGTTCACAAGAGGTTGACCCAAGTAAAGAGAGTTTTAATTCATACGAGTATTTTTACCAACCTTGCAATCAATCTAATACATTAACACGAAATTAAACCTCTGATAGTGTTGGACGACTCATGTTTTTGGTGGTGATAGACAGATGTATAATAACCTACAGCTGAGGTATATACAGATGGCCGGCCATGTTCCCTTACAAAGGAGTGTGAATACAAGTGTCCTACTGCATTCATGTAAGTGTATTGGTGAATGTGAGACCTATTACTTACGAGACATGAATGACTTCTTTGACACTCTTTTGGGTTAAGGGAGATTTCACTGGTGAGGGAATCGTACAAACTCAATATAGTTGGGAGTCCAAGTCTGATGCTATGAACTTTATATGGGATAATGGTTACATTTGCAAAGTACTGGGTCAGTTAAATTGTGGAGTGGTAATACACTCTGAATATGCTATGTTTGATTTCATGGGTGAGGAAGATAAGGTATGTGAGGAACATGTTGGGGTCCTTGCAATCCCTCGGCATAGTTGCATTTTTAGTAGGATAAACAAGCAGATATTCCATTCCCATATCTTTGATTCGGGTGGGGGAAGCCTCAGAGGAAGACTACGCACATTGGTTGGTAAACTTCACTACACTATATCAGTACTGGTAATATGTTGATAAAAAATCAGAATGAGATGGGTTGCAGCACAAGGCTACCAATGACTTGGGAAATAAGAAACAAAAGGGATTAATGACTAAGCTACCCTTAGACTCATTTTTAATGTGTATCAACCTCCTGCGCATGCTAAAGAGTATACATATATACATTCACAAGAGATTGAGCATGCAACTGAAAAGTATTTTATTTATATTTAGCAACCAGACAATCAATCTAACAAAAGATTAGGCATTACAGTGCGTATCTCCCAATATAGAAGTAGAGAATTTATTGACTATCTCCCCCGTTAATAACAAATATGGCTTGATTAGTGATTGCCTATGTAATTACAAATATTAATTTGCAAGGTAGCTAAGCAAAAATTAGCATCCAAAGATTAAAAGCTACTCCGTATTAAAATAATTTAATTTGGATATTATATATGTTTTATAGAGTATATAGTAACCACAAAGCATTTATTGGTTGTATAATCTTAATTGTAGAGTAACTTTGACACATTTTACAAAAAGTAAGATTAATAAACCATTCGCTATTTGAGACGGTATGTTAGTTGTTAAATACGTGAAGTTTTACTATTCCAAACATCGAGATAATACGTGATAATAAATGCGCGAATTCCCCGACCTCGGATGCACTAACGTTCAACGACTGTTTATAAACATAATATTACAAGTGGCCCGTGCATCGCACGGGCATTAAATCTAGTCTATATTATTAAAGGAAGCTTTTTTCGAGCGATTACAGAGAGTCCAACCTTTCCGAACTACTAAAATTATTTATTCAATAAATATACTGTGTTATTATCTAAATAGAATATACTATTGGTGCATATATGTGAATATCAATCCGTAACACAATAACAGTATTTGGCACATACCTAAAGACTTCACCAGGAGTCAACAATGATAAGATTATGGGTGTTAGAATTTGACAAGGAAAAAACCACGACAAGCAGCATATAAAAGAGGTTTTTCACCTCTTCCCTTTTACAGATTAGTATCATTGTCATTGTCTATTTGTTTGTATATACTTGCATCTTTTATTTTGCCATTGTTTATTTGTTCTATTATTTCGTTTAATTAATACTATCAATCTTCGAAGAAGTGCATTAACGTTACTAACTTTAATTTATCTTGTGTGTTTAGGTTGATTTATCGCGTAGTTTGCGTTGCAAGATGGTAGAGTCTCATGATTTTACGAGATAATATGGCTACAAGGTATCAATTATCCACATCAGTTTTAATGGTAGGAGTGTAGGACGTCTTTCAACATTTTACGTGCATCTTTGCATGGACATTCGTATTGTTTATGGACATTCGTATTGTTTGTTTATAAATAAAAACTAAATTCACTATGCGTCTATATTAATTCCTCTATTGTACTACATATCACGGAAATAAGGATTAATTATTGTTAGTCTCAGTTAGAATTGAATTATTTATAGATCTGCTATTTCTTTCATTCGTTATACTACTCTATGCGTATACTCCGTACTTATTTCATTATTATTTGTTTCATTCAAGTCGCGTTGTTCAAATCCTAATCTCCTATCTTATTCATTACGTGAGTAGGTAATTGCACATAGTTAGATTCCCTAAAAATATAATATAAACCAAAAACTGTCAAATAACATTTTAAAACACCTACTTTTGCTATTACTATTCCAGAAGTACTTGATTTTCCCTTGAATAGTTTAGCTAATAACAATCATCATGGTAATTTGTTGACTATTATGATACATTAGCTATGTTTGGTCTCATATTGGAATATTAGGATGATGTAGCTGAGAGTAATTAGTAGCAATTTTAAAATTGCTTCTGTATCTTTTTATTCTACCATTAATATTATCTGATCTCAAGCTTTTGGGTTTTCACAAAATCTAGGTAAGAGTTATAGAAATGTTGGAATACTAATATGTTCTTTTCATGAAAAATTACATAGTGCTTGTTTGGTGAATTTTATTCAAATCATGGGAATACGTTTGTTGCTTTATTTCATACAAAATATTAATGAGAATAATTTTTCGAACGAATAGAGAGCTCAACTTCTATGAATAACCTAAAATAAATAAAATTTACGGAGTAATATTTAAATATTTGGTAGAATAAAGAGTGGTACATATGTTTATTAGAGCACTAAGTAGCCAATTAGTCAGATTTCACCTCCAACTAATTTAGTTCACATGTTTATTTCTAACAAAATTGTGCAATGCACGTTTCTATGCGAGAATATTATTTAAAGCAAACTCAACCATATAATTTCTTCTCTTTTTTCCTATGTGTATGTATCCTCTCCTCCATGCAAGATATTAATTTGCAGTAGTATATTGATAGATTGATCTATGAATTACTTTTCTGCGACCTAATTTTTCGTTTTTTTTATATTATTATATTTGTAGGGATTTTTGTGATTGTCTTAGAACGTCGTCAAGATGGACAAGCTACCATGAAGAAGCCACTTATTACGTACATACATCATACATGTATTATAAAGCAAACTTTGCTACGTTCACGCATATAAATAGCGCTAACTGTTCTTGGTTATTTCGGTAAAATTTCTACGTTCAGAATAGCATATATGAATGCATGAGCACCTAAGCGTAAGATGTTAATTCATCTTCTTACAACCAAACAATTGTTAATTTTTAACTTGAAATTTAAGTTTATGTTTTTCAATATATGAGCACCTAAGCGTAAGATGTTATTTAGACTTACCCTCTAAGTGGGTTTAATAATTAGACTTACACTTTAATATATTAACGGTGCGTGTTTAGAACGTTATCTACGCTATTATGGCTTTCAAGCTATGAAAACAATATTGCATATATGTATGACTTAATTCACTTACATTCAAGCGAATTACTGTAAATCGAGCTCACTTAAATTAAAAACAACTCAATGTTATACTAATCCTCCGCGATTACAGAGAGACTGATAACCATATAAAACACTTTCGAGTGTTCTTATAAAGTAAGTTTTCCAAAAGTCTGATTAATAGTTTAATTTTCAGGTAGTATTATTAGAGAGTCCGACGAATTTTTTTTCGAAATAGGGTTATTGAGCAAAGTAATTCTCGCTTTGGTGTCCGTTTCAAACTATTACTCGCCAATGGGTCCACGTCATCACTTTTCTTTATTTTTTCAGATTTGAAGAAAATCGCTAACCCGGAAAGCGATTTGAGCTTTTCATACAAATCGCAAATTGGTAAAGCGATTTGGCTCTTATAATTTTTTAGGCCAACAAACAGAAGCTACTGTAAAATCACCTTTTTTATTTTTTTTCAGAATTGAGCCAAATCGCTTGGCCAGAAAGCGATTTCATCTCATCAATTGGAAGAAACAGACTTTGGTCTCATCAATTGTAAAATCACCTTCCCTCACCACTCTCCCAGCGCCGCCGACCATCCCTTCCTGCACTCGACTTTTATTGCTGACTTTTATTAGATGAACAATGGCATAGTCAGACTGTAAGAGTAGTAATTTTGTAGCAATCTTCAACTAGCAAAAATGTTGGATATCTAAGTCGACATGATAAATCGAAAAGAGGCGTCTTCAATTAGTCATCGTCTCCAATTAGTCATCTTCAATTAGTCATCGTCTCCAATTAGTCATCTTCTTTGGTTACCTGGACCCGACTTTCAGCCTGCAGACGATGTTTAATTGTCGTCGAGTGTGGCATCGAACAGGGAGGAGTACCAAATCGCCATTCTGGTAAGCGATTTGCCCAAGTGTACCAAATAAATCGCTAGCTGATACAACGGTTTGGCTTATTTTGTATCAATGCAGCTTTAGCCTGTGGACTTCAAAATTCTTAGAGCCAAATCGCAGCAACACTTGGCGATTTCGTATGAAAATAGGTAAATCGCTTTCCCAGTTAACGATTTGGTACAAATTTGAAAAAAAAAAAAAAAAAAAAAGTGATGACGTGGACCCATTGGCGAGAAATAGTTTCAAACGGACACCAAAACGAGAAATAGTTTGCTCCGTAACCCTATTTTGAAAAAAAATTCGAGTCCGACTCTATATAAATACCTAATTAAACTTAATAAACCGTTAAATACAAATAATTATCTTCGATAGGTCAGGAGAGCATAAAACGCCATTTATTATCTAATCATATAGATCAAATATGCACGCAGTAATAAAGAATTTGGTACATGAAACAAAGAATTTGGTTTACACCCGCATATGATTTCGTCATTACTATATTACGAAGTATATGTGTTATGTATATTTTATTATGAGTAGTACAAGCTAAAATCAATACTTTTATGATAAGTATTTAATACTCATACTCCATATAACTTGACTCATATTACTTTACTTCGTTGAACGTCATTTCACTCCCTCGGATGTAGTCATTTGTTTACTTTTTGATTAAAATAAGGAAAAAATAATCGTCACAATAATAAAAGATAAACAAATGATTGAGACAGAGGCGGTATATAACACTAGAATTTTGCTAAAATAATTATGAACTATATAAGCATAGGCACTTACTTGACAGAATCCTACGTTTAGGCTCGTGCATCGCACGGGCATTAAATCTAGTATATATATAAAAGAGGCTTTTTTCCAAGCATGTGGTAGTTTCCAAGTTTTTCGAAACACCTAATATTTTCTAGATAATTACTTATTTTCAAAACTTAATCTAAACACCTAATATTTTCTAGATAATTACTTATTTTCAAAATCGATGATGTATTTTTGACAATAAAAAATATAAGAGGTATATATGATAAAAAAAAAAGGGTTATTTCATGGCAATAATCCAACCTAAGGCTCGTCTTCTCATATTAATCCAACCTAGTGTTTAACCGAGAAAAATCCTAACTTTGACATCATTTAACTTGTATTGAACCCATCCTATAATTGACCTGATACAACAGGTTTCTCAACAGGTGACAATATGGATTCACCTCTTTACTATTTTTGTCTGGTTTCTCCTTCCTTCTTCATTTCTTCAACCCCTCTCCAATTTCTTCCTTTCTTGTTCTTCTTTCTCCTTATTTTTACTTTTTTTTATTTCCTTAATTTATTCCTCCCATCAAATCTAACACAAAATTAACATCTTCGGTCCAATCATTTCTGGAATTTTTAATTGATGTCTATGGTTCACACCTAAATGAGATGATCTTCAATACCCCTAGTAGTCTTCAGTCAGCTGTAACTTTTCCTTGCTATAAAGCTTTGCAGGGGACCTTATGAAGGGTAGGAAATGTGTAACCAAATAAACCCAGAAAAATCAAAATCTCAAACCCCAAAAAATTGGATTTGGTTTGAATTTATGAGCTTAATTTGGATGGATTAGGCGGGGGTGAGATGGCGGAAGGAGTGACGAGGTCTGCCGGAGCGGAGGAAGATAGGGAAGGTGGATGGTTGGGGTGGAGCCGTGGAGGACTTCAACGGCGGCGAAATTACTGAGAACATCGCCGACGTTTTTAAGAGACATGAAGTAGGTGCGTTTGCGGCGGCGAGGACGTTATGAGAGATGGCAACAGATTTCATGAAGGTTTTACGGTTTTTACAACGGGATACTGCTTCTTTGTTTTCGATCTTTGAGATGGGTATATTGTTGAGTGTTGAAGGTAAAAAGAATTGAAATTGGATCCGTCCATTATTTTTCTTCTGAATTTTGGGTAATATGTGAAGTTATGGGAATTGAAAATTGATGATTATGCAAAGTGATGATTTAATAAGTTTATGTGGTGGTGGGAATATAGGGGAATAAGTGAACGTTGATGGTGGCAATAAAGAGGAAGAAGAAAGAGTTGGGTTTGATTATAATAATAATAATAACAAATAATAGAAAGAAGAAGAATGTCAGGTGGTTTTAATTTTTTTTCTTTTATTTTTAAATAAAACTTGACCCGATCAATAGGTAGCCGGTTACTCGGGGTAGTGTAAGAAAAATGAGGGGATAAATCAGATTATTGTGAGTTAAAATAGACCATGGATTAATATGAGAATATGAGACATAGTTTGAATTATTGTCATGAAATAACCCAAAAAAAAAAGAGACATATAATCATGCCAGAATACAACTCCTCAAATTCTGGTTTAATTAAAAATCTACTATACATCATTTTCCTTATTCCTCTTTATTATAAGAAGTCATAACAACATTTATTTATGTCTTTAATACGGTTTACCTCCCTTCCCCCTTAATTCTTATAATGCTTGATTTGACACAAATAGGATTATACATTCTGTTGTACAGAAGCATTGTACATCAGACCCATATAATATATGATTAACAATCCATAGCCCATTAAAAAAAATAAAATTTTTACTTCAACAACGTAAAACTTTGTACTATAGTTCTCTCGTTAGCAAATGTTCCCCTTTCCCCCAAACTTGATCTTATATAATATTTCAATGTCTATAAACTCGTAAATAGTACGCACATGAATAATACGAGTTATTATTATATACAAAAAAAAAACATGAGCTTAAAAATTCAAGTTAAAAAGAATACGAGCTATTATGAGAAGAATACGAGCTACTTTGAAAAGAACACGAGCTTGAACTAAATTGTAATGTATGGAAAAGATAAGAGTTATTAAGAAAAGAGTATGAGTTATTATAAAAAGAATTCGAGCTAAATTTTATGTAATGTGCTTTCAAAAAAACACGACCAAATAATGCTTCAGATGTTATCGTATTTTATAACTAAATGACTATGAACTCATCAATTGTACGCACATGAAAAATACAAGCTATTTTTTTTTTTAAAAAAAATGAGCTAATAAGAATACGAGCTATTATGAGAAGAATGTGAGCTATTATAAAAAGAACACGAGCTTGAACTAAATTGTAATGTATGAAAAGAATACGAGTTATTAAGAAAAGAATATGAGTTATTATGAAAAGAATTCGAGCTTAAATTTACAGGAAATATAGTTTAAGAAAAACACGACCTAATTCAAACAGATTTGTAAGATGAGATTCCATTATTTATATAATCTAAATCCCGATAAAAACTCTATTGATTATTTCATGCTCCTTCAAAGTTTTTTTTTCCATTGATGATGATACCTTTTGATGTTTCATTTGCCGTTGAAGCTTCTCTCACCGTGATGGTAAAAATCAATTTAATTCATACTGATTCTGATTGAAGAATGGGAGATATAATAGTTGTTAAAATAATTTAAAAGGAGAAGATTAGTTAACTACATAATGGAGGAAGATGGAGATCAAAATATAGAAGCAGTTAGGGAGAGAAGAAGAGTTGAATTGAATTACGTAGTCTTGGTTTTAGGGTTTAACATATAAAAGTAGTTGAAGAAGACTAAAACAACCTTGGATGTACAATGCTATTGTACATCCAGTTGTATAGTCCATAAACTGTTGATTTGATGTTGAAGTTTATCTAATACACTATTTACATTATATCCATGCAGATTTTAACAAGACATGAGACAAGAGAGATTATAAAGTTCATATTTGAAGGTAATTTCCCTTTCTATCTACTATTGGTCATAAAATTGTTAATTTTTTCAAGTCTTAGTTACGTATCTCATTTCTTTTATGGTATACTTTACGGTTTTTGTTATTCATTCGTCATGGAAATTTGTCGACTTTGCTATTAATTCGTTATACTGGTAAGTAATTTGCCCACGTCATGTTTTTTTATATATAGATCGTATTGAATAAATAATCAAATTACTTTTTGATTTTGCAGGAATTCGTCATGCTCATATTTATCAAAGTTTTATCATTATGGTATAATCACCCCTTCTCATGCAAAAAGTTATAGTTCCCACGCATAAATTAGTTTTTTTACGGTAAGTTGTTGTTTAATTTCCTTCTTTTGATTGGTATCATTATATATCTTTGAAGATTTTTACTCTTATGATATAGTATCATTATATAAATCTAGGTAGTGTTTTGTTTACTTTGACTTGGTTTAATTCTAATTTTTCAGGAAGCATGGACAACAATTTAAAGACGATAAACGACACACCCACCATGACACCGAGGATAGCTACAAAAGTTAGGTTATGGCACATATACGAACTTGCCCAATACAATTTGAGATAGAAATTATGAGTGTCAGATATAAAAGTGAAAACTACTCTCGAGTTTAGCGCAAACTAATTTTCAAAAAGATAACATTATCATAAAGGGTGGAGTTATTATATAATCCTTAAATACAAAAATCTTAAATTAGTTACCGTGATCATATTTACTTTGTCATGGTGGACACACAATGTGCTAACCCATACATTAAGGCCATTTTTTCGCTTTTTAGAATGAATCAATCGAATCGAATCGAATCGAATGGAGTCGAATCGAATCGAGTTGAATCGAATCGAATGGAGTGAATCGAATCGAATCGAATCAATGGAATTGAGAATGATCGAATCGAATCAATAGATTTGTCTTTGAATCGAATCGAAATGAATAAAGTCAATTGAGTCGAATCGAATCGAAATAATCATATTAATATTATTAATAATAATAATATTTAATATTATTGTTATTATCAACTATAATAATAATAATAATAATATTCATAGTATAATACTATTTATACTAAAATTATTATTTTTAAGAAAAAAATTATAATATTATACTCCCTCTGTCCCGGTAATTTGTTGTCCTATTCCATTTTGGAGTGTCTCATTCAATTATTGTCCTTTCTATTTTAAGAATGAACTTGATGAACAATTTGATCATTCACACTCAATTTGGTCCGCTTGTCATTTTATAATTGGCCACTCCTCTTTCCTTGGTCTTTGTGCCAAAATCAAAAGACAACAATTGACCGGGATTGAGGGAGGAGTATATGAATAATCATAAATTATAATAATGAAAAAATTGTAATTTTTTACTAATAATATTCTTAATAACAATAATAAATAATAATGTCAATATTAATAATGATATTAGTAAAAATAATTGTTTCGAATAAAAACACTCAAGTAAGCGTTGCTCGAACTGGTCGGGTCAACGCGCTCTTCTCAGACGATGACACCTCGAACCTATGCTTGCTCTCTCCGGATGGATCTTTCACGCGTAACAAATAGGGCCTCAGAGGGTTCGCAATAGGCCCTTCTCTGATGCCTTACGGTAATGTTGGATAGTTGGGACCTTGCTTGAAGCTAAGGTTTCCGTGCCCTCTCATAGTAGCTCGAGTAGTCTTACTTTTAGAGAGAGGAAGTTGTTGGTGAGACGTATTTTACCATTGATGGGTGAATAATGAGGTATTTATAGATTTCTATGTGTACCTTAAATGATGGCTGGCAAGCATAGTTACCATATTCGCTATGAATACGCCTTATCGATTCGCGATTTGCTTATAGAAAATGTGTTATATGTATTTTCGAATCGAGTTGATAGAATTCGCTTTTAACAATTCGTGATTCGTAGAGTATCAAGCGAATCCGTAACCATGTTGGCAAGCGTGTTGACTTGTATGACCCCGTATTGGTTACTGGGTCAAGTCGGTTGGGCGTGCCCCATCAATAATATTAATAATAAATGTTATTAATTTTAATAATAATAATACCAATAATTATAACAACAACAACAACAATACTACTACTACTACTACTAATAATAATAACAATAATAATAATAAATAATATTATTATTAACATTAATAACATTATTATTCATTTTAACAACAACAACAACAATATTATTCATTTTAATAATAATATTCATAATAATAATAATAATAATAAATAAATTATTATTAACATTATTATTAACAATATTATTAAATATAATAATAATAATAATAATAAAGAATAATATTAAAAAAAATAGTATTATTGATAACAAAATTAATAATAACTATTAAATTTAAGATGAGTAAGGCTGAAATGAGTGAACTTAATGGAGTGAATCGAATCGAATCGAATCGAATCGAATCGAATCGAATGGAGCTGAATGAAATGAATCGAATCGAATGGAGTGAATCGAATCAATCGAATCGAATGGAGCTGAATCGAATCGAATCGAATGAATCGAATCGAATCGAGAAATGAATCGAATCAAGTAGGTGAAAATAAGCCAGAAAGAACAGGGCCTAAATTCACATAAATAAATAAAAATAGCTCAAATTAGTCGGGTTTAAATCGAGTCAATCTATCTGTATGATTAAAGTATTTTTACTTTAACCTGAAATAATTATCCCTTTTCGAAATTTCGTAAATAAAACTCTAATTAAATTAATAAATTTCAGAAAAATATAATTAATTGTATTTGGAATTAACTATATCTTAAAATCTTGAAGTCTATTTTTCTCTATTTTTTAAGACTACTACGTCGCTTTTTATTTTAATTGAATGTGCATTGCAGAGTCGAAGCGCGATTTACAGGAGTATTAGAGAGCCCATATTTCATAAAGTACTTCTAAACGCGTCATCGAAGATAGAAAATTGGATACTATTTTCAAAAAATTTATATTTTTATTGGAATTTGGATGTTAATATCCTATGTTTATGTATATGATTAGTAATATGGAATTAATCCTAAAATAAACCAAATAATGGCTTAATATTGCATGTCGAAATAAATATAAATACATTTACGAGATGATGGTTATTTACTCGTGCTTTTGGTGGGCATATTCGTTACAAGCTTGCAATAGGTCAAGTAATAATCCTCATGTGGGTAGATAAGACAAAACAAATTGTTACCCCCAAGACACTCTACTTTGTATTATCTAACCACACGAATAGTATTTGACCCGTAACAAGGCGCGGTAGATATGTTCGTCACAAATAAGAATTTGTGATGCCTCATATTATCTTATCATCTTCAATTATGGTATTAAACGTACATTCATACCACTTGACGGTAATATTTTATTTTAAAAAATATTATCCTATCTTTAGTTCAATTCTACATAAATCTAATCTCGAGAATGATCTTTAGTATAAATACAATCGTGAAAAGGCTTCACTTTTTTGATTTCATCCTACAATTTTGCCAAGTTTTGTTTTAGTTACACTGCCCCATGAGTTTGTAAGGTAATAGGTTTCAAGGAATTTGTAAATTGTAAGCTAATTCATACTTCATACCATGGGCGGAGCCAGGACTGAAATGTATCTAGTGCTAATATGATAGACTACGAAAACGTTTTGGTTTAAAAAAAAAATTCAACTCGTGACATACTTTTCTATTGAGACGTCGACGGATATTTACTATTTTAATTAATCTTATATGATTAATATCATTAAAATGTAGCATGATAAGACAATCTTGTAAAGATTAGCAAAAAAAAAAGCATGCTTTACAAAAAAAAGTTTTAATTCGGGAATAAACGATTTTTTCATAAATCAAACACTTTATAATGATGAAAATATAACATAATTAATAATTACTCTATTTAATTTGGATTTTGATAAAGACAAATACATAATATTGGAGTTTGTGATAATTGGCAATAAAAACTAGGGAAGGCTCATGTATTGGGAATTATACAAAATACAAAATAAATAAAGTTGGGTATTAATGAATGATGACTAGAAAAATTAAATAAGCAATTAGAAAAAAATGCTTCCAATAGGGATTGAACCCCAATCATTTGGCTGGTAGACAACACAACAACCAACTGTGCTTACATTGTAACTATGTCAACTTAATTTACTTATTTTTATTTGACATTTTATCTAGGACTATAGCCCTAGGAAATACGGGCTGCATCCGCCCGTGCTTCATACTCATCAGCTCAATTTTCTTTAATAACAGGCACTTGACTAATCTATAATCAAATTGAAGTCATTCACGTTCATACAAAAGTCGTAAACAAATAATTGGCAAATTTCTATCTCAACCATTACACTAATATACAGGGGCGATGCCAGGATTTTTTGTCCGGGGTAGCAAATTTCTAAGGCTATACTATTTGAAAATTGGAAATCCAAAATAGGTTATTTCGTACTATGCAACATATAAAAATTCAAATTACAAATTAACAATATATAATCAAATGGATGCATTGTAATAGATTGAATGAAGGTTTCATTTTATATTTTAACTTATCTGTATATATTATCTTTTAAAAATAATTTTGATTTTTGTATTGTAATTTACAACGAATTGAACATTTTTTAATGTAATGGGATAAACATTTTCTTAAAATTCAACTTGTTATCTGTACTTTTATTTTTCTACATTATTATGGGTCGGGCTTTATACTCCGTCATTAAAAGAATATTTTACCATTTTAGGGCAAAAATAAATCCTTAATAGTTAATATCCTAAAATAATGAATATTGACAATTTTAAAAATTAGCAAAAGCTAAATAAATTCAATAACCAAAAGTAAATCACGTATATTAAATAACTTAATAAGGAAGTTTATGGATTTGTTTGAGATTACCTACCCAAACAAAGAAACATTTAATAAGGTCATTGAAAAAGTCCAAAATAACCAAAACATTGACGGTAGTGGGTTTCAAACCCCAATCATTTTGACTGGGACACAACTATTTCTACCACTGAAGCACATCTATTTTGCTGTTTAACTTATGCGCTTCATTATAATTATTCTTTCCTTAATCACATTTGGGGTAGCTAAAACGCGACTTATTTATTGATTTTTTTTTCAAATGGGGTAGCGGCCGCTACCCCTTGCTACCTACTCCCTTCGCCCCTGCTGATATATCAGATAATTAACGACGAAAACCTTACAATTTTCACATGCACGAATGTTAGAATAAGTATACATGATATATCTTATACCTATCTTATTTACTTTCTATTTTTCACAAGCTCACTTAAAAGCAAAACACTATTTAGCTACCGTGCATCGCACGGGCACAAAATCTAGTTCTCTTTTAATTTCATCAATTGTTATTGAATTTCTTATTTTTATTATGAGTAGTTAATTTCTCCCTTGCTAGGACCAGGGGAGCCATGGATTTGTGACGGTCTTATATTAGGCTATGGTTCTGGCATAATTACTGTTTCTGTATTGTTAATTGTAGCAAATAATTGTGATTAATTGGTTAAGTGCACGTAACTAGTTAATTGAACCGGTAAACTCTGACCTAAGATCGAAAGCCTGGTGAGAGTTAGACCTGCTACAAACAATAGAGTGCCCTAATAAGTTGCGAGAGCCCGGATAGAAGCATTATAGGGCGAAAAGCGGACCGAGAGGACCTTTTCATGACCCTGCAGACCGTCTTATGACTGACCCTTGACCTTAGATTTGACTGTTCCATTTTCTATGGTGAACCGAAGTCCTAGCTCTTCTTCTTATTATATTTAAACTCAGTTCCTCGCTTTTTAATCCTCTTTCTCTACAACTTTTAGTTTAGTAAAACAAAACGAACAAACCCCATTTGGTTACTTAGACAGACTTAATTTGACAAGTAAAATGCTAAAAGCCTCCATGTGGATACGATCCAGACTTCTCTAACTATATTAGTTAGAGACCAGTTGGTTTATTTTTGATAGGTTGCGACAGCCGTATCAAATTTTGACGCCGTTGCCGGGGAGGCGGCGTATTTCTATTTGTTTAATTTTAGTTTGTTTTTTTTTTGTCTCAGGGAACTTTAGTTCCTTGAGACCGTTCTCATGCTACTTACCATCAGGTTTCCGCAGGATGAGAACGAGTCTTTTGGTGCATATATAGACAGGTTCGAGGAATGGCTCGATACAATAAATCATGGAAATTTGTCTGCCCTCCAGATTTGTTTGTCTATTATCCAGGGTGTAAATGACCCTACACGAGCATACCTCAACTCAATAGGTAAGGGAGACTTCAGTGGGAAACCTGTCAATGAGGTTTTGGAGTTCTTTGACTGGTTTGCCATTGAGAGCATTAAACCCACTTTCTCACTTCAGTCAGACATGGATGAGGCCGTGGGAGAGACCATAGAAACCATTTTAAAGAATGAAAAAGATATTAACGGGAACATAGAGGAGGAGACCATATGCTCAGTTGATAACCCCTTTTTTTAGGGTAATCTAGAACCCCTCTATGATAATTTTACAGATAGTGAGCCACATGAAAAAGACTTGATGGACTCCCTAGAGAACCCCTTTTGTGATGAGTCTTGCGTTAAGGAGAGTGAGGACGTGCGATTGGAAGGTCTTGAGGTCAAATGGGACACATATGACGATATAATATATGAGATTATCATGGGAGACCCCTTTGACACAATTGACTTTACCACCCCTTGCATTTGGGATGACTACCCACCTTCTCCTACTTTGCACTTGACTCCCCCATTTCACATAGAATACCCGTCTAACTGTGAAGTTTCTACTCGCTTGGTTTCGATGTTAAATGCTTCAGTGCTCCTTAATTTTCCCTCTTCTTTTGACAGCAGTAGAGGTAGACCTCCCAACCCATATGAATTAGTGATGAAAAATACTAACATGTTGGTTGTCGACGTTGGAGTCGGTCGTTTGTCTTTTATGCCTTATGGTTTGATCTTTGATGGTCCATGCTTAGCTAATGGGTGGAATAATTTGGTTGATTATTACAAGAGCTGTCAAAGAAAGTTCAGCAAGTTGAGACGGTTTTTAACTTTGTTTTTATATGCTCCTATTATATGTTGGTGCTACTTATGCTTTTGTATAGCACATGCGCAGATTTTCGACCGACTTTTGTGAGCTCTGAGTTGTTTTGATTATGCACATTTTTGGGTAATTATTTGGTAAGCTAGCAAGGTCGTGCGGGACCTATCTGAAACCAGCACTGACCGGGAGGCAACCCGGGTTGTACGACCTCCCCTTATTGTTGGCTGGTTTGGGGAGGTCCGTATTGTATAAATCTGTAAGTTTGATTTCATCTGCTTTATTTCATTTGCATTCATCTTGTTCGTATATCCTTTTCCCCTATATGTTGATGCTGTTGTTGTTTGATGAATAAAATGAGGGCATTGTATGATTTGGTTTGGGGAGGGTATACATATGTCTGTTTGCATCCATATGCATATTTATTGCATTTTTGCATGCATTTATTTAAAAAAACCAAAAAAATTGAAAATTTTCAAAAATACAAAAACATGTTTGTATTTATGTTTGCATTTAGCTTGAGTCTTAGGTTGAGTCGGAGTGGTTATATAACAATGATGACATTGCTTTTATACTCTTGCTAGCTCGTTTAAGCCTTGTACTGTTTGACACTCTATTTTGAAAAATTCATTTGCATAATCTATGTGTTTTTGATAATTTCTACCAAAGGAATAGACTTGACCTATATGTTGGCGAACTACTTACAAATTCTAAGGTTTAGAGCTTAATAAATTGGTGACATTCATGACCGGTTTCATTTAGGATGTGCGTAGTACTCCTTACAAAGCATGTAACATTAATTTGCACAAACATGAAATTTGTCTCTTTTTGCCTACATACACTCTGGTTGTGGTGGTGACACATGTGGAGAGACGACCTTTCCTTTATGTTTAACCTATTAGCTTCACATTACCCAAATTTGCGCTTTTTACCCATTTATTCAACTACATTCCTATATGGCTTACCCTTGTCAAGCTAATCTTGTTGATAAGTTTGGAAGTCTCGTTATGGTCAATCTATGAAGAATGCTTTTGTGTTGGAAGGAAGGTGAAAAAAAAATTGATGAAAATGAAAAATATGGAAAAAAAAGAAAAAAAAGAAGAGAAAGAAAACAAAAAACAAAAAATATGGAAAAGAAAGGAAGAAAAGAAAGAAATGAGAAAAATAAAAAGATGAAAAAATGGAAATTCATATTACTCCTATGTTCATTCTATTTATTGTGGGAGGGGTATTGTTGTGGTTGTGAGTGAGTTTATGCCACATTTGGCATTGTGCTTAATTTTAGATGTTGGATTAGAAGTGGAATATATTTACTTTTGGTTGTGTTTGGTGCTAGCTTGACTTCTACCTCCACATATCCAAATCATTTTTCCCCTTCTTACCCATTTACCTCACCTCACATTCATATGTAAGTCCTCGGCATGTGTCATGGACCTAATTTGGTTGGAGTGTATGTGTACGGTAGCTAGAGATATCTATCATGTTAGATTGCATACATACTTTTGTAGGTCGTAGTTAGGTGAGTGACTATTTTCCTCTCTCTCTTACAAAAAGTATACTCACCTTGTGCTTTAGTGAGAGATGAGTGACCCGTGAGAGTCCGACATAGATGGTCTTGCAAGGTCGACGGTTTGGTAGTCTTTGGTCATTAGTTTAACTCGGTTGCATTTGAATTCTTGTGCTTTAAGCTTTGGAATTCATTCCTTAGCAAGGGTGTACTATTGCATTAAATTGGTTTAACGACTCTTTTGTATAGTTAGGTTTGAGTTATATGTTGCTCCATTTGTCCCCTTTTCTGTGTCTTGGGTGTATTGCTTGCTTGGGGACACGCAAGAGTTTGGTTTGGGGAGGTTTGATGCGTGCCTTTTATATGCGATTATTTATCTATTTTGGCGCGCATTTTTGTGCTTTTTATATGCTATTTCATTGCTATATTCCCCGCGTTTGCTACTTTGGGTACATGTTATGAACTTGACAGGTTATTTGCCTAAATGTGCAAATGTAAGCCAAATCCTATCGAAAACGGTGAGATGAGCTCCCGTTCTTAGTCTTGATGTAAATGGAGCTTGGAAATCATTCTCTTGGAGTCCGCAGTGAAGTAAGGAAGGTTATCAAGTAAAATAAGAGCTTCACATTACTAGTGCCTACTTTGAAGAGCCATAACTCGAGTTTTACAACTGATAATCAAGTGATTCCAATTGAAGGTGAAATTTTATCCTCTTAGCTTTCCAACGCCACCAAAAATGCCCTATTTGCCCAAGTAACGAATAAATGCAGGTCATTTGAAGTTTGGTGCGTGTTGCAGGAAATTGTGTGACGCAAGTCGATCGACCATAACTGAGTGTCGATCGACCAAGCACCATTGTCGATCGACTTTGGTGAATTTGCACGACACGACAACTTATTTTGGAAGGACATGCATTGTGATGTTATCTATCGACATTGTGCTCTTGTCTATCGACCTTGTGTAGTCTGTCGATAGACCAAGTCCCTTTGTCGATAAACAGGTTGCATTGTTTTGGTCTTTCATACGTTGTTTTGCTTTCCTTTTTTTGGGCTTAGTATAGAAAGCTCCTGTAAACCTTTTAATTGGGTTATCAATAATTCTACAGTTTAACGGCTAAAACACATAAATTATCACCCTCCACAATTAACTTTGAAATTCCTAACTGTTTAGCGGCTAAAACACCTTCTTTGAAAGTGAGAGCTTTCGCAACAAGAATACTATTAGATACGCACTTTTTTGCTCCTAACACAAGGACTTTGCCATTATCTCCTATACAATATCCTAAAGCAGCTTTATTGTCTTCTATTCTCGAACCGTCAAAATTTAGCTTTAGGAAATCGTTTCTAGGTTTCTCCCACCAGATTTCTTCCCTACTAGAATTAATTTTAGTTAACTTGTCTTTTTCGGGATTGTTGAGATCCTTATGCCTAGTCTCATTCCAGATCTTAATGCTATTATTACATAAAATAATAATTTTGCTGATATTGAAATGAACATTGTTAAAGATAATGTCATTTCTATAAACCATGCATTCCACCAAATAAAGATAATTTTAATGAAATCATCTTTTGCAATTAAATCTTTGAGATAATTGAGTTTCATAAGAAAACTTGTACTTGTAACATTATCACAATTTGACAAAAAATTATTAAAGCTAATAATATTCATATCTTGGATAATTGAACCAATCAAGGGACATTCGTAGAAGAAATTAAATGATCTTTGTTTTCAATATGATGGTTGCACAAAACACAATTAGGTGGGACATTAATATGACTTTTAAGAAGTCTGTCTTTCGTTGGGAGGCCATCAACACAGGCTTTCCAAAGGAAAAAATTTAAGTTTGGAGGAATATTCAATTTCCAAATCTAGTGAAATTCACATTTTTCAAGACTTTGATCGAACAAACCTTTTGCTAACTATGTTGCTGTTTTGGTAGAAAAATTTCCATCTACGGACAACCCATAAAGGTGGGTATACGGAATATCATTATGAGGTAGTGGAATGTTAGTAATCTGGTTAACAAAGTCGTTGTTTACTAAATTGGATAATTTACAAACATCTCATTGTTTATCAGAGGTTATGAAATCTTTAACCAAAAGATTAAGACCACAGTTACTATCATCATCAACCATACTACTTGTAAATGGGTGTGAAAATACCCAATTATCAGACCAAAACTTAATGTTGCTACCATTACCTACCTTCCATCCCAACACTTTTCTAAATAGAGTCCGAAGACTCATAGTTTTGCGCCATTGCCAAGAAGAGATTGAATTAGGCTTATGATCAAAGAGTGAACAATTTCTCAAGTATTTTTTAGTTACCACTTTGACCCATATAATTTCCTTATCCATAAGAATTTTTCATAAAAGTTTCATTTGAAGAGCTTTATTAGCTGCTTTAGTAGATTTAATTCCTAAACCACCAAACGACTTTGGTAAACAAACTTTATGCCAACCAATCAAATTAGGAGAACGCTGGGAAGGATTCTTATTCCAAAGAAAGTCTCTATTAATTTTATCTGGTTTATTATGGATCGATGAAGGAAGGAGGAAGCTTTGCATTTGAAAAGTTCCCTTCGCGGCTAAATTAGCACTGACAAGAACTAGTCTACCTGCTTGGGATAAAGAATTCACTTTTCATTTCGATAATTGAGTGCAAGAAGATTAAATAATGCTCTCGAAAGTACTTTTAGTCACTCTGCTATCAATTATAGGACATCCTAAATACTTACCCAAATGAGCTTCCTTGTTCATATGAAGAATGCCTCTAAAGGATTCACGAAGAGAACGCTCAATATTCCTACTGCATTGAAAAGTGGATTTGTCAAAATTAACAAATTATCCGAAAATCGTGAAAATTTTATCTAAAATAGACTTAATAGTTCTACAACTCTGGTTAGAGGCTTTAGCAAAAATGATACTGTCATCCGCAAAAGTGAGAAAAAGGAATTTTGTCCACCCCGAATCCAATTCTAATACCAATATCACTAGAGCTAACATAACTATTTTTTTGTAGAGATCTTGCTAAAATCTCAGCGCACATAATAAATATATATGGCAAAGTGGGTCTCCTTGTCGAATGCCTCGAGTGGGTCTAAAAAACGTCTCCTAGTGTTCCATTTACTAACACCGAGTAAGAAATAGTGTTTATACATGCCATAATACATGAAATCCACTTAGCATTAAAACCCATTTGCTTAAAAGTTTCTTCGATAAAATTCCATTTTAGCTTGTCGTATGCTTTCTCCATATCAAGTTTGATTGCAATCCAACCTTCTTTGTCTTTTTTACGTTTAAACGATTTGAAAATCTCGTGTGCTAAAAGAATATTATCTTGAATGGACCGATTAGGTGTAAAAGCACTTTGAAACGGGTGTATAATCTTATGCAAGACACTTCGAAGACGACTACCCGTGATTTTAGAAATAATTTTATAAATTGTTGAACAAAGACTAATCGGGCGAAAATGGTTTGTTGTTTGAGGATTTTCAATTTTAGGAATCAATGCTATGAAAGTATGATTTACTTCTTTTAATATATTCCCAGAATGGAAAAACGCTAAAACTGCTTTAGTAACATAATTTCCTATGATATCCCAATAATTTTTTAAAGAACTCGGCAGAAAATCCATCGGGACCTGGACATTTATCAGCAGCTAAACTAAACACAGTTTGTTTAACCTCTTTCATACTAATATTACTAATAAGAAATTTGTTATCTTCATCTGTAATTAAGCCACTAATAGACTTAAAATCCTCATTTTTGTCGAAATTACAAAGTTGATTTTTTGTGAACCTAAGTTTAAACTCGTCAGAAATTTCTTGTTTACTAAGTTCTTGATCAGTAATACAAGCACCATTCTTATTAATAAACTGCTTAATACCATTTCTACTACATCTAATCGTGGCATAACTTTGAAAAAACTTGGTATTGTTATCTCCAAAATTCTCTTTGGTTATACGAGATTTTTGTTGCCAATAGACACGTTTATAGTCAAGAAGTGCATCACGCTTTTTCAGCCATCTCAATTATGCGTTTTCTAAATGGGTAATATGAGAAGAGCGTAGTTGTTTTTAAATATTTTCTAACTTTTTTTCAGCAATTGAAAGTTGTCTAAAAATATTACCAAATGTAGACTGATTCCATTTCTTAGCCTTTTGTTTTAAAATTTTGAATTTTTGAGAAAGACAGAACATATACGATCCTTGAAACTGATATTGCCAACAACTTTTGACCATTTTACTAAAATCATTCCGGAGAGTCCACATGAGGTCAAAACGAAAAGGAGGGGCTTTCGTATGAACTTGATCATGAAACTTCACAAAGATAGGACAATGATCAAAGCTAGTAAAAGCATGATGTACAAACTGCATGTTTGGATAACAACTAATCTAACTAGGAGAGGCTAAAGCTCTATCAAGAATTTCAAAAACATTTTTGATCAGAACCGGTTTTCTTTTTTCTCCAAATAAAAAAATTACCAGGAAAAGGGAGATCTATAGAATTGGTATTATTTAGAAACTTAACCAATCTTAAACAACGAGCATTAGTAACCTTTGCACCCCCTTCCTTTTCACTAGGATTCTTAATCTCGTTAAGATCCCCTAACAATAGGAAAGGTAAATTAAGATTGATGATAAAGTTTTGGAAATCATTCCAAAATTCAGTCTTCTCAGCAGGTTGAGCCGGAGAATAAACAAATATAAGGCAAAAAATTACGTTCTTTGATAAGTCACAAACTTCACAAGCAATGCACCTTTCTGATTTAAAAGAAACATTTATTGAAAACTTCACGAAAACAGATTGTTTCCAGAGTAACCAAATACTTCCGGACAAACCTATACTTTGAATAAAATCACATTGATTAAATCCAAATTTGGTAATTAAAAGTGAGTCGGGCATATTAACTGATTTAATGTCACATATAGCTAAGATTTTTTAATTCCGTTTGAAGAACAAAGAAAATTAATTTCTTCACAAAAGTTCTTTCTTTTAGTACCTCTCGTATTCCAGAAAGCAATATTCATAGTGAAAAATTAGTAATAGTGAAAACCATGATAGAACTAAGTGCGGCAGGAGCTAGGCGTAGGGGTCACTCAATTTTTGTAAGCCAATGTTGGACCATATAGATATATGATAAGTTTTGATAATGACAAAAGTGTGCTTAATTTTATATATATATATATATATATATATATATATATATATATATATATATATATATATATATATATATATATATATATATATATATATATATATATATATATATATATATATATATATATATATATATACTTGTGCTTGTAATCGTTTGTTTAGTCGTGTTAGATTAAGCATGGTTACATCATTGACAAGCAAAGTTATAGTTGGTTTATCTATAACTTTGAAGATTTGTGAAGTCAACGTTCAAGTAATGTTATAGCGGCTTGAGCTATAACATTGAAGATTCTTAAAACGTCATAGTAATTGTAACAAGTTTCAAGTATGATGATCACTCAAGCAAAATGCTCAATCAAGTCTATAACAAGCTCAAGATGAAGAGCTTATGATCAAGATAAAGAGATGATCCTACCACTGAAGATCTCTAAGAAGATTAGCTAGTATAGAACATCGTCTAATAATGGTATCTTAAGAAGTAATATTGGGAAGATAAAATTATAGCTATTTCACCTATAACTTTATTTACCAAACTTAAGGTTATAGCCATTTCTTCTATAACTTTGGGTTGCATTTTAAAGGCACGATTTTAATAATTTTAAAATCAATTTTCAAAACATAAAATTTTTCAAATATGTTTCGAAATCATGTCTGTATATAATAGAGATGAAATACGGTTTGCTTAAAATGAATAATTTACATTATCCTATTGGTTAGTAAAACGACTTATGAGTCGTCATGCTACCTAGGATTGGCTAAGTTATCTAAACCTAACCCTAATCTACTCCTTGATATTTTGACCTAGGGTTTCGGCTAAGATGGGCTTATGAGCCGTGTGGATGCCGAGTTAACTCCCTATGCAAGTAAATATTATTAGGTCAAATCCATAATATATTGCTATAAGATATTTTCATATCTTATCAATTATATTAGATTTACTTTATTTACTTAATCAAAATATTTAGTAGATTAAATTAAGAAGAGATAAGATTTGTTTCTTATGAGACAAACTACCATGCCTCACGGCATACTTAGGGTTTCGACCAAAACCCTAGTTTCTCTCTTCTACTATATATACGCATGATGTTCATTGATCCAAATAAGCTTTTCGAAATATAAAAATTCCTTGCAAACAAATTGAGTTTAAATTCTAATCGAGTATTTTATTTGTTTTGCATTTGAAAATCTTTTACGAAAAATCGTGCTCTTTAATTTGCGTATTAATTCTTAAGGTTACGTTATAAGATAATAGTACTTCATATTGTTTCTACTCGTTCAATTGTGTGAACACCTAGAAGAACAATCAAGTGCTTTCTTAGTAACTTAAGATAGTCAAAACCGAATATCTAGTGATATTCAAATTGAGTTATAGCTAGAGTTACTTATACGAGTGGGTTGATAATTTTGTAATCCG
This sequence comes from Silene latifolia, assembly GCF_048544455.1. Taxonomy (NCBI): domain Eukaryota; kingdom Viridiplantae; phylum Streptophyta; class Magnoliopsida; order Caryophyllales; family Caryophyllaceae; genus Silene; species Silene latifolia. The sequence goes on along the minus strand of NC_133536.1, from coordinate 156,588,395 downwards.
GAGAAAGGTACTAAAATTATTAATCGAGAATAGTGGACGCAGGCTTCAACCTGTGAAGCTAAACCACTTCAAATATCGTGTGTCCTTGAAATTTTCTTTATCGTTCATTTCATTACGTTTATAAATCGTTTAGTTAATTAGTTAAAATTTAATCAATAAACTTTAAGTAATTAATATTTAGATATAAAATAAAAAGTGGGCATAAGTTTTTAAATACTCAATTCACCCCCCTCTCGAGTATTTCGACTTGGATAGACTCTTCAATTGGTATCAGAGCCTCGTGCTCTTGATTGCCTAACCGCAAAGAGGCTGATCCGTCTATCTCTTTATCTTTTTATTTTATTTTAATTCTGCTGCCTTACATCTGTGAAATGGATTCCAAGTATCTGAAGTGTCCTATCTTTGATGGGAAGAATTATGGACTATGGAAAAACATGATGACACACTACATAAAAGGACATGATTGGGAGTGCTGGAATATCGTTAAAACGGACCAAATAAAATTTTGATCGTTGGGTCTACTGAAGGCACTACCTATGAGAAGAAAGAAGAAGACTATATTGAGGCTGATTACAAGAAGGCTGGAAAAAACTCGAAAGCGATAAGCCTGTTTCAAAACGACATGACATCGACTGAATTCGATCGTTTTTGTTCTTGCACTTCGGCCAAGGAAAGATAGGATGGTCTTGAATTGGCCTATGAAGGAACGTCAGCTGTTAGAAAATATCGTATTGACTTACTGATTCAAAAATACGAACTTTTTAAAATGGAAAAGAATGAATCACTCGATAGAATGTCAGCACGATTTTCTACTATCATTAATGAGCTCAAAAATCTTGGGAGTTTGACCAAGAAATGGCATTTGACCAAGAAATAGAAAAGAAATGGAAAAGAATGAATCATTCGATAGCATGATAGCATGTCAGCACGATTTTCTAACTTTTAACTTCGAGGATATTGCTAGGAAAGTACTTAGGAGTTTGACCAAGAAATGGCGTCCCAAGATCACGGTTATGGAGGAAGTTAGAGATCTCACCTCTCTACCTTATGCAGAACTAATTGGAGCTCTTATGGCTTATGAACTCGTCCTGGATGACGATGAGGCCGAGTCCAGTAACAGTAAGAGCATGGCTCTACAGGCTTCTGCTAAGGAATATGTCGATGCTGAAATAGAGGACGAAACGGTTTTGTTTGCTAAACGATTCAATAAAAGATTTTTTCGAAATAAGCAAGCAAAATCGTTTAATAACAACATGTCCTATAATAAGAAAAATTCTGAGTCTAAGAATACGTTTGCTAATAGAGGATACTTCAAGTGCGAAGAATCCAGTCATATGATTAAGGATTGTCCCACATGGGAGAAAATTAAAGACGAAGCAAAGCGTGAGAAGACTAAGAAAGAGTTCAAACAAGTAATGATGGCATCGTGTTGGGGAGATCTTGACACGGAGGACGATGAAGGATCTGAAGAAGAAGACGTTGCTAACCTATGCCTAAGTAACGTAAGCCTTGACCTATTTTCAGACGATGATAAAGATAGCGTGGACTCCTATTGCTGCTTCATAGGAGATTGAAGAAGAAGAAGAAGAAGAAGAAGAAGAAGAAGAAGAAGAAGAAGAAGAAGAAGAAGAAGAAGAAGAAGAAGAAGAAGAAGAAGAGGTAAGCTATCTTGCACTTAAGAAAAGCGTTAAGAAATTGTCTAAGAATGTTTTAATCGAATAGTTTGAGCAATCTCTTGATAAATGTCATGAACAAGATCTGGAGTTGAAAGATTTAAAAGAACAAATTCTCGATATTGCGGAAGAGAATCATCTCCTTAAAGCCAAGGCCAAGAAGCTCAAATCTAAAGTTACAGCCAATATGGCTACAACTTCATATGTGACAAATGCTGAGAAAAAGGTTCTTGAGTCTAAACTTATAGCTAATGAAGCTATAACCTCAGATCTGAAACTCAACATTAAGCATCTTCAAGCTAAGGTTACAGCTAGTGAAGCTATAAACTTAGAATTGAGGAAAGTCAAAGAGCTTCTTGAGTCAAAGGCTACAGCTAGAGAAGATGTGATCTCAGATCAAAAGAAGGAAATTGACTCTCTAACTCAACAATTGAAGGAATCCCAAACCGTACTATTAAATACAAAAAAAATGCATACTGAAATGGTACGAGTTCTTGACAAGATATTCCAAAACTTTCGTGACAATTATGAAGAGACTCATCCTCCCAAGGTTGTTGACTCAGACCATTCCAAATGCAATAAAGAGATCCAGTCTTTAAAAGACTTACTCTTACATGCTAGAAAGGTCCACGAAAAGTGGGAAGGTAGCACACGTGTCCTAAACTTCCTAACTGAGAAATCGGATAATATAAAAATGGGATTAGGACATGAGTGCTATGGTCGTAGAGACCACTCTAAATACAAATCAACTCCTTCCGAACGAGATTTTAGGAAGAGAAAATATGTCAATCTACCAGAATATTTGATTTGCAATTACTGTGGTCATACGGGTCATATCCAAGAAAACTGTGTCAAATACGTTCAGGATTTAAGAAAATGAATCAACTTTGTTAAATCAATTGGCACTGTTGTAGAGGATAATGACTTCCTCCTATCTGAACCTAGTACGAGTGAAGAACGTAACAATAATCATCGTTGGTTCTATGATATGGGCTTTGACTTTAAGAAGGCTACCGAATCAAAACAATCACCTAAGCCTAAAGAGTCTTTCAAAACTAAGGCTTCCCCAAAGCAACCTGAAAGTCTACGTCAAGAAGAACCCAAAATACAACCAAAGACGGTTCCTAGACAAGCCTATTCGTTTACAAAATGAAAGATTATTAGACAAGGTTAGGCTAGAAAAGATTTAGTTTTTAGAGTGACTAACGTCAAAGGACCAAACTTAGCTTGGGTACCTAAAAAATGTATCTAATTATTTTGCATGTTGTGGTGAAAGAAAATAATCTATGGTACCTTGATAGTGGATGTTCAAGGCACATGACTGGAGAAGTTAATTTATTTCTTTCACTTGAACCCTTCGACGGAGGTAAAGTTACATTTTGTGACAATAAGAAGGGTAAGGTTATTGGTATTGGTAAAGTTGGCATATCCTCTTCTCATGCTATTAGTGATGTTTATCTTGTTAGTGGTATCAAGCATAATTTACTGAGTATCTCTCAATTATGTGACAAGGGAAATAAAGTTGTTTTTTATTCAGATTCTTGGTGGATAATAATTGAAGGAACAAGTAGTGTTGTGCTTGAAGGGCAGCGTAAAAGGAATGTTTATATGATTGATTTAAATAATATTCCTACTAACTCGTTTACATGCATGAAATTTACAGCGGATGATCCTTGTCTTTGGCACAAAAGATTTGCTCACATTAGTTCATTAATTTTGAATAAATTAAAGAGATGAGATTTGGTTGAAGGACTTTCCTCAATCAAATTTGATCACTAAACTTTATGTGACTCGTGTTCTCGTTGCAAACATGTGAGATCATCATTCAAACCTAATACAGTGGTAAGCGCCAATGAACCACTAGAACCCGTGCATATGGATCTATGTGGCCCAATGAAGGTAAGAAGTAGAGGCGGATCCAGGTATGTCTTCGTTCTAGTTGATGATTACTCTAGATATGTTTGGCCAATCTTTCTCAATTCAAAAGATAAAACTTTCGAAGAGTTTGTAGTTCTAATGAAGCTTGCCCAAAATAAGTATAAATCAAAATTAGTTTCTATCCGTACGGATCACGGCACCGAATTTGATAATCATGCTTTTATAGAATATTGTAGGGAAAACGGTGTAGGACATGACTTTTCTGCACCACGAACTCCACAACAAAACGGTGTTGTTGAACGTATGAATAGAACACTAGAGGATATGGCACACACAATGTTATTCTGTAGTGGTCTACCTCGTAATTTTTGGGCTGAAGCTATTAGTACTGCATGCTATGTTCATAATCGAGCCTTGATTAGACCTATTCTCAAAAAGACTCCCTATGAGCTTCATAGAGGACGTAAACCTAACATATCACATCTACGTTATAGCATCGGGAGTAAATGTTTTGTCCATAATAATGGTAAAAATAGATTAAGCAAATTTGATCCCAAAAGTGATGAAGCTGTATTTGTTGGCTACTCTAATCATAGCAAAGCATATAAGGTTTTTAGTAAGAGAACCTTATGCATCGAAGAAAGTGTTCATGTTATCTTTGATGAGAATAATATGTTTGATAAACCTGAACAGAATGAGGAAGAAGATATGAATGAACCAGATTTCCGTCTTTCTAGAAATGATCCTCCAGAGCTGGATGAGGAAGATAAAGAAATTAAAGGCACTAATGGTGAACTTGGAAGTCCTTCAAATGACAAGGGAAAGAGAGCTAAGATTATAGTAGATGATACTATAACCTCCTCTAAAAACAAGAATTTGGAAACTAAAGTTATAACTGATGAAGCTATAACTTCAAATCCAAACCAAAGTATAGAATCAAGAGTTATACCTTATTCTACTATAACTCCGGGATCGGATTCAGGGGGAACAATTCTGGGATCTCAGTCATTCGAAGAAGGTGACCCCAGTTCAAATGATGATGATGTGCCTCCAACTTCTAAGAAATGGAGATATAAAGATTCTCATCCCATGGAGAGTATTCTTGGAAGTTTAAAGAAGGGTGTTCAAACTTGAAGATCATTGAACAACGTAACTTTTGTTCCTTATACTCCTTCTTCTCCACTATTGAACCAACCAACATCAAAGAAGCTTTAGCTGAACCAGATTGGATCGTTGCTGATACGTGCATAATGTATAGTCTTTTTAGCCTATTTTAGCACGTATCTCCATGCATTTTTGTACTGTTTATATAGTATTATGCCCCGAATTGGCTACTTTGGTTAGTTTTGTCCGTTTTGTAGAAATGAACGTGAAAGTAGTGGAATCGTACCATTTTTCGTCCTTTTTGCATGCATTTTGAGGAGACGGGATTTTCTAGAATGAGTTTCTGCATTGGGATGCGTGAAGGCACGGTTTACGAGGCAGTTGGGCACGAGTCTAAGCTGATTTGAAGGAAGAACATTCGATCGAGTGGTTTTATTACTCGATCGAATGGTTTCTACGTCATTGGTTGATCGATCGAGCACTTTCATACTCGATCAAGAAGTGCTGAAAAGAGAGGTTACTCGATCGAGTAACTATTCTACTCGTTCGAGTATATTTTCTGGAGTTTTGCTCGATCGAGTGGATTTATTCTACTCGATCGAGTGGTTTGGTCTGGCATGGGCTTTAATTAGCCCGTAAGCTTGTTTTAGCTTTTGGACTTAGTTTATTTTCTATTTAAACGCAACTTTACTAGGTCATTAGCAATCTTTTAATCTTATCATCGATCATTTTAGCTTTCACAGAAAACACATTACGTTGCTTTTTCCCTTTTCTCCGTAACTTTGTTTTCGGGGTTTTCTCGCTCGGATTTGATTGTTCTTTACGCCGGATTCTCACGATTGTAATCTCTTTCTCCTTTCTTAATAATAATCTCTATTTCGTTTACTTTAATTCTTTGTTTTGCTCTATTTAAATTCTACCTTAATCCACTTTTATGCAATTTAATTATCGTTTTAATATGTTGAATGTTGGTTATTTATCTACTGTTACTTTTGATAGTATTAATAGCGATATGAGTAACTAAACTTGTTTCATGTTGGTATTAGGGGATCTACGGTAGAAATGTGACGATGTAGTGAATAGTTTAGATGAATTAATTGTGAGATTCTGTCACCATAGCAATTTAACTGTATTTTACCGACTTAGTTGAGTGTACGCTTCTGAGTCACCCCTTTTAATCTGGCTAAACTTAATCCTAGATTGGAAGATTGGACTAAATAGGCCTGCTATGAACAGTAGACTACCCTGACGAGGACGAAAGTTAAGTTAGTGGAAGTTTAGGATAGAAAGTGGACCGGAAGGACCTTTCCATATCCGTCTCGCATTAATTTGTCTAAGTTGTTTACAGTTGAGTCACTGGACTACCGTAGTGAACCGAAATACTGACATGACCCTTCTCTATTTGATAGTTTAATCCTATTTCTCTGCCTTTACTGCTCTTTTATCTGCTTCTCTTTCCTTTAAGCTTTTAGTTTAGAAAACCAATTTAAACAACCCCCCATCTGTGACCAAATAGACGGACTTTTACAGATATCTTGCCTCCCTGAGGAGATCGACCTGACTTCCCTAGCTATATAGTTAGTTTAGTTAGTTTATTTTTGATAGGTATACGACAAATTACTGTCAAATTTTGGCGCCGTTCGGGAGGCAATTGCCCTATCTGTCTTTGTTTCGTTTATTTTATCCGTCTCGGGGAATTTTTATTCCTTGAGGCAGTTCTTATTTATTTTCTTTCGGTGTTGTTTATGCCCGTGTCGAGACGGGTTTAAGTTAGTTGCGGTGATTGAGCGGAGAGACTATTTAGGCATAGACTCCGTCTGCAAAGAGAATCACGAAAGGAAGCCTTGAGTACTTTCGAACCAGAGCTTCAACATTTTCTTTTCGCAGAAGACCAGTCTTTAGTAGAAGACATTCCTATTTCTGCCGATCAACAAGTAAAGATGCCGAACATTGCTAGTCACTCGGAGCCTAAAGTAGCCTCAATTCCAAAGGGTTTCAATCTCCAGACTGAGGATGAGAATACATTTGACATCCGTCACTCCTATATCAATCTGGTGGAGAGAAACCTCTATAGAGGTGTGGTAGGTGAAGACTCGAGGAAGCACATGGAGGTCTTTACGAACTACTGTTCTACTATCCCCGCCACAAAGGGGGTAACTCAAGACAAGATTAAGGAGGTGTTGTTTCCTTTTTCTTTGACTGACTCAGCCAGGGAGTGGCTGACTAATCTGGACCGCGCGGCCGCAGGGGTTACCAACTGGGAGACCCTTGTTCTTGCTTTTTACAAGAGATATTTCCCTCCACAGCGCACCAATCAGCTGAGGGCAAAGATCACAAGTTTCAAGCAAGCACCTGATGAAACTTTATATGAAGCATGGTCCCGTTTCAAGAAGTTAGTGAGGTCTATTCCTCACCATGGTTTCTGTCTATCCAGTTCTACAATGGGCTATATGATGATCATAGAGCCATACTTGATGCGTCATCTAATGGGAGATTCCAAGAGAACACTAACGATGATAAGGGATGGGCCCTTATTGAAGAGATGGCGAATCACAGTGCTGAGTATGGAAACCCGAGGGATTGTATTAGGACAGTTCATGCAGTTGATAAGCAAGTCGTGGCTTAGCTGGAAGCCATGAATGCTAGATTTGACAAGTTGGAGTTACATTCTGCTGGGGAGCCTCAGACGGTCCATTTGCTTACTAGAGGGGAGAACGTCACATGTGAGAGGTGTGGTAGCAACGACGACCATATCTTGTTGGTCATCTTCTTAGAGAAGGAACAGGTCCTTGCCTTTCAACAATATAGGCAAGGAGGCGGTTCCTATTATAATAACCAAGGGGCAGTCCATCCCAATTTGAGGTGGACAAGTCAAAATGTGCTTAATCCTACCCCTCCTCCGCACCAGCAGCAGCCGTATGTTCCTCCACATAAGAATCAACAAGGCTTTCAGAAGCCTCCTTCATTCCCTCCTCCCAATCACGGTGCATCATCTTCCGTAGGGGTGAGTGAGATAGGTGAGCTAAAGAGACGGTGTTGCAATCTGTTACAAAGCAGTGGCAGCTGAGTGATCAACAGAAAGATGCATCTATCAAGGCTCTTGAAACTCAAGTTACCCAGTTAGCCGCGAACCAATCTGCAAGGAAACCGGGTCATTTACCGTTACAAGCTGACAAAAATCCACATGAGACGGTAAATTTAATCAATTTGAGAAGCGGTCGTTCATATGAGGGACCGGAAGTGTTGAAATCAGACCCGAGGAAGGTTATAACTGCTGATGAACAGTGTTCTGGTGAAGAAAAGGAGTTGACGGCTAAGAAAGTACTCGATCGACTAGTTTCTGGAGGTCGATCGAGTAACATTGCTGAAGAAAGTACTCGATCGAGTGGAATTTCTACTCGATCGAGTGAACAGGAAAAAGGAACTGCTCGATCGAGTGAAATTTATGCTCGATCGAGTGACTTTGTTGAAGAAACTACTTGATCGAATGGGATTTTTAGTCGATCGAGTAGTATGGATAAGGAATACCTTGATCGAGAGCCTGCTAGTGCTCGATCGAGTGAGAAATCACCTGAAAGACCTCGTGCGAGAGGAAAGAAGCGTCCGAAGGACTTGGAGCTTGATCCGGCTGACACGTTGGAAGAGAGGAACAAGGGACTCGAGATACCCATCACGGTTCCCTTCCCGAGGCGTCTGCAGAGTACTAAAGCTAATCAACAATTCGGCAAATTTGCCGAAATCCTGAGAAGTTTGCAGGTCACTATGCCATTCGCCGAACTGCTGACACAGGTACCCTCTTACCTTAAATTTATGAAAGAAATTTTATCGCGTAAGAGGCACATTCATGATCATGAGACGGTAGCTTTGACTGAGGTAGGGACGACCCTAGTTCAGAATAAGTTACCTCCCAAACAGTCAGACCCGGGTAGTTTTTCGATTCCGTGTCATATCGGTACCCATTTGATTGATAACGCGTTATGCGATCTTGGTGCTAGCGTGAGTGTCTTACCATTGTCTCTGGCTAAGAGACTTGGTTAGACAAAGTTTAATTGCACAAATATGACTGTTCAGATGGCCGACCGTAGCATATCACGGCCACTAGGTGTAATAGAAGACAAAGTTTAAAAACGAAATACCCTCTGTTTTGTTGATTATCATTCAGTTTGAGACAACTTGAAGCTGGTAACGATGTAATGAGTAATGTATTTGGCAATTTTCTGATAAAATTTGTCGTAAAAGTTCTTCACAAAATTTGTTTACCTTTGAAAAAAAACAGTCCGTCTTTTGCGGTAAGTGTTGGTGTGTCAATCTCTTGGTTAAAGCTTGTTCCCTTGCAGCATGGTGAAAACCAGAGGCCTACCCAATAAGAGGACTCGTCCTAATGTCCAACTTGAGACGGGTCAGTCAAGCAGTGGACCCGTAGTTCCACCGGTGGAGGCATATCCTTTGTAGCCTTGATGAGGCGTCCTTTCTGACCTACTCGGTGTGTGAACCCCGAGATTTTAGAGACCTTGGGGATTAGGGGAGACATAATTCATATATTTGAGATTTTGGGAATGGAGGGGTTATATCATTTAAGGAAGAAGTCCTACCCCCATCTGACCTTAGAATTCCTGAGCTCGTATGAGTATGATAAGAAGGAGAAGACCGTCTCCTTCCGTCTCATGAATGAGGATCACGAGCTGACTTTGGATGAGTTTGCGGGCCATCTGGGTTTGGAGGAGGAGGGGACGGGATACCTGAGTGATGTGGCTAAGAATAGTGGTTCCCCTCTTTACCTTCCTTTCTTGACTGGCCGACCTACCCCTAGTGCCAGTGCTATGTTGATCAATGATGTGCAGCATGTTTCCCTTCGTATGTTCCTGAGGATGATGACTTGTTTGTTGTATGCGAGAGATGATGTGAGTAAGCTTAATTCTCATGAGGTCATGTTACTTATTTCTTACCTTAACTTGCACCGTAGGAAGCCATTTTATTATAGTGCTCCAGGGGTAGTGTGCTCTAGTCTGGAGCGTATGGCACAGTCTGAGACCCGACACATTGCTTGTGGGGCTATAGTGACCCGCCTAGCTCAGCGACTGGCTGATTTTGAGGCCCCACCTCCTGAGGGGGATGAGTATGTGGAGACAGTTCCTACCATGGACGCTCAGTATTGGCGTCAGAATAGGTGGTTGAGGAAGTTGGATGACGGGTCTTATGCCTGGAGAGTGAGGGGATCTATGTGGATGGTACTTCCAGACCATGCCTATCTCCTTGTTGTTGACCATTTGGCTGAGTGGGAACCCTGTGCTATACCTAGGCCTGAGCCCCAGACCTATCTGATTGATCCTACCATTCTTTTGGACCTACCTGAGCCGGTCACCGTGCCTGAGGGACAGCAGCATGCACCTCCCTGTGGACAGCGGGCCGCCCACGGGGGCGCTTGGTGAGAAGGTCGAAAACAAGCGTTTGCATTTTGTATGGAGTCGCCACCAATTTTTATGGGAAATTGGAACCGTTCGAATACCTCATGTCATGTCAAGACATAAAGCAGTGACATGAACACTAAGCAATCGTTACCCTTAGCATTCTATGTCTAGAATGACTCTCGTGGATGCAATGAACACGGGTGCTCACGGAGATCTGGAGTAAGGAGTGAGGGTACGTATTAGGAAGCTCTTTTGATCGAACACCTAATCCCGCCCGCCTCGATAGCGGCCTCTACTAATGATTAGGGAAGTTATTCGTACTTGATATATCGTCGGCTATATGCATGCAATGCAACATCCATGGATTAATCCTAACATGTGAGAATTAGACTAAGTCGGTTGACACGTAATTAGCATACAATTGGGGTCGAAGTAGGAATTTAATGCTCAATTACATGTGAAAGCATTCAAGCAATAAAAGAAATACAATAATTATAAATTACAATAATGAAAATTACATTAATTACATTGGATTAGGCGATTTATGTCCAAAATACCTTCAAAACGGATAATTTGAGAAAAAGAATAAAAGAACGAATTACGAACAAGAATTAGCGTGATATTACGGATAATAGTTGATTATACACAGACTAATTAAACTAAGTCAAGGCAACAACGGAGTTCAGAGACAGAAATCATCCTGGAACAGGCGCAGCAGAGCTGCGCCCTCTGGAAGAGGCGCGGCGATTCTTTGCGTCATTCCCAAGGGTGAGTTCTCGGGCCGTGTGAAGCCGAATCGCAAATCGTTAATGTCAATTGATGATTTTAATGGTTAATTGATAATAATTACTCGGATGAAAGTGGTTAACATGTTGTTTAACATATGAATGGGTCATAAAACAGTAAAACATGAATGAGACGGAATTAAACGGATTAATTTACATGAACGAATGATAGACATTAATGAGTCCTCTGTTGAAATCAATTAACTAGGTTAGATATAATGATATATGACGAACTAATGATGAATACATGACAAAAGACAGGTTAGAATGTATCAATGACGAGTTCCAGAGATTCAATATGGATGAATCGAACCTCCAAAACCCGGGTTTGAATTGAATGACGAAAACCCGCAAGTATTGAATTACTTGGGATTTAAGTCGGATTAACAATGAATTATACGAATTAATGATGATGCTTAATATACATGTGAGTTATATACTACTTATGACGAAGAATTAACAGACAAACGAAACAATCAAAACAAGAGTGACGAATTACAGAGGACGAAGGAAGAAGAAAAAAAGAGAAGGCTGCGGCGGCCCCTCACGAAGAGGCGCAGCAGAAGCTGCGCTCCTTCAAGAGGCGCAGCGATTCTTTGCGTCTTTTTCTCGATTGTCGATCTTCGAAAATCCGTAAAAAAAGGTTTTAAAGATGGTTTTAGAAATCGGTTTTAATTGGTATTTTCGACGTGAATCTTACAATTGTGATACAATAATTAAAAGTACAATAAATAAAAAGAGAGATTATACACCCTCAGACTTACATGTTGACGAAACGAGAAGAACTAAGATATCGATTAGTGATGCTCGACGCGAATGCAAAGAGAGTGCCCTCGTAAGAGGAAAACGATTGAAATAAATTGATTAATTAGATTGATTATTGTGTAGTTGGTCAAATTGGTCGGTCATGCAACGGAGAGGCTGGTACCCGGAAGGATCCGAGCTTACGTGGTCGAATGTTCAAGCACATAGGCGCCAATTAGTAAGAACAAAGTCTAGAATGCAAAGGGAGAAGAGAAGGGTGGACACTCGCGTGAGAAATATGAGGAGCGAAGGCTCCTATTTATACTAATCACGTGACGGAATAGGGTTTCGGAGACTCTTTGGAAGTGAATCTCGAAAAGATATAAAAAAGATACGTGGAACATGCAGAGAAGGGCCTGGGAAGAGGCGCAGCAGCCACTGCGTCTCTTGGAAGAGGCGCAAAGACTGCTTTGCGTCTATTCCCGGAGGTTTCTCCCGCTGAAGAAAGATTTCCGCGTTTGAGTTATGGTAGGACGGAAATAATCCGATCTTCCTTAATATTTTATATGAATATTACGGGATATTATTTGCCAAAAGATAAAACTCGTGAAATATGGAATAGAAATATCCGGAACATTCCAGAACATTCTGACTCGGGATTTAACAGTTATCAGAAAATGGAGACGGTTTTTGACCCGGACTCCGAATGTACTCTAATTACTGCCAAAACGACCGTATCGGGACGTAGATGACAACTATGAGGTCGACATTAATATTTGAGCAATCACTTGACGATAATCTTACGAACTGTCAAAAATCATTCCGCGGATCAAACATGCGGCCCAATCATCACCGGGTGGTTTGCGGGATGTGCAGAAATGAGGTGTCTACAGAGCCCCCACTTTGACTGAGGCTTGGACAAGGCGAAAGTCAAAGTATAGCCATCAGGTCAATCGAAGATTACAACCTGACGACTATGGCGACGCGAGGCGGCTCAAGGGGTCTGAACCAAGGACCTGTCGTCGGGAACATTTTAGAGTCTGTCGACTATCGGGGAGGGTCGTTTAAAGTCCATTAGACTACGTAAGGAAGCTCGCCAGCCATAAGAAGAGACCATACCCGAGACTTAATCGAATCGCTGGGGAAACAAGAAATATTGAAAGCAGCAGGACGTCGGTAGAAACTGCTGGGGAATCCGCTTGCGTCGGTCTCAAGCGAACTCTGGCAAAACTTGAGGTTGAATCTGCTTGCGTCGGTCTCAAGCAAATTCTTGCTGGGGAATATATTGAACATCTTGATCGTCGTGGGAGAAATCTCGAATGAGCAAAGATCGCAAAAATACTATCTGCTATTTGGATAAAAGGATATGAGCGATCTTGCAAAATACTCTCGCACGGATAAAATGAATTGAGCAATACTGCAAAATACTACTGCGCTGGATAAAATGCGGGCCGGAACGAAAGGAAATCATCGAAACGGACCAAAAGAATATAATAGCGTCAAGGAAGAGGCGCACCAAAGATGGGCCCACAAATAACGAACTCATAACGAATTTTTGAAAATCCGTATGGAGGGAACACAAGGAAAAGGCGCAGCAAGAGCTGCGTCTCTTGGAAGAGGCGCAAAGACCGCTGCGTCTTTTCCCCAATTTGGCTTTCTGCGTAAAAACGCGAAATCGAAGGGATTGTATTCATTATTTGAAACACAATTCTTGCGATTTCTCTCTCAAATCTTCACCATTTCCGTCGAGGTTTGATCCAAAAGCTTGCACTAAACATGACTAATCGAGGTATGTATTCCAATCTTGCATTAATCCTCTACATTTGTTGAATTTTGAGCCGCGAGATTTAGGGTTTTCGACCCTTTTGATCGAAAATTTGGGGCTTTTCCCCCAAATGGATTTGCCATGCTAAATTGATGTTAGAAACGGATAGTAGGCAATGTTAGGAACATAACCATGTATTTGCTTCGAATTTTTGTCGAGTTTTGAGCTCTTGAGTGAATCTTGAGACGGTTTTACAGCTGAACCGCAAATTGCTTCGAAAATAGCCTTAGGAATGCCCATTTGCGATGAAATTTGATATTCGGAATCCTTGGATGATGGGTAAACTTTCCACCATCTCGGAATTTTGGTTTGTAACAACTTTTTCGGGACACCTTTTAGGGCATAATCGCCGTTATAGCGGAATGCTGCCGAATTTTCGACTTGAACCCGGAACTAGGCTTCGACTTGGACTTGACTTGACCCAATTCATCACATGAGTGATTGGGTTGGCGGGAATATGGCCAAAGATGGCATGGAAAGGGGCGTTTTCAGGGCTTTGAAGGCTCGAAAACTCCTTAACAAAGGCTTGTCGTCATGTGACGCGGCCTGAATTTACTTTAACGTTGCAGGTGATGAGGCTTCTACTTCTGGGAGGACTCCCATGGAGATAGACGCCACACTGCGTTGAGGAGGCTTTAGAGCGAGGCCTTCACCGCTGCGGTGATGGTCGCCGAGTTCCCGAGGAGGAGGTCGTCGAGGAGGAGGAGATCCCGAGACGAGCCAACGTCGGGGGAGGGGGTCGTCACCGAGGGGAGCTCTGCGTGGGCCGAGACCGGGAGAGTAGGCACCTCGTGTGGGGCTGCAGAGGGTCACCCGTCTTACGGGGACGGTGAAGAGTCCAGTAAATAGGAATTCACTACTCACCGCCCTGTCCTCTTTCATTCTTTTTTTGTCCAAATTTCTTTCAAATTTCAGCCAAAACTAAAGATAGCTTTGTTTCAAATCATTATAGGAGGCCGGGAACATCAGGTCGTTCTCGGGTTACACGACAAAGAATGGAGCACTACGAGCGGTGTCGGCGGAGGAGAGGGCCATGATCGAGCGTGGAGTGTTTGGTCCTCCGGTTCAGTCCTGGAGGGATATCGTGAAGAGGAAGTTGCGGGCTAACCTTAGCCGGGTCCGCGCTTTCTTGGACCGATTTTGGGATACGACTTCCACGTTTCACCTGCCTTTCGGTGAGGTGGGAGTTACTCTGGAGGATTACGGCATGATCTCGTGTCCGCCGTGCGGGGACCGAGGAGATGGTGTGGCGGAGAGCGCCATGAGGGCGGACTCGGGCCGAGGCGAGGAGGTTGATCGGTTGGAACTTGTCGCCGAAGGCTGTTGCGATCTGGGGTTTGGTACCCGCACCTACGTCCGAGACTACTTTGCGGGGAAGACCCGGCGCTGGTGACGATCGATGGGAGGGAGACAGCTCCTCCTCCTCCTTGTACAAACCGAGCAGAGGGCTCGCCCGTGGCTTTGGTGGTTCTGTCTTCGATTTACCTCGGAGACAAGGGCGAGAGGCTATCGACGAAGCTCCTTCCCTTTCTTTCGACCGAGTTCCCTAGGGCGCGGGACCGGGTCATCGCTGGTTTTGCGGTCCTCATCCGCTTCATGAGGGCCATGGTTCGTCAGAGCCGATGGAGAAGGGGACTTCTCCGGTGTTGTCGGACTGGACTACCGTTGGAGGTATGAATCCTCCCTTTTAATAGCAAATTCCTATCTTTATCGAATTACGAAGGATCGTTCTTGATTATTCATTTTACGTGCGTGGGTGTACTCCTACTTCCCGAGTCTCGCGCCGAAGAGGACGGAGCCGCTGGAGAAGACCTATCCCGTGGTGAGGGATTGGGTGATGTGTCGGACGAAGAGCAAGCGTTCTTCGCACAATGTCTATCGGCGGGACGTGAACGCCCTTCAGCTGAGCAGCGTGAGTATCCCACTCGTATTCATTTATATTTCTTATCCTTTGCCTTCGCTTGATCATAGGAATGATCTTTGCCTTATCTTGTCGCAGTGGGTGCCCAGACCTTGGGCGGAGTACGCTGGAGCGCCTCCTTTTGTCGCTGAGGTCCTTCGATTTAGGAGCCCGAGTCGGCTGCTGTTGTGGACGTCGACGGGTCCTGTGTGGTATCTGGGCGAGCGTTTGGCTCGTCAGTGCTCTCGGGACGCGTTGACGGTTCCCGTTGATCCTCCGAGGACGATGTTCAGGGAGCCTACTGAGGCTGAGAGGGAGGCGGACCTGGCTGGTGCCAGTGGCGACAACCTTCTTCTCTCGGCGAGGACTACTCGGCGTTCCTTTGAGGAGGTTGGCGATCGGCCGTAGTGGTGAGTATCTTTTATTTTTCCTTGATTCGATTTTGAGAATTACGACGAAAGATCATCGATTAATGAGAGCTATTTGTCCTTGCAGGAGGTCGAGGCGGCGGGCATCGAGCCCCCAGTGTACCCCGAGACTCTTGAGTACACTAACGCGACCGGGAGGACGACGATCTACGAGTTGCGTGACTTTGACGTAGCTGTGACGGATGCTGGCCTAGACGACTGACAGCATCTGTTTCGGAGGGTGAGCCTCCACTTTATATACCTTTCGTGTAAGAACACATTTGATTGAACTTGTTCAATTTACTGAGAATTTCTTTTGAAATGCAGGTCGCGCCATCTCGGTTCGTGGCGCTATGGAGAGTGGCCAACCGGCTACGAGCTACTGCCATCGAGGCACTCGTCGGTGGTCGAGGTCGTCAGGTATGAACCTTATTTGACTTTTGGTTTTGATTTTTTTGATTTCCAATTTTGCTTGAACCGATTGACATGAGCCAATTTGTTGCTGTTTACAGGGTGACCGCGAGCTGAAGCGAGAGTTGACCCAGTCTCGGGAGGAGACAGCTCGCTTGTTGAGGGAGCTCGAGTTTCGGGATGCCGAGATTGCCGCTCTTACGGCGAGAGTTGCTGAGTTGGAGGGTGCCCAGCAGTAGCCTTGTGTAGTTTTGTAGATTTGTACATCTGATTTTGAACATTTTGGACTTTGTTTGGGGCGCAAGCCCCCAGTTTGCTTGTACATTTGCTTCATTTGGTGTATATACGACGGCCCGAGTGCCTTTTCTTTGGGTTGTGTTGCTTGTATCTGCAGTTAGTTCTTGAACAGGTTTGGTAGATAACGGTTTACGCCGTCATCTTTGCCGAAATTTACATAGAAATCACGAGAACATACATTTTATACATATGGCCTTAATTAGCGCAAAAAAGACTCAAAAGAACGTAAAAAATGCAAAAATTTTTTTAGGAAATGACCGGACGGTAGGGAGGGTTACCCCTAAAAAAAGAAAAAGAGAAATCTATAAGTGTAGAAATGAAATGTAGAAATGAAATGTTGAAATTTGTTAAAAAAATGAAAACAAAAGAAAATTATTTCCCAAAAGGAAAATGAAATTTATTTCCTAGAAAGAATGAAATTTAGTGTGATGAAATGGCGAAGGTGTCGACGTCGCCTCGAAATGCGTGCCCGCGAATTTAGGAAACTCGAAACATGGTAATCTCCCCGTATTTACCAAAATACAACTCCGCAGGAATAGGAAATCATGCGTTATAGAATTAGGAAGGATCCAACACGGAAATCATAGAAGTGAGACTGGGGAAGAGGCGCAGCAGGTGCTGCGCCTGTTCCCAAGCCGGTCCGTTCTGACGGATTTTTGGAAACAACAATTAGTATAAATAGAAGCGTCGATGGAGTTTTAATTCACATAAATCTTCCGTCTTTTCTTCGTCTATTCACATAAAATTCCCAAAATAAATTTTCAAAAGAAAATTATCATCATGAATACTTTGGAGATCCGCTTGAAGGAATGGACTAATGAATTTTCGAATATGGAGAAGCATGACATGGGTGCTTATAACCTTGGGTCTTTGTTGAGTTTGAAACTCATTAAAATTGTAAACCCATTCTTGGATGCTTGCCTTGACTATTGGGACCCGAATTATCATGTTTTCGCGTTCCCAGGAGGTGATATTTGCCCATTTCCTGAAGAAATAGCTGATATTGGTGGATGGGATCCCGAACATTTACCCGCCATTCCTTCCACTTCACAAGGGTATAAGAGAAAATTCAGAGACTTGCTTGGACTGACCAGACTTGAGGTGGATCGTCTAGTTACCCCGAAAGGCGTGAGAATGTTGGACTTTATTGATCGATTCATCAACAGGACTGACCCTACTGTCTCTCATGTTGCTAGGAGGAGAGCATTTGGCTTTTGTTTGTTGCATGTGTATGTCTTCCAAGGGCATGTTGATGAAGACTTGAGAGGTGATCCTCGTCTTTTGTGCCTTATCGAGCAAATGGAGCTGCGCAGGAGCCCAGCTTGCTTATGCTTAGGGGAGATTATCTTGGGCTTGGATAATAGGAAATCCAACCGCGATCTACCGTTTTTGGGGAGTCCCGTCATTTTGCAGGTAAAAGACACCTTTTCTTTTTCTCTTTTTTGTTGTTTTTGTTTTCGTTCGTTTTTTTTCTTTTTCTTCTTTTTTTTTTGTTCGTTTTTTTTTCTTTTTTTTCTTTTTTTTCGGTGTCTAATACCTGCTTTTGGTAGGTTTGGCTTATGGAACGGCTCCGATTGATCGAGCCCCCAGTTCATGCACTTTCCTATCATTCCCGTATGATTGCGATGAGGACGCGTTTGTACATGGTGGACTTCACCCGGGTCTGCGATTATTGGAAGAACAAGCTGAAGAGTGATGATGGCCCGTTGATTAGGTGGGTCGTACCGTGGTGGCACCTCAAGTCCATCCTTTGGAGTGTCTTCTTTGGATCCTACTAGGTCCGTGCGCATTCCGGGATTGGAGTTCATGGTATGCATCTTTTCGGAAAGATTGATGAGGCAAGTTGGGCTGAAGCAGACGATCCCGAGGCTTGACACCGTCCCGCAGACTGCTGTGGCGCTTACTACCGAGAGCCGAAGAGAGTGGGCTATTAAATGTGCCCAAAGAAACATGTGGTTCTTGAACTTCTCCGCCAATGCTTTATGGGTGTCGGATTCTTATCTGAGGTGGAGAAAGGCTGCGACTTCGGAAGAGCGCGAGAGACTAAGGAAACGCGAACCCGTCGACTACAAGGTGCGCGAGGGAGAGAAAGAGAAAGAGAAGCATCCGACAGAGGGAGAAGAAGAAGCCGGGCTTGGTCATTCGTCCTTCAAAGAAATCAAAGACTACTCTGTCGCCGCAGAGATGGTGGTTGGCAAGAATGGAAGAGTCAGGCCTCGAGAAAGATCGTTGGTGATTAGGTCTGAAGTGGTGCATGAGCGCCCAGCTCGAGGTCGTGACAAGAAGTATGACAAGAATGACAAGGGCAAAGGGAAGATGGAAGAATAGCCCGAGTCCTTATTTATTATTTGATTATTATTATTATTGTTGTAATAAAAAGGAGGGATTTTTAGAATCCTAGCCTATTCTATTTTTATTATGTAACGTACTACTATTATTAGAAAGCGAATGGAATAAAAAAGGTTGAATGGTTATGAAACTGTTGTGATTTTCTTTTATTATTCTTGTCGAATTTCAAATGCAATGCAAATGTCCTTCTATTTACATTTTAGATATATTGGGTTGAATTCGGTGAAGGATTGCCTACGTATTCACTTTAAAAAAGCGAAATCAAACCCTTGCGCGTAGTTCGAGTAAATGTAAAAGAATAATTGTTCGAAGCAAGAGCTTGTAATGAACATAGAAAATAAGCATGAGCTTTTGCTTGTTCTCAAGGTGCGAATTTAGTTTATTTGATGATATGAGGACGACAAATTTGTCAAAATGCAAGAGCACAGTGACACTTAGCTTATTTCAGCTTGGCCAGGGGCCGTTTATTTAGTGCCACAAGAGCGACACATGGGTTTACGCGAGGCGCGTGTGTGGTCCTATTCTAGGCATAGTATCGTTTCGTTTGGTCAAGGTTTGTTGGGTTTGAAAACTCATTCCCATCTAGGTCTGTGATTTTAACCGCACCCCCTGGGAGTATGGATTTGACTAGATATGGTCCGGCCCAATTAGGTTTGAATTTTCCCCTTGGGTCGACAGGTAAAAGAGCTCTAACCGATTTGAGTACTAAGTCTCCTTCTTTGATGTTTCTTGGCCTAACCCTTTTGTTGAAAGCTCGTTTGATACGTGCTTGATATGTTTGGACATTATGTAAGGCGCGTAGCCGACGTTCATCCAGGAGGATGAGTTCTTCATATCTATCCTTCTTCCAATCAGCTTCAGGGATTTGACTTTCGAGTAGAATACGCAAGGATGGTATTTCTAGTTCGACTGGTTGTCCGGCTTCCATGCCGTAGGTCAAATAGAAAGGAGTGGCCCGGTGGGCGTCCTAAGCGATGTACGATACCCCCATAAAGCAAAGGGTATCTTGCTTGGCCAATCTCTGTAGTTGTCAGTCATTTTCTTGAGAATTGTGACAACATTATTGTTTGCCGCCTCTACCGCGCCGTTAGTCTGTAGTCTATAGGGCGAGGAGTGGTGATGCCTAATCTTATATTTGGCTAGCAATTGCTCGGTTTCGGCTTGGAAGTGTGACCCATTATCGCTAATGATCTCATGTGGGCAACCATATCGACAGATGATGTTGTTTTTTATGAACTTTGCCACATTTTTGGTCGTAAGACCAGTGTAGGAAGCCGCTTCTACCCATTTGGTGAAGTAGTCAATTGCTACTAGAATGAAACAGTGCCCTCCTGTTCCGGCTGGGGTTATCTTTCCGATTATGTCAATTCCCCATGCAGAAAATGGCCAAGGAGATGTCATCGTATAGAGCAATGAAGGAGGGACATGGTGTACATTCCCGAAGATTTGACAATTGTGGCAATGTCTCACATATTTGATGCAATCAGATTCCATTGTGATCCAATAATATCCCAAACGTGTGATTTTCTTTGCCATCATAGGCCCACTCATGTGGGGACCGCATTCTCCATCATGGACTTCTTCCATCACCTTTCGTGCCTGTGAATGATCAAGGCAACGTAGGACTACACCAAGAGGTGTTCTTTTGTATAATTCTCCTTGCATCAGAATGTATTGGGAAGCTAATAGGCGTATAGCACGTTGTCCCCTCTTGTCCATATCGGGTGGATAGGTACCATTGAGCTTAAAATTCAAGATTGCTTGGAACCAGGGTTCCTGCGCGATTTCCTCTTCATCGGTGATTTGGTGGACATGCGGTTTGTTCGACCGTCGTTCGATGCACAAAGGCATGTCTATCATGTGATCTGGCATGTTTATCAAAGATGCAAGTTTCGCAAGAGCGTCTGCAAATTGATTTTCCTCTCGAGGTAGGTGTAAGTAGGTTACGTGATCAAAGAATTAAGCCACTTGGTCTATCCTAGCCTGATAAGGTGCAAGGCTTTCACTTCGGATTTTCCAAGATCCTGTAACTTGGTTGATGATTAGTGATGAATCCCCATGTACTCGGAGGTTTTTGATTCCTAAGCTTACTCACGCTTGTAGTCCGATGAGACAAGCTTCATACTCTACAAGCGTTGTTTGTCACCTCGAAGTCGAGTTTGACAAAGAATTGGTGTATGCTCACCTTCGGGAGAAATGAGCAACACTCCTATTCCGAATCCTCTTAAGTTTGATGCTCCGTCAAAGTATAGATCCCAGGAGTCTACATCTGTTTGAAGTATATCCTCGTCGGGAAATGACCAAGTATCTATGGTTTGTGCGTCGTTGATAGGATTTTCCGCGAAGAACTCGGCGACGGCGCGACCTTTTATGACTTTGGTGGCACATATTTAAGGTCGAATTCTCGAGAGCATCGAGTCCATCTTGCTAGACGTCCGTTGAGGACGGGTTTTTCGAAGAGGTATTTGACTGGATCCATTTTGGAGTATATCTTGATGGAGTAGCTAAGCATGTAGTGACGTAGCTTCTTCGTTGCCCACACAAGAGCGAGGCATGTCTTTTCGAGTTGTGAGTATTTGCACTCATATTCCAAGAACTTCTTACTTAGATAGTAAATAGCTCTTTCTTCACTTCCTACGGTTTGAGCCAAAGATAGCACCCATGGCGGTTTCGATTCTTGTGAGATATAAACCAAGAGGTTGATCTCGTTGTGGCGGCATGAGCACTGGTGGTTTAGCCAATATCTCCTTGATTCGGTCAAACGCCTTTTGGCAATCATCATCCCACATGGTGTGGTCTGTTTTCTTGAGTTTCTTGAATATAGGCTCGCAAATCATCGTAAGTTTCGATATGAATCGACTTATGTATTGTACCTTTCCCAGGAATCCTCTGACTTCTTTTTCTGTTCGGGGTTGTGGCATTCCGATCAGAGCTTTGATTTTGGAAGGATCTATTTCTATTCCTCTTTGACTAACCACGTATCCCAGGAGTTTGCCAGATGTTACCCCAAATGTGCATTTCTGAGGATTGAGCCTCATGTTGTACTTCCGTAGCCTTGCGAAGAATTTGCGAAGGTTCGCAATATGTCCCTCTCTTTCTTTGGATTTGACGATCATGTCATCTACGTATACCTCAACTTCTTTGTGCATCATGTCATGTAAGAGTGTAGTTGCGGTGCGTTGGTATGTAGCTCCGGCGTTGATTAATCCAAACGGCATTACGGTGTAGCAATAGGTTCCCCATTGGGTGACGAATGCGGTCTTATGCATATCTTTCATGGCCATCTTGATTTGGTTATAACCCGCATATCCATCCATGAAGGATAGTAATGCGTGGTCTGCAGTATTGTCCACTAATATGTCGATGTGAGGTAGAGGAAAGTCATCTTTTGGACTCGCTTTGTTCAAATCCCTAAAGTCAACACAAACACGGATTCTCCCATCCTTTTTGGGTACGGGTACTATGTTGTCTACCCAGTCAGAATACTCGGAAACTTTGATGAACCCGGCTTTGAATTGCTTATCAACTTCTTCCTTAATCTTTAGAGCCCATTCTGTTCTCATTCGTCGAAGCTTCTGTTTCACAGGTTTGAAACCTGGCTTAATCGGAATCCTATGTTCGGCAATATCCCTGTCGATCCCTGGCATGTCTTTGTAGGACCAAGCGAAAACGTCTTTGAATTCATTTAGGAGGTCTATGAAATCGGCCCTTTCGGTAGAGCTCAAGGTAGTCCCTATCCTAAGTTCTTTGGGTTCTAGTTCGGTTCCTACATTGATGGGTTTGGTGTCCTCTATTACTGGTCCCCCTTCCCCTTCCTGTAATATTTCTTTGGCTACGTAGGGAGGTATTTCGGTTAAGTCTGGGTCTTGGTCATCCTCAGTATCATCATAAACAGAATTGCACTCGAAAGAACACAGAGAGTAAGCAGAACCTGATTTATTCATATTAAGATTTGAGTAAATTTGAAACAAAGAAGCCAACCGATCCACGGTCGGTGGTGGCAAAGGACAAAGTGGTTGGGGCATTTCCCGAACTACCGTGACTACTCGAGGCTAAGCTAGGAGAAACGAAGGGAGTGGGGATGACAACGGGAGTAGACTCTCTAATGACTTCTCTAGACTCGACGACTCGACTCCGACTCCGACTCGAATTCATCGTCTTCGGTTCTCCTTTGAACATCTCTCCTTCTCCGGTGGTGAGCTTGAAGAGTCTTCCTTGGTTGTTGGTCCACTTGATTGATTTTCTCCATCCTTTCGCCGCTTTGTGTCGGTTTGCTTTCGTGATCAACGCGGTGGGGTTGAAGCGATCGTCCTGAAGTATCATGGTAATGATCTCATCCTGCGCGGCCCTAACGAATCGGTCCTCTCCAAACAATAGGCTAACAGCTTGTTCGTCTAAGCAAGGTGCTTGACGGGTTTTGACGGTAGGAACCGTTTCTGGAGGAATGAAGTAGCAATCGTGAAAGATTTCGATTCCGGCTAGCTTCCTCTCAAGGTAATGCCAAGGTTCGGGAAATCCATGAAAGAGCTCCGAACTTCCTTCTTGAACAAAGTATCCATTTAAGGTAGGGAGATAGGGTCTCATTTGGACTCCTACGTGCTTGCGGTTTTGGACTTGGGCCAGCATTTCGAGGACTTCCTCTTTTGTAGGTTTGTACCCTAGTCCAAGTGGTATCCTTGTTGAGTTGCCTTTCTTGTGTGGTGCGAAGGTATTCTTCCGAATAGGGTTCAAAGGCATTCCAGGGAAGTATCCCTGGGACTTGAGTATGTGGTTGACCACTAAGTTGGAGTAGGGATTATAGTATAGAAGTGCCAACTCACTTTCTATGACATTCACACTTTGGAAGCCCCCAAGTTCGTATATGGGATCCGCAAGGACTTGATTGTTTGATTGTTTCTCGATTATTGCCTTGATGGGTGACGAAGTGATCGTCACTACTTTGCCATTTAGTGGGATCTTGATCTTTTGGTGAAGGGTGGATGTTCTTCGCTTTGGAAGCATGAATCCAAGGCCTTCCAGTAAGTATATTGAATGAAGCTTCGATGTCCACTATTTGGAAGTTAACTTTTCGTTCGATTGGTCCCGTGGCTATGGTTAGGCTAGCAAGTCCAACCACTTTTCGTCGTGTACCGTCATACGCACGTACACCTTGATTGGTGGGAGTCCAATCCGACTCTTTCATGCCTAGCTTGTATGTCGTTTTGAGGGGTATGACGTTGACCGCGGAGCCATCATCTACCAAGGTCATTGGCACATTCTTCTTTAGACAAATGACAGTGATGTATAGAGCAAGGTTGTGACTAACGCCAAAAGGTGGCAAGTCTTCGTCTGAGAAAGTAATAGGATTACTTAGCTTTGGTGATTCTTGGAAGACCAAGTTGACTACATCTTCAGGAGTGGAGTTATGTGCTACACTTAGCTTGGCCAAAGCTTGCAGTAAAGCTTGGCGATGTGGGAATGAGCTTGCTATTAATTGCCAGACTGAAAGATCAGCCTTGGTCTTTTGTAATTGCTTGAGCAAATGATCAGTGGGATCATCTTCGTTGTCATTTGGTGTGATGACGTTGGTTGGACCGTTTTGAGTAGTATTTTGATATGGGCGACCCGAACGAGTTAGGTGATCCACATCTTGGTCTTTGCCATTCTGGACTATTTCCTTGACTACGGAGTTTTCAATGAGATACTCGTCTTCATCATTATCGGCCCAAACCCCATTGATTGCAGCTAGTTCCCTCATTCTCATGATGTCACTTTCTAGTCGTATGATTTGATCGACTAGTTTATCAACCACGGTGACTACTTTTTGCATAGTGGAATTTTGAGAGAAGATTAGTGGCGCATGTTCTTCGGGTATTGCGTTGGGATTGCGTAGGGTTGTTACCATGCTCTCTAGTTCCCAAACTTGCCTATCTACACTCCTCGCCCATGTGATGAAGTCGGAAATGGTAGGGGAGATAGTAGAGTAGAACCCCTCTTTCTCAATTGCATGAATTTCATTTTCGGTGGGAGAAATGAGGTGTGAGCAATCTAAGGTAGATTCATCACTTGTAATCACTAGAACTCCAAGAGGATTCTGAGTGTTGTTGGGTTTACCTCCTGGTGGTATTGGAAGTCGACCATCTTCGATCATATCTTGAAGCACGTGTTTCAACTTGTAGCATTTTTCTGTGTCGTGTCCTTTGCCCCTATGGTATTCACAGTAGGAATTTTCATCCCAAAACTTGGATTTCTTTTCGGGTTCGGGAGTAGGTCCAATGGGTTGGAGTTTACCTTGCTTCATTAGCCTCTTTAGAGCGTTGGAGTAAGTATCCCCAAGGTTTGTGAACTTCCTTGGTGGGCTAGTTTTCTTAGATGGCTCGAGGAGGTTAACCTCATCGGTCTTGCTAGTAGAGCCGTATGAACGACTCGTGGACCCTTGATATCCTCTACCTACCGTTTTGGACAACAGTCCTTTACGGATGTCATCTTCAATTCGTGTCCCTAGTACAGTTAAGTCCTTGAAAGTCTTGATGTTTTGATATCTCAAATGGTTGGCATATATGGGCTTGAGATTATCCACAAACTTTTCCACAAGAGTAGCCTCATCCGGGCGTTCAACTAGTTGAGTACTAGTCTTCCTCCACCTACTTAGGAAGTCGGTGAATCCTTCTTTGTCATTTTGGGTAAGAACCTCTAGAGTACGCATGTTGACTTGGATCTTGGCATTATCCGCATATTGTTTCGAGAACTCGATTGCGGCGTCCTCCCAAGTGGCGACTTTCTTGTGATCTAAAGTGTAGAACCATTGCTTCGGGATGGTGTCAAGAGATGAAGGAAAGATCCTTAAGAACATCTCGGGTTTGATGCCTTTGATAGACATGTAATCCTTGAAGGCACGGATGTGGTTCAAAGGGTTCTCGTGTCCCTTGAACTTAGGGATATCCGTCATGCTAAAGTTAGTTGGCAATTTGGAATTGACGGCTTCATACTTGCGATTGTTTTCCCTATAAATGTCATCCCCCTTAAGGTACATCAATTGCTCCTCTAAGTATTGGAGTCTTTTCTCTACTGCGATCGTCCCTATGATAGGATTCTCATCTTTAGACTCGTCATCGGAAAAACGTAGTACTTCACCTTTAGGGGAAGGCAACCTTCCCTCTACATCAAAGATACGGCCTTCGATAAGTTCAAGGCGGTCATAGGTTTGTTCTTGAGTGATTTGCATTTGGGCTAGCGCGGCTAGGATTCGATCATTACTCTCTTGAATTTCTTTGGAGGTTTGTTTCATCACTTGATCCGGGCATCTTGGAAACTGGATAAGAGATCGGCGACGAATCAAAACACGATCGACCATTCTATCACACTTGCTAAAAGAGGAAAAGTTTTGACTCGTGAAGTGGGTGTGTGCCACTTGTGTTGAGTGAGTTTTGAAGAAAGACAAGGTCTTTGAAAATGTGTGTCCTAGTCAACTGTAGTGTAGTTGTAGGAGTGGACTCGAAGTGAGATTTTGAAATGGGCTTGTGGCCCGAATTTTGACACGACAAACGGACGGAGTTTTGACCGGATTTTGCGCTAATTGAAGGCCTATTTTTTCGAAATTCTTGTTTGAAAAAAGGATTTTGATTTTTTGAAAATTCGTCATGGTTTTGTTTAGAAGTGGTGATCACGTAGGGTTTACACATTTATACAGGCATTATAACGGGATGCTGAGTGCATTTAGAAGGGTTTTGGTTTAAAGGGTGGGTTGCCATACCGAACCATCAAACCCGAAGTCTGTGGAGAGGCTCGTGCCAAACAAGAGTAAGGCCGATTCCTAGTCCATTTCCTCAAGTAGTGAAGGCCCTTGATACAAACAAGAGTAAGCATCATGGTACGGATGACGTCAATCGCTATCCATCCTTAGGCCCAAATAAGAATTATGACCGTTTAGACGGGACGATTGGTCGAATGGGTTGGGTTGGGCCTAGGAAGGCCGAATAAAACGGTCTAGGAAGACCGAGTTATGAAAACCGACAATTGTCTTGTACAAACTATTCCCTAACCTTGTTCGAGTTTCACCCTAGCTACACGTAAGTGTATAATCCCCAGCGGAGTCGCCAAACTGTGGACAGCGGGCCGCCCACGGGGGCGCTTGGTGAGAAGGTCGAAAACAAGCGTTTGCATTTTGTATGGAGTCGCCACCAATTTTTATGGGAAATTGGAACCGTTCGAATACCTCATGTCATGTCAAGACATAAAGCAGTGACATGAACACTAAGCAATCGTTACCCTTAGCATTCTATGTCTAGAATGACTCTCGTGGATGCCAATGAACACGGGTGCTCACGGAGATCTGGAGTAAGGGGTGAGGGTACGTATTAGGAAGCTCTTTTGATCGAACACCTAATCTCGCCCGCCTCGATAGCGGCCTCTACTAATGATTAGGGAAGTTATTCGTACTTGATATATCGTCGGCTATATGCATGCAATGCAACATCCATGGATTAATCCTAACATGTGAGAATTAGACTAAGTCGGTTGACACGTAATTAGCATACAATTGGGGTCGAAGTAGGAATTTAATGCTCAATTACATGTGAAAGCATTCAAGCAATAAAAGAAATACAATATTTATAAATTACAATAATGAAAATTACATTAATTACATTGGATTAGGCGATTTATGTCGAAAATACCTTCAAAACGGATAATTTGAGAAAAAGAATAAAAGAACGAATTACGAACAGGAATTAGCGTGATATTACGGATAATAGTTGATTATACACAGACTAATTAAACTAAATCAAGGCAACAACGGAGTTGAGACGTAAATCATCCTGGGAAACAGCGCAAGAGAGCCGCGCCCCGGAAGAGGCGTAGCGATTCTTGCGTCTGTTTCAAGGGTGAGTTTCGTAGTTTTAAATCGCAAATCGTTAATGTCAATTGATGATTTTAATGGTTAATTGATAATAATTACTTGGATGAAAGTGGTTAACATGTTGTTTAACATATGAATGGGTCATAAAACAGTAAAACATGAATGAGACGGAATTAAACGGATTAATTTACATGAACGAATGATAGACATTAATGAGTCCTCTGTTGAAATCAATTAACTAGGTTAGATATAATGATATATGACGAACTAATGATGAATACATGACAAAAGACAAAGTTAGAATGTATCAATGACGAGTTCCGGAGATTCAATATGGATGAATCGAACCTCCAAAACCCGGGTTTGAATTGAATGACGAAAACCCGCAAGTATTGAATTACTTGGGATTTAAGTCGGATTAACAATGAATTATACGAATTAATGATGATGCTTAATATACATGTGAGTTATATACTACTTATGACGAAGAATTAACAGAGAAACGAAACAATCAAAACAAGAGTGACGAATTACAGAGGACGAAGGAAGAAGAAAAGCGGCGAGAATCGCTGGCGGCCTCACGAAGAGGCGCAGCAGAAGCGCGCTCCTTCAAGAGGCGCAAAGAGCGATTCTTTGCGTCTTTTCTCGATCGTCGATCTTCTCAAAATCCGTAAAAAGGTTTTAAAGATGGTTTTAGAAATCGGTTTTAATTGGTATTTTCGACGTGAATCTTACAATTGTGATACAATAATTAAAAGTACAATAAATAAAAAGAGAGATTATACACCCTCAGACTTACATGTTGACGAAACGAGAAGAACTAAGATATCGATTAGTGATGCTCGACGCGAATGCAAAGAGAGTGCCCTCGTAAGAGGAAAACGATTGAAATAAATTGATTAATTAGATTGATTATTGTGTAGTTGGTCAAATTGATCGGTCATGCAACGGAGAGGCTGGTACCCGGAAGGATCCGAGCTTACGTGGTCGAATGTTCAAGAACGTAGGCGCCAATTAGTAAGAACAAAGTCTAGAATGCAAAGGGAGAAGAGAAGGGCGGACACGCGCGTGAGAAATATGAGGAGCGAAGGCTCCTATTTATACTAATCACGTGACGGAATAGGGTTTCGGAGACTCTTTGGAAGTGAATCTCGAAAAGATATAAAAAAGATACGTGGAACATGCAGAGAAGGGCCTGGGAAGAGGCGCAGCAGCCACTGCGTCTCTTGGAAGAGAGCGCGCAAAGACTGCTGTGCGTCTATTACAGGAGGTTTCCTCCCGTCGAAGAAAGATTTCGCGTTTGAGTTATGGTAGGACGGAAATAATCCGATCTTCCTTAATATTTTATATGAATATTACGGGATATTATTTGCCAAAAGATAAAACTCGTGAAATATGGAATAGAAATATCCGGAACATTCCAGAACATTCTGACTCGGGATTTAATGATTATCGAAAATGGAGACGGTTTTTGACCCGGACTCCGAATGTACTCTAATTACTGCCAAAACGACCGTATCGGGACGTAGATGACAACTATGAGGTCGACATTAATATTTGAGCAATCACTTGACGATAATCTTACGAACTGTCACAAATCGTTCCGCGAATCAAACATGCGGCCCAATCATCACCGGGTGGTTTGCGGGAGGTGCAGAAATAAGGTGTCTACACTCCCCCACCTCGTTAGCGTCGTAGGGTCAGACAGTCTAGAGCAGACCCGGTTGTGACCGAGCCTTGCTACTCAGCCCTCGACACCTACTCTTACCAGTACTCGCCCTACCCCACCGTGCATGACCCCAGGATGCAGCCGAGTGACTTGACTGAGCGGATCTCCACTACTTTGGTGCTCCGCAACATGCACGAGATGGCCCATAACCAGGGCATGGGGACTCAGCTAGCACAGCCTGTCTGGTGGGGAGGACCTGGAGTGGACACGGGAGTCTTCCACAGCTACGGAGTTGATCCTGGTTTCTGGAGGCCACCGGAGGAGACGAGTTTGTCGCCTCGCGGGACCATGGGGAGCCAACTACGACGACCCGGCCTAGAGGGGAGTACTCGGCAGAAGAGAGAGCTTTCCAGGAGCGGGTAGTTCAGGTGCATGTACTTCTGGTGCAGGTGGTGACGATAACATGGAGGAGGGTCCTGGCTTTTGATCCTTTTGTTGTATTTCCTGGATTGGTTTCTTTTGTGTTGGATGTTTATTCTCTGGATTTATTACCTACTGTTGGATGACTGTACCCGGCCATAAGGCCGTTCTATATTATAGCTTATCGTGTGGAGACGTATTGGATTTGGTTATATTTGTCTTTGCGTTTGTAAATTTGGTTGCAGGTAAGTTCGTAGAAGGCGTCATGTTGAATTACATAGCTCTCTGCCTGTTAAAACTCGACCGAGTGTAGACACTACTCGACCGAGTAGAGCTTACTCGACTGAGTAGCCACTCATACTGGGCCGAGTACTACTGTTACAGAAACCTTACGTGTTTGATAATTATGAATTGTAAGGCTTATGTGAACATTTGTATGATTGAGTGTGTGGGTGCTTCATAGTGTCACTTAGTGTAATCAATTGTCCAATAATGGACTATGATCACGCCACAGGTATGTAATTGCTTGGATAACATATCAATTTATGAAGGTTAGTCATATGGCACTGGTTGATATCAAGGAACTTAAATGGTTCAAGGTGATGCATGACTCTTTAAATAATACGGGAATGTAACACAATAACCAGAAGATGTTGTAGCTGTCACCAGTCTTATACGTGTATATGTTTGGTTACAGTTATAACAGGTCCAACTGGTCCAACTGGATGAGTGAAACTGGCGGTTAGTATATGACTAAAATGACAAGTTAAAGAATAAAGTTGCTATCATTCGATAACATCATCTTTAGATGTATATAGAATACTTGATTGCCATATTATTCTGTTTCTATGGGTCACAAATGAGTAATGTCATAGATTAAGTTTTGTAACATTAATTAAGGTCATTTACAGTTTGTGGTAATGTCGCAGTCATGACTTATGTGTTAATTGTGGTTACGGGAAGTGGTTAGTGGTGAACTTCGGGGACGAAGTTCCTTTAAGAAGGGAAGAGTAATGTCGCGGAAACAAATGATTAAATTATGCCTATAATGCTGGAAATCACATGTATGTTATGTATGTTAGTATTCGGAATTACATTCATGTTACAGGTTATTGAAGTTCCGTTTACGTTTCCTTGAAGTTGTATCTATGTTATATTCAAGTGATATGAATGTGCGTGGAACCACTCTGTATGGTTGTGCGGAATATTGTGGTTGGGTATTGTTTTGTAGTTGTGTGTTGCTGCTAGTCGTAGTGCTATTTTTAACAAGAGGGTGCATATGAATTCTTATTTCCCGTAAGTTTGTGTGTGATAGTTGTTGGCCGGTAATACTTGGAAGAATAGTTGTGATAGATGATTGTTGTTTGAATAATGTGGTGTGGTGGTAGTGTCAGGATGGCCAGGGTTCGTATGCCTTTATGTATGTGGATGGTGTCACAGTGCGAATCCGTGTAGTGGGTGTGTGTGGGCTGAATTTCGGGGACGAAGTTCTTTTAAGGGGGGAAGACTGTAATACCCAGGACATTTGAGGACTACGTTGACCGACCCTGCTGACCAAGAGAAACCTTAGGGAGGAATGGGAGGAGGACCAGGCTTGCAACATGAACCTTATAGGATTGTATAATCGACCTAGCAGAGGCTACTCGGTCGAGTAACGTCCATACTCGACCGAGTAGAGCCTACTCGGCCAAGTACGCCAGTGCTCGACCGAGTATGGCTGCTGTGACGCGTTAATATAAAACGCAAGTTCGCGAGATTCATTTCATTTCTCATTTCCTCGACAGTTTCTCTTTCTCTAACCCTAGCCTACCTCTCTCTCCTATCACCCCATCTCTACACACTCTCATGTATATAGCCTAAACCTCCACCATGGGAAGGACGAGATTCGCTTAGGAAGGATAACGTGCGTGGTTGTCGTCTATGTCGCCGTCGATGCGCGTTGTTAGGTAAGTCTCTGCCTTGTGTCTCTTTTGGGTAGTTTATTGAGGATAGTTGTGTAATAGAAAGTGGTTATCGTTGTAGGATGCATATTGGAGTCCTGCTTGGCTGTGAATGGATGTCTTTCATGGTTTGTGACGAGGTAGGGTTTCCCTACTCAGTACTGTTAATTGATTGAGATTGAGATTGTTATTGTTTCATAACCATTGTTATCTGCTGATCATCGGAGTATGGGCGTTGTTGTGATGGTGCTGGTGTGGAGAGGTTATGACAGCTGTGATGCTGTGTGTTTGTGATTGTGGTGGAGTCACTTGCGGGAATGGCTTCACACCCTAGTTCGCCCTCCGTGGAACCCGTCACGGGAGGGGATGTGCACATTAAGGGACAGGGATTGTTAGTCGCTCATTGATGAGCTGGACTAGGTGGGATGGGCTGCGGTCACCCACTGGCGGCGAGGATTACCTGTTGCGATGGGTAATGGCAGGCTACACACTTGATGTGTGTGTAGTCGTTCTTGTGCGAGATCGGGAGACTGGGTTAGAGGATGATCAACTGGTTACATTGTTCATTTGTTTTACATTTGTTTAGTCGGTACTGACCCCGTGTTGTTTTGTGGTATCTGCGGTGATCCATTCGGGGATGGTGAGCAGTTGGCTTAGCAGAATCTTTGTTGCTTGTGGGTCGCTAAATTTGGAGGGATCGAGTCATCACGCTACCGGTCTAGAAGTGTTGTAACACGAGTGTAGTGGTTCTTATCTTTATAGAGGGATGTATACAGAGTTATGTTGTATAAGATACATTAATGCGTTATAAATGTTCTTTTATTATCCTATTTGATCTACTTCCTCGGGAAACCGAGATGGTGACACCTTCAGACACAGGGATGGTCCTTGGTAAGGCATTCTGGTGTACGGGGGTGTTACAATAAGATAATTGTACTTCATATTGTTTCTACTCGTTCAATTGTGTGAATACCTAGAAGAACAATCAAGTGCTTTTTTATTAACTTAAGATAGTCAAAACCGAATATCTAGTGATATTCAAATTGAGTTATAGCTAGAGTTAGTTATACGAGTGGGTTGATAATTTTATAATTCGGAGAAAGGTACTAAATTATTAATCGATAATAGTGGACGTAGGCTTCAACGTGTGAAGCTGAACCACTTCAAATATCGTGTATCCTTGCACTTTTCTTTATCGTTCATTTCATTACGTTTATAAATCGTTTAGTTAATTAGTTAAAGTTTAATCAATAAACTTTAAGTAATTAATTATTTAGATATAAAATAAAAAGTGGGCAAAAGTTTTTAAATACTCAATTCACCTCCCTCTCGAGTATTTCGACTTGGATAGACTCTTCAGCCAAGAACATGCCAAAGGATGGTGCCATACAATCCCTCAATTGAATGCACTTAACTCAATCAAAATCAGCTCATGGGACATGAAATACTCCCAATCAACATGAGATTTCCAGATCAAATTTCAGATGGCCATATCTGGGATTTTTCTTCACTAAAATTCATGTTCTTTATATGGTTAGAATATTGAGAGAGTCTATTTTCCAATAGAGTTAGAATCAAGAGGATCTAATGTGTGGATTTTTCATAATCAAGCTTCAAAGACTGTCATGCTTCCAATGCAACTCATTTCTGAAAATGACCTATCAGTATTCAAAAATTGATATCTCAAGATTCACTCATAATTTTTGGTTGATTCTTTTTTGAGATGAAAGCTAACTCATCTAGATTTCATTTGAGCTATCATTAATATTTTTAGTCCTCTTGAACAAGGAGATACAATTTTTCTAAATCATCACTGAAAACAGAACAACTACTGAACTGCCATTTCTGACCTGATCTTGATCAAAATTCCATATCTCAAGTTCTAGGGCATTGCTTAAGGTGATTCCAGTGGAGAAGGAAGCTGACTCATCTAGCTACCACCTGGTGTAAGGAGACACCCTAGTTTATACTGAGCAGCAAATGGTGGCCTCTGAAAGAAGGGTCGTGTTCCCGAGTGCACTACATTGGCCTGTCTTGGATGCAATGGCCTGCAACCTTAAGGGAACTGACCAACTAAGGGCTCCATCCTATTTTCATCAACATGAAGGTCCTAACTTATAGGAAGAGTCCAGGAGAAGCTCTTAGATAAAGCTCCTAATATCAGCTGACTGAACTCATAAGTTCAGGGTCCAGGATCAGAGAAACAATCAGTCTTGTTCTTGTTATCTAAAATTAATCTCCTTTATTTGATGAGGGTCCCAAGCTCTAACTCATGCTGTTAAGGGGTCCAGGGCGTCCCAATCAAGCCTAGAAACAATAATCAAGAAGGCTAAACACAAGCCCCAAAGGATCAGAAATGTCTTGCCATTTCAGGAAAGGGACAAGAATGCTTTATTTTGCTTTTCTGAAATTTCCAACAGTCTGTTTTACATCAGCTTTACTTGTTCTTATTAGGAGACTTTATGAATATTTGGCAACTACTTTTGTAAGGCTTTTGAGCCCTTAGATATTACTTTAATTTCAAGGGTACAGATTCGCTATAGAGCTCTATATAAGGAGCCTCATATCCATTGTACAAACCAGACTTTGATTAAATGAAAATGAATTGAGTTTGAACTCAAATTTTAAATCCTTAACAACTTGTGCTTGCTGTAGTTGTAGGTCAGGCTTGATAACATCCTGTGCTTTCTGTGGGTGTTGATCAATTCCCTGTTGGCATAAGTGACTTGATTCTGTGCTCAGACTGTGAATCATTTCAGTTGTGTTGTTCAAGTTTAAGTCTTAATTCCTGTGTTTATCTGTGGGATTGAACTTAGATTTGCCAAATTATTAACTTTCTTTTCCTTTGTTGAGCTGTGGAAAATCAAGTTGATGATTATATCCCTTTTTCTTTATCTTGTTGTATCTTATTTTCAGAAAACTACTTCACAAAAATAGTCCCAACACAAACCTGAGTTTGATTCTGTCAGGATTGCATCTGTCAGATTCAGTTGAACAATTTATTTAAATTACTTTTGGTTATCTAAACCTCATCAAATTTTGTTAGTTTTTAGTTAAGATATCATAGTAGATTGTCTCCAAATTTCAAGATTTTAGGAGTTCATTTACTAGTTTAAACAGATTTTAGAAGCTCATTGTGTCCTACTGGATTCTCTCTGAACCTCTCTTTGGAAGCTCAAATATTTCTGTGTCTTAACCCGGGTTTGACACTGCACTAAGCGACCACAAACAAATGAGTTCACATGCTATTATGTCATATGCAATTATATCTTCACAACTGAATCCACGGAGGCAAAAACAAACTATGCTTCTAACTGTTTCACAGCCCCAATTAAGTCTAAAGAAAGCAAAAATTTGACCATCTGTATAAATCAAAATTTCTAGACAAATTATTGGTAAATAAGGAAAACTACAGAGGTTATAGAAAGCATCACAAATGGCAACGGCTAAAATGGACCCAAAAGGCATTTGACCAGAAAGGTACAACACAATAACAATAGCCAAGATAGAAATATTCTCGATAAAACTATAACCATAACAACAAAGGACCAACAAGCTAAAAGTATTGTAATTGATAAAACATGGCTCTTGATTAAAAGATGCCAGTCCAAAAACAACTTCACTGAGCTACAATGAACAATCTGATCCGAACAGAGAAAAACTAAAGAGATTTTAGCTTGGGTAAAACCTATATCCGAAAATTCTTTAAAGTAGACAATAGACTAATAAAAGTTCTACGGACTAAAGTGGAGAGCAAATCAATGTCCACAATTAAAGAAATTGACGGACAAGGCGGATTGATTGAATTTAATAAGAGCAAAACCTCAACCAACAACAAATTGAGAGAGGACTGACTACTTACATATGAAAAAATTAACCTATGAGATGAATAAATAGCCACCGATATCCAACCACCACTGACCGGCTTGAGAAGCAGAAAGTGGGATCCAAAGGAAGGCGCTCAACTTGGAGATCTAGGAGCCAACAAGCCGAGTAGAATGCAAGTTTGTCTCTGCCACCACGACACCAAAGATCCTGAGACGGAAACGATAAAGGCAATGGAAACCACCATGCCGCCATCGCAACCATCGCCTCTTACCACTAGATCGGTTCTTGTTTGTCTCTGAAAATGAGCATTTTTAGTAAGGAATAAGGAAAGATGATTATTAGAAGGGGCGAAATGGAGATTAAGGCTAAAGGCTCGTTTGAAATGGGAGTAGTTATTAAGGGAATAATAGAGCTAAAATGAACTAAAAAATGGAGGGAAGGGATGAGGATGAGAGATAGAAATGGATAGAAATGGAGAAATATAGTGTAATAGTTCCTCCATTAGGGGAGTAATAATTACTTGAGGGGGAGGTAGGTAACAATTACTTACTCCCCTAATGGATGAACTATTACACCATATTTCCCCATTTCTATCTCTCATCCTCACCCCTTCCCTTCATTTTTTAGTTCATTTTAGGTCTATTACTCCCTTAATAATTACTCTCATTCCAAGCGAGCCCTAAGTGTGAATTCCTCTGTTAGTTCCGATCGTTTTTGAACTAATTTTTCTTTTTTTATTTTGGGATTTCTCCTCTCTCTAGATTTTGTTAGAGAGAGGTTCTCTTTGGCTGGCTTTTTTGGTTTTTATTTTTATTTTTTTTGCATTGATCTAAATGAAAAGTGTACTAATTTTTTTTTTTCAATCAGAAAACGGGTATGAATTTGTAGTTAATATAAGTTGTATGAACTTGTCTAAACTGAGCTTATATGAATTTGAACCGAACTTATATGAATCGAATCGAATTTATAGGAAATTTAACCGAACTTAACTTATATGAAATTTGAATCGAACTTATAAACCGAATCGAATCGAATCGAACTTATAGGTGAATTTGAATCGAACTTAACTTATAAGAAATTTGAACCGAATCGAATTATAGAAACTAAACTGAATTTATAAGAACTGAACTTATAAAAATTAAACTGAACTGAACTTAAATGAAGTGATGAAAATAACCTTACTACAAGAGTCACATACGCGACATATGCATATAATATTCTTACCAAGTTTTAGGCTATGTTATTGGTATGGGATGTTGACTCAAGAAGCAATACCAACTAATCATGCCCTTTCAAAGCTAGACATCGACCACTATACAAAAAAAAAAACAAAATTGAAAATATTACTTACTCCGTCTCGATCAATAATTATCTATTATTTTTGGCACAAAGACTAAGGAAAAAGAAATGAGTGAATTTGAACTACACAAGACCTATAACCCACATGTACATTGAAAGATGCCTACAAAAAATGGCCAAATAAAAAAATAGATAACTATTCACTAAAACAACCCCAAATTGAAATAGATAACCATTGATCGGGACGAAGGGAGACTCTCCACCACTATACAAAAAAAATTGAAAATATTATTATTTGCAGCTCCAGGACCGTCTTTAAGGATGTTCAAGTGGTGCAGCCGAACATAACCCCGACATTTTTGAAGCCCCTAAATGCCCATTGCTATACTAAAGAGACAAAAAAAAAAGTCTGGTCGATCTTTCTGTTCACAACATAGTTATCATGCAATATATAAATTCTACAAACCCCAAAATTATAGGACTATTTGTTTTTAATATCTTCAAAAATAATTTGTCTTTATTTATAGCAAGAATTAAAAAGTTAAAGAATTTGAGTAAATACTTTTTAAACTTTATCATCCTCTTAATCATATTTTAACAAAACAAAATTTGGTTTACCGAAAAGACGTTTGTAGCATAAATTGTATTTATAATTATTTTGTATTTTTTAAGGGGCCGAATTTTAAATTTTGCACAGGGCCCCCATAATTTCCCAGACGGCCTTGTGCAGCTCTTCAGACTGGACCACATATTTTTCCAAGCCTCTTAAGAGTTAAGATCTTTCGGAATTAGATTCGTGGCCCCATAATTTCCCAGACGGCCTTGTGCAGCTCTTCAGACTCGACCACATATTTTTCCAAGCCTCTTAAGAGTTAAGATCTTTCGGAATTAGATTCGCAACTACTGTAATTTGTGAAATAGTTTTACATTTAACATTAATGTAAAGCACTTAATGTTTTTTCAAACAGCGACAAATATATAACTAGGTTTTATATTATTCATGGTAATGATAATGTCTGTCAGTAAAAGCCATCTTTCAAAGGATTTGAAAATAATTTTAATGAGTTATTTGAACTAGAAACATGAAG
The DNA here is from genome assembly GCF_048544455.1 of Silene latifolia. Lineage (NCBI taxonomy): Eukaryota > Viridiplantae > Streptophyta > Magnoliopsida > Caryophyllales > Caryophyllaceae > Silene > Silene latifolia. Next base: position 156,550,534 of record NC_133536.1, on the reverse strand, counting down.
AACAAACAAATGGACCCAAGGAGTGCTTAATGGACAGAAATGGCAAATTTGGGGATGGTGTACCAGTTTCACTGAAACAAGACCATCATAGTACAACTTACGACCTCCCATACTTGTGCTATACGCCACATCTATTGAGAACTATTGAGTTCATGTTCTGATAACAGCAGATATTAAACAGGTAGTATAAGTTTACACCGATGCAGTTGGTTAAACACTTGACTGACTTCGTTAACATCGTGACAGTACTCGACAAGGGCCAGCATCAAATGTCAAAACCTCAAAACTGTCCTAACACCATTTACAACAAAAATCCATATATATATATATAATGATAATGACCTGCTATGTATTATCACAAACACCGTTTTTATTTTAATCACGCACAATTGTCTCAACTGTTCCAGATAAAAAAAAGAAAGAAATAAAAAAAAGAGAATTTTGGCAGACAGCATTCCGAGTGCAGGCCAACAGAACTTAAATTATACTTCCAATTATAATACAAATACGGCACAGGTATCACATATAATAATAGCCATTGATCAGGCTGCACAGCAGACAGCAGGGGACGAGGCAGGCTCACTGACATGAAGAGAGAGCGGATCCCACTTCATCATGTCGCCACAACCGCCAACACTGTTCACTGTGACAACCTGCAGAGTTTTCGCAGGAGTTTCTGATAGGGTCAGCTTATTTGCAGCTTTGGCCTTGAGACGGTACCGTTCAGCCCTTGACCCAATGACCTGACCGAGAATTGAAGCTCCAATAGTAAAAGCCATGGCACTCTTGGGCATTAAGACACATTTCCTAAGCATGCCTATGAATGGGACTGCTGCATGAACAGCGGCAAACCAAGAAGGTGAAAACTTCTTGGTATGCTCTCTCCATATACCCAATGGCACATTTACTGCCATACCCAAGAGTCCAATCGCAAGTATTTTATTAGGTAAAGGTTGAGGCCGAAGGTTTTTTGCAAAGGCAGTCTTAGATATTGCCGCCCGAGCTGCAACAATGGCTGGTGGGCACTTGATGATTACTCCGGGAGGAGGCTGAAAAACCTTTGCTACTAGAGGTACAACACTACTCACGGCCCTATACGACTTGGCAATTGGACAGTTCCCTGTTAGTAGCCATTCGTTACTCAATGACTCGTGCTTTCCGTCTCCTCCCTGGAAATATAGATATAATCAACAAGTTAGAGAAGTTGCTGGAGAAATACAGGATCAAAACTATGTTTCACCTGTCCGTCGCAGCGATTATGAGATTTAATAGTCAAGAGGTGTCGTGTGTGACAACTGACAAGATGAAATAAATTTTAAATAAGGACATTTTGATTTCATATGATGCAGAATAACATAAAAGCCTAGTTTGTTTCACCAAATATAGATTCGGTCCCGTAAATGACGGGGTAAGGAGGGATCAGACATTCACAACCTTAGCCCTGTGACAGGATATTGTTTTCGGGATCCAGATAACCCATATAATGAAAATTGCTTCTAATGGTTGCTCGACATAAAATGAAATCCAATTGATTAGCAAGTCATTTTGCATTATTCCATCACAATCTGGAGCCAGGATGATAGAGAGCCCATGGCTTCATTGGAAATGGAAACAACTTAAATTACCTTTGAAGAATTCTTCTTCGATGATTGAGACTTCTTCTGTTGGTTTTTCCACTTCTCAGAGAATGCATCAAAACCGAAGAGACCTCCAGAAAAACCTGAGAGGCTGATGGTGGCAGCCTTCGCAGCTAATGGGTTAAACTGAGGAGCAGGTGGGCCATGTTCTAGATTCTCAGACCGCACAAATGATCTCCCAGAAAGCGGGACAACTCCATCTTGTCCGTGAAATAACCTGAACGCCGTGTCAAAATTGGGGCCATCTTCAAAAATTGGACCTTTGGCTCCACGTACCTATGCAAACACAACAAATGAAATGCGTCAGAAATAACAAAATGAGTGAAACAAGTTAGCACCATGTAAGAAGAAAGCGGAATATTATACAAAGGAAGCAACAGGGTAAGTGAAACAATTTAAGCTAGATCAATGTCAAAAATCAAAATACTGACATTTTCTTAATCATGAAGATACATTTTAAATGCGAAATCATTCCAGTAGATTTCTCGAAAAGACATGACATACAGGTAGAGAAAAGTCCAGCGAAGATGCGAAAGATAAATTTGTTGGCTCATTGATATTCCTTAAAAAGGGGCATCGTTGAAAATCATGGTCTTCCGGAATTGACTCTCCTGCTAGTTCTCTGAAGCAAAAATCCATGTGTCCGACGAAAGCTGGTAAAAATGGAATGAAAGCTGAGGTCAACATTTCTATGATGCAGGAACAAGATACCAAATAAGGAAAATATAACTCAGCATTCAAAGCCTCAATTAGCTGAATTCTATGTTTTCGAATTGGGTAATCAGAAGACACTAACAAAGTGTACAAAAAGTTTAGCATGTATCAAGCCTTTGGTACAACACAAACAACATGTGACTAAAAGTAGAATGATTGTCAAAACATAAAAGTCTGAGTAACTTTATAAATATAAAAGGTGAAGTTAGTCATCCTATCCGGGTTATATTGTCGAGTAACAAAAGAAAGAAACAAAAAATTGACCTTTAAAAGTATTTACACCCCTCACAGATATTAGAAAATGGTGAAAGACATAACACGACAACAACAACAACAACAACAACATCAAAGCCTTAATCCGAAAATGATTTGGGGTCGGCTGACATGAATCATCCTTTAGAACCGTCCATGGGTGAACGCACACCTCAAAATGCGAAAATATAGAAACGAAAAAGTGAAAAATAAAAGGGGGAAAAAATTTGTTAACGATTGATGGAGGAGGCAAACGGGAAAAAGCTAGTACTGTATAATTCATGAAACCAGCTATTCATTTAAATCAGCCCTCTGTCTACCAATACGGAATTACCAAAGAAAAATAGCATAGATCCTAAAGCTCAATTTCAAAGTTGATACCTTGAGACATGAGAGTAGAAGAATAACAAGAATAACGTAATCAATTGCCTTAAGGGCTGATGTAAACGGTAGGGGAAGGGGTAAGGTCGATGAGAGTGATGATGTTTGAAAGGAATATCAGAGTCCCGGTTTAAGAGCTTATGCTTACGCTCGCCATCATATCATATAGATAGAAAAGGAATCACCAATATCAATTAAGATTCGATTTGATATGGGAAAATTATTTGATCCGATTGGATATAGGGAAATAGTGTTGTCCTAAGCGTAGTCATCAATCCAACTAAATATTCCTGATGATCATCCAAAATCGTCATTCATATTTTATCCCAAACATCATCAAGATCCTACTATGCTAAAGCTTATTAATCAATATTCTGAATTCCAGAAAACCAAAATCAAAGCTGAATCAGTACCCAGATCAGAAAACACAAAAGTAAATAAGCTAATTTAAAAATATTAAAGTATTTAATTGAGTGATTCAACAATGAAGTACTCGTAATAGCCAGCAAAACAATAAGCCAAAATTAAATTTAATTTGTTTAACTATGATTAAAATACTCGTGACAACAATGAACGAGACAAAGGGAGTAATAGGGAATCCAAAACATAATGATGTTAATAGAAGACTACACCATAGCAGACCTAATTACTCATAAATCAAATCCCAATAAGAATAAACCCACAATACCCCGATTAACGTTGACAAATGAGAAACAGATTGAATAATGACAAATAATATGGGAAACTATAAAATGAAATTCAAAAAAAAAAGGGAGAAAAAAAGGAAACCTGGAAGCAATGAAGAAAAGGAGAGTATAATTGAAGAAAGAATGGGAATGTGGTATGAAAATGAAAATAAGAAAGAATGAAGAATGAATAATTGGGGGTTGGGTTGGGTTGGGTTGGTTAGGTGGGTGGAAATGCGGCCAAATTGACAAATTGGTAAAAAAAGTAAGGAGTAATGGACAATTTGGTAAAAAAAGTTTTATTTTGGACAATTTGGTAAAAAAAAAATGAAGGGATGGACAAATACACCAAAAAAAGAAATGATTATCCAAATAATTAGCACAAATGATCATTTACGGGGTATATCCGTATTAAGTTTAATACGGGTCAAGTAGTCGGAATAAAACAAAAACAAAATGCATGAGAAAAATGCAATAAGATATACACGACCCGTTTTAATATTAAGACGGATATAGTTGTTTAAGGGTTCAGATCAAGTCACTTTCGGGTTTACTAGTTTCGAATCGGGTCGGGTTATCTCGGGTTGAGGTCCTTTTCGGGCCAACTAATATCAAGTTATTCATGGATTATAACCGGTTTGCAACAATAAATATTCGGGTCGGGTTACAGTGGGCTGGGTTAATTCGGGTTTCGGGGATTTAGTTCGGGTTGGGTTTATTCGGTACATCTGGCAAACGGGTCAGGCCAGCGCATGTCGAGTTAGTTCGGTTTCGCATTTTTTTCGGGTTTATTCGGGTCGAGTCATTTTCGGTTTCGGGTATGTGCGATATATTTTTCGGCTCACTTTCGGGTCAATGATTAAGATAAAAAAAGTCATTTCAAGTTTTTATGGTTAAATTAAAGTTAGATTTTGTCGGCTCATTTTTTGGGTTGGGTGATCTTGGATCGGGTCATTTCGGGTCGGGTCATTTACATGTCAAGAAAATTCGGGTCATTTTCACGCCAAGTCGAGTCAAACGAGTTATTAGCCACAAATAACTTGATAATAGTTGGCCCGAAAATGACCTGAACCGAAATAATCCGATCCGAAACCAACAAGTCCGAAATTGACTTTAGAACCCATAAACAACTATATCCGTCTTAAGATTAAAACGGGTCGAGTATATCTCACGTGTGCATATAAGACAAATTTGTTGCGTTTTTATCATGCATTTTGCTTTTGTTTTGTTCGGACTATTTGACCCGTATTAAACTTAATACGGACAAACCCGTCTTAAATGATAATTTGTGCTAATTAATTGGATTACAATTCTTTTTTTGGTGTATTTGTCCAATCCTCTATTTTTTTTTTACCAATTTGTCCAAAAAGAAACTTTTTTTACCAATTTGTCCACCACCCCTTACTTTTTTTACCAATTTGTCAATTTGGCCGTGGAAATGCAAAGGAATATGAGAGGGAGAAGAGATAGATAGAAAGAGTTGGTGTCGTGCTGCCCACACGCCTAATTTGACATTGACAATTTGGAATAAAACGTGTGTTTATTGCAAGACTAGACTATGTCTACCCTTTTACTTGTATATTCTACTGTAATGGCATGAAAGTATCTGTAGTTTGCGTTGAATTCATGCATCTGTTATGCCAACTTGGGTGGGGATGGCTAGATGCTCCACCTCCAATTTTGGTGGGATGGATGGATGCTCCACTAATACTATTATTATTATTATTATTATTATTATTATTATTATTATTATTATTATTATTATTATTATTATTATCCTTTGTTCTCATTACCCCTCTAATCAATCAATACATATATATAGAATAGAAAATTCTTGAACGATATTAGAAAGACCAATTTTCTTAGAATTCCTAATAAGAGTAGATTTTGAAACAAATTTAATAAAGTTATCCTAATAAAAGTAGATTTCTTAATATTTTAATAAAAACCCTAATATAAGTACATTAAATTTATTTTAATAAAATAAAATTATTCTAATTATAAGTAAGTGACACTCAAAATACACAAGTGTAGATACCCAGTATCTGTCAAGTCTCCAACAAACACCCGATGGTTATCGAACTACAACATGTTTAGGAATCGCAGCGTTTGATCGACAGTTTTGTACAACTATACGTCGGAAAACGTAAAACGATTTTGAAAATAAAACATTTCAAAACTTTTCAAAAGTACTTGGAATGTGAATCCCCGCAATAATGGTAAGATAAAAACAATAATAAAATGCGGAATTTTAGGGAATTTTTGAAACTTTTAAAGTTTAAAGCGCAAGTTCATTAAAATCTAAAACATAAATAAAGAATGTGGAAATAAAGTTAAGTTTATACAAACGTGATAGTCAAAGGTGGGGGAAAATATATCCCTCGAATGACAAAAATATAAAAGGTGAGTCTAAGCAATCCTACTAAACCGACTACTAGTCCAAGGTGCTCGCTAGCTCACACGTGTCTTCACCCCATAAATGCACCAGCTAAAACCTGTCATTCATGTAAACATGAACGCCACAGTCAGTGGGGAGTAACTCAAGGTTCTCCCAGCTACAAAATGTCGAAACACAGATAAACAGAAACACATTCGAACACCATAAATATAACTATTTGATGCAAGAACTGAGACATGAGACTAACATTCAAAACATGCGTAGTGAATCATAGATAAGGTATATGATACATATATTAGAGACAATCCAACCAAAACGTCATAAATGATAATACAACTATAAACACGATAGAATATCATATGTCACGGATAAACAAGATTAACATCATAATACAAGTGAATGGAAACCTTAGTCATGAACTTTGAAAGCCAAATAACATGCAATACACGAAATGGGACAACTAACATCACATATAAAGCAAAGCATCCGGCTCAGAGGCTACCTTTAAAGCATGTCCGAGACACAAATCCTTAAGTACCTTGACTCAGCGGTTACCTTTAAAACATGTCCAAGGCACGATCTCTAAAGTATCTGGCTCAGCGGTTACCTTTAAAACATGTCCAAATATTACAAACAAGTGCCCGACTCAGAGGTTACCTTTAAAACATGTCCGAGGCACAACAAATAAAGTATCTGCCTCAGCGGTTACCTTTAAAACATGTCCAAAAACTACAAACAAGTGTTCGACTCAGAGGTTACCTTTAAAACATGTCCGAGGCACAACACATAAAGTATCTGGCTCAGCGGTTACCTTTAAAACATGTCCAAATACTACAAACAAGTGCCCGACTCAGAGGTTACCTTTAAAACATGTCCGAGACACAACACATAAAGTATCTGGCTCAGCGGTTACCTTTCAAACATGTCCAAATATTAAAAACAAGTGTCCGACTCAGAGGTTACCTTTAAAACATGCCCGAGGCACAACACATAAAGTATCTGGCTCAGCGGTTACCTTTAAAGCATGTCCAAATACTACAAACAAGTGACCGACTCAGAGGTTACCTTTAAAACATGTCCGAGGTACAACACATAAAGTATCTGGCTCAGCGGTTACCTTTAAAACATGTCCAAATACTACAAACAAGTGTCCGACTCAGAGGTTACCTTTAAAACATGTCCGAGACACCACATATAAAGTATCTGGTTCAGCGGTTACCTTTAAAACATGTCCAAATACTACAAACAAGTACCCGACTCAGAGGTTACCTTTAAAACATGTCCGAGGTACAACAAACAAGTATCTGGCTCAGCGGTTACCTTTGAAACATGACCAAATACAACAAACAAGTACCCGACTCAGAGGTTACCTTTAAAACATGTCCGAGGTACAACAAACAAGCATCTGACTCAGCGGTTACCTTTAAAAATATGGCCAAATACAACAAACAAGTATCAGGGACGAGATTATTAATGTCACATTCATACTTATGGCTTGCATCTCACCATAAGTACGGATGTGAACATCAATCCCGACTATCATATCGCAACTAGAGGGCTTATAGCTCACCCCTAGTATCCGATAGGACCAAGACTCTCACAACCCAACAATACTAGATATTGTCAAGAGTACGGCCCCTCACAAGTAACTATTTAAAATAAATATTTCATACATGTATTATATTAATAAATATTCCACTTCACAATTTAACATGCAGGTTAAATAAAATATAACAAGCGATAATGAATAATTTACGTTATGTGAGATTTACGGAATAAAATGTGACCAAGTCCAACTGACTCATTTATGAGCGCAATAAACAAACTATAAGAAGCCCAATAATTGAATCACATTAAGCCCAACAAACAAGACATGTTAAACCCAACATATTACTCATGTAAAATCCAACCATTAAATCATGTTGAAGAGACCCAATTTGATTAGTTATTGTTGATGATGCCTTAAGACAAATTAATCTCATTGTTATTTAATCGCGTGCCTCTTAAGTTTTAACCATGTAGCATGAAGCTCCAATTGTTAATTCAAGGTTATCAAGAATGTCATCATGAAGATCAAAGATGAAGATTGTCATTAGTGCCAAAGTCATGTGTTGTAAGGTGATCGCTTAACACGAATTTACGTTTAGGTGCAAAAACAACAGTTCAGTCAACTGTTAATTAAGGCTCGTCTTTGAAAGAAATATTTCGAAAATATTTGAATCTTTTTTAAAATGCTTTCAATGCTCACAAATGTTTTCTGGAAATATTTTGAAGTCTTTTAAAGAATATAGAGCTTTCAATGACTTGCTAAGGAGTTTGCTTGCACAATAAGACACTTAATATAAATGGGTTGTTTGCTTTTACATTTATGGAAATGTTTATGGTTCCCATAAACAACCATTTATGCTTGTTTCTTGTTGGAAAACCCAGCCAATTTTTGTGTGTGTGCACAATCTGATTTCTTGCAATCTTAGGCACCGATTTCTTGAGGAAGACGGTTGCTTGGTGAAGAATTCAGATGGCTTGTGCATGTTGCCCAAGCAAACTACTTACATTATTTTATTCACTTGTACTTATGAGTGTAAGATATTTTAATGTGTAAAGTATACTACTTGGACATTATAAATAGCTTGCTTAATTCATTTTTACAAGTGTGCAATAACGAGTTTTAAACTGAAAAAGACTTAAGTTTTCAATCGAGTAAATTAACTTTGCAAAACCGTTTATCATTTCAAAATCTTTGAATCATTTTGAAAGTTTGTTTATTTATCTTTTGAGTCTTTTATTGAGTTATTGTATTGCACCTAATCGTTTAGTCGTGTTCAAGGATCCCGTGTTTTGTACTTAAACTTTATCTCATCCGTTCAATTAAGTGAACAACATTGAGATAAGTGGAGTCTTGTAACAACCAGGTAGAACCAAAAGAGTCGTAGGATAGAGTTATCCTTAAGCATGAAGTCTTCGAAGCGGAGTAGCTTTTGAGCACGGAGTCTTTCGGCGGAGTAGCCCAAAACAAAAGTCTTATTGCGGAGTAGCTTTAAGCACGGAGTCTTTCGGCGGAGTAGCCCAAAGCAAAAGTCTTGGAAGTGGAGTATCTTTTAAGCATTAGCAACCGGAGTAGGTTGGGGAGTTGTTTTATTATTCGGGGTGGTCTTAGTTTGTATGAGTTTACTTCTGAGACGTTTAATAAAATAACGCTGGACGTAGGTCGCGGAGTAGTGACCGAACCAGTTTTTAAAAAACCTCGTTTGTCGTGTCTATTTCGTTTTATTTCCGCTGCACACTCTACTCACGTTTTTATCTACAGAATCAACTGTTGAGTACACTGTAACTTCTGCTTGCTGAATCGTTGTTGAATACTTCTAACTCTCTAGTTCTAAGTATCGACTTCTCCTTTCATCTAAGCATTGTTTAAAGTGTTTAAGAGTTTTAAAAGAAGCTTTCATTAAGCTTAAATTTTTAAATAGACACCTAATTCACCCCCTCCCCCTCTTAGACGCTTTTGCCCGTGACTCTTCAATTGGTATCAGAGCCTTGTGCTTTTGATAGCTGGTTAATTACCAGAGAGTTGATCCTATAGTCATGGACGGGAAACATACTAAGTACCCTATCTTCAAAGGGGATAACTACTCCTGGTGGAAGCACCGTATGGAACACTACGTCAAAAGTACGGATTATGAGTGTTGGGTCATTATTCAAAAGGGTCCCCTTGCTATAACGGTTACTGACTCTGATGGGAACAGTGCCGTAAAAAGTGAGGATAGTTATGTCGAGGCTGACTATCGTAAAGTCGAGAAAAATTCTAAAGCCATGTCCATTCTTCAATATGGCATCGGTGAACAAGATATCAATCGCATCTCCGGATGTACCTCGGCTAAAGAGATTTGGGACACCTTAAACCTTGCATATGAAGGAACGTCTCAAGTCAAGAAGCATCGTATTGACCTTCTCATGCAACAATATGAGATGTTCAATATGATGAAAGATGAGTCAATCAATTGTCTTTCTTCTCGCTTTTCTAGTATTGTCAATGAACTTAAGGATCTAGGTAGAGAGTTCAAATCCGAGGATATAGTCCGAAAGATCCTACATAGCCTAAGTGATAAATGGCAACCGAAGGTGACGGCTATTGAGGAGGCTAAAGGTCTGTCCAAATTGTCCCTCAATGAGCTAATGGGTTCACTCATGGCACACGAGTTAAGTCTCGCAAAAAGCTCGGGTGAAAGTTCCAAAGCTAGAGGTTTCGCTCTCAAATCAACCTCAAGTGATGAGGAAGATGATGGAGATGACGAACAAGCCATGTACTCACGTAACAAGGCGGATATGATCAATAGTCACAATCCTAAGAAGTTCAACAATGCTAATAGAAAACGTTTTCAAAAGAAGAGATCTTATTCCACGGTGGCTTGTTTCAAATGTGGTGAGAAAGGTCACCTTATCAAAGATTGCCTCAAATGGAATAAGTTCAAATCTAGAGAAAAATGAGATTTTGCAAAGAAAGATTTTAAGCATAAAGTCATGTCTGCAATATGGGGTGTATCTGATTCCGATGAGGATGAAGTCCTTGAGGAAGAATTAGATGCCAAAGTTTGTATGACAACTCGTCTTGATCTTAACGGACCCAAGTATTCAAAGAAAGAATCCGCACTCTGTCTAATGGCTAATTCCGACGACTCCAGCGATGACTCCGACACCAAGGTAATGAATCTCAAGAACAAGGTGAGAACTCTTTCTAAAGAAAAGCTTTGTTTGATGTTTGATGATGTACTTGATAAGAGTCTTGCTAAAAATGATAACCTCTACGACTTGCAAACTCAAATTGAGGAAATTGCTGAAGAAAATGTTGGTCTTAGAGAGTGTCTAGACGAGATAAAAAAAAAGTAACATCATTCCATCACTCAGAAAAGAAATTAAGAAATTGAGAAAAGAAAACCTTGTTCTCAAGAATATTGCTAGCTCGTCAAAAGCAACAGTTGCCTCAACTGTTGTTTCTAATGTTGAAAAAGAAAACGAGTCTTTAATTATTCAAGTTGATATTTTGATTAAAGAACGAGACTCACTGCTAGTTGACCTTACCTCGTGTCGACATGATAATAACCAACTTGAACAAATTGCTATGTTGCTTAGTGATGAATGTAGTCATGCTAAATCCGCTTTCGACAAAGTATGCAAACTAAATCTTGACCATCTTGCTAAAATTGAAACATTGACCAAAGAGTTGCATGATGCAAAAGAGTTTTACAAGAAATGAGAAGGTAGTCAAAACATTTTAGACTCGCTCATAAATCAGTCCCAAAAATCTGAAGAGAAAGCTGGACTTGGTTTCAAAAGTAACAGTTCAGTGAAATGTAACTTCCGAAACCAGGAACCAAGCAAGACTGATTTTCGAAGGAGAAAATATGCAGGCCTCCTGAATATATTATTTACAACTTTTGTGTTAAGACCGGTCATGTATTTAATGGTTGTCCTAACAGAATAAACGACTTAAATAGAAACATCAAGGTTACTAAAAAGGAGTGGGTTCGCAAAGATTTGATTAACAATGCAACTCACAAGAAGGGATCCAAATTTGTTTGGATTCCTAAACTAACCTCTTGATTTCTTATAGGCATTAGTGAGAGGCAGCAACAATTGGTACTTGGACATAGTGGATGTTCATGTCATATGACGAGAAGTAGAAACCAATTTCTCTCACTAGAAGCCTACAATGGTGGCATCGTGATGTTTGGTGACAATAAGAAAGGTGAAATTATTGCAATCGGAAAGGTTGGTAAGTCATCGTCACAATGTGTCGACAAAGTGTTGCTTGTCAAAGGTTTAAAGCATAATCTCCTTAGCATATCTCAATTGTGTGATAATGGTAATATTGTTGAATTTTGTGCTAGTGAATGTCGTGTCTTAGATGGTAATACAAGGGAAGTTGTTCTAGAAGGAAAACGTGTTAAAGATGTTTACTTGACTAATCTTTTTGCATTGTCTAGTCGTACCATGTCTTGTATGAGTGCTTTGAAAAAGAACGACCCGTGGCTTTGGCATAAGAGATTAGGTCACGTAAATGCTAGAACATTGAACACCCTTAAGCGACTTGACTTAGTCGATGACATTCCTAACATAAAATTCGACTTTAATAGTTTGTGTGATGATTGTGCTAAGGGGAAGCAAGTAAGAAGCTCCTTTAAATCCAAAAAGTTCGTTAGTACATCTAAACCTCTTGAGTTACTTTATATTGATCTATTTGGTCCAATGCGTGTTAGAAGTAAAGGAGGTAGTCGTTTCTTATGTGTGATTGTTGACGATTTTTCACGATTTGTTTGGCTTCTCTACTTGAGTTTTAAAGATGAAGTATTTGATGAATTTTTAATTTGGTTGAAAAAGGTCCAAAACAAGTTTGATAAAAAGCTCATATCTTTGAGATCCGACCATGGAACCGAATTTGAAAATTCCTCATTTATTACTTATTGTGATGAGCACGGTATTAGCCATAACTTTTCCGCGTGTGCTACACCTCAACAAAACGGGGTTGTAGAGCGTATGAACCATACACTTGAAAATATGGCTAGGACTATGCTCATTAGTAGTAAGTTGCCAAAGAATTTTTGGGCCGAAGCCGTCAACACATCATGTCACATTTATAACCGTGTTATGATCCGAAAAATGCTTAACAAAACACCCTACAAGTTGCTTAAAGGAAGAAAGCCTAATTTATCCTATTTGAAATGCTTTGGAAGCAAATGTTTTGTTCACTACAATGGAAAGGATAATTTGGGTAAGTTCGATGCTCGTAGTGATGAGGCCGTATTTGTCGGTTATTCGGATCATAGCAAGGCTTATAAAGTGTATAATAAACGAACCATAAAAATGGAAGAAAGTGTGCATGTCATATTTGATGAGTCTAGTCTTTTTCATTCTAATACACAGGAAGAGGATGATGAAGATGATGAGGACTATGAGCTTGGAATGATCCGACATGACATGGATGATGTACATGAGGAGAACGAACAAGAGGAGCTGAATCAACAGTCGGATCAACTGTTGATTGAAGGAACTGGCCAAGAGACAGGGGGAACAGAACCACTTGAACCACAACATGAGGCTACGACATCCAGGGGGAACGAGGGTACACTTAAACAAAACAAACAAACAGAAATAAACCCTCAAACACAAAATGAACCAGAACCAACAGTTGAGCGAACTGTTGAGTTAGAACCCCAAGAAGCCTCACCATCCTTTATCGTACCAAAGAAGTGGAAACACCAAAAATATCACCCCATTTATAACTTGACCAGTGACTTGAATTCGGGAAGGAAAACAAGATCATCCCTCAATGATTTCTTTGCATCTCATGCGTTCCTCTCACAAATTGAACCGACGAACATCACCATGGCACTTGAAGATCCGAGTTGGGTGATGGAAATGCAAGAGGAACTTAATCAATTCAAAAGGAATGAGGTATGGCATCTTGTCCCTAGACCTACTGGTTGTACCGTGATTGGTACCAAATGGGTCTTTCGCAATAAGCTAGATGATTCAGGCAATATCGTAAGGAATAAAGCTAGACTAGTGGTGCAAGGATTTAAACAACAAGAAGGCATTGATTATAATGAAACCTTCGCACCAGTAGCTAGGCTTGAAGCCATACGTATGATCATAGCTTTTGCAGCTCACAAAGGCATCAAAATTTTTCAAATGGATGTCAAAACTTCTAAATGGTTATTTAGAAGAAGAGGTCTTTGTGGAGAAACCACCGGGTTTTATGAACAATGAATTTCCAAACCATGTTTTTAAATTGGACAAGGCGCTTTATGGTTTAAAACAGGCTCCAAGAGCTTGGTATGATCGCTTGTCAAAATTTCTTTTGGAAAATGGTTTTGTGCGTGGATCGGTTGATAAGACATTGTTCATAAAGTCACAGTGTGGTGAACTGTTGATTGTACAGATTTATGTCGATGGCATAATATTTGGTGCAACGAATGAACTCCTTTATTTGTACTTTTCGGAACTAATGAAATCTGAGTTTGAGATGAGTATGATGGGAGAACTAGGTTTCTTCCTTGGGCTTCAAATCAAGCTAACTCAAGATGGTGTAATGATTCATCAACAAAAGTACATAAAGAAGATGCTATGTAAGTTCGGTATGACTAATTCTAAACCCTTCTCTACACCTATGGTTTCATCCACAAAGCTTGACAAAGATGAGAATGGCAAGAAAGTTGATGAAACAATGTATCGAGGTATGATCGGTTCACTACTTTATTTGACCGCTAGTCGACCGGATATTTTATATAGTGTATGTCTATGTGCTCGTTTCCAAGCTAGTCCTAGAGAATCGCATTTCATTCCCGTAAAACGTATTCTTAGGTACTTGGTTGGAACGTCTAATTTGTATCTTTGGTATCCCTCACATTGTCCTTTTGAGCTTTTAGGATACTCGGATGCAGATTATGCCGGAAGCGTTGTTGATCGAAAGAGTACATTCGGGATGGCTACTTTCATAGGTCCGTGTTTGATCTCATGGGCGTCTAAGAAACAAAACACCGTTGCTCTTTCCACCGCTGAAAGCGAGTACGTAAGTGCCGCATTCTGTTGCGTGCAAGTTCTTTGGGTTCGACAACAACTAAGGGACTATGGTATTATCTTTGATTCAATTCCAATTTTATGTGATAATACTAGTGCCAATAACATTTCAAAGAACCCTATACAACACTCAAGGACTAAGCATATTGACATAAGACATCATTTTTTACGTGATCATGTAGAAAAAGGACAAATTCGTCTTAAATTTTGTAGAACGGAAGATCAAATAGCCGACATTTTTACAAAACCGCTTGAAAGAGAATAATTCGTAGAACTTCGGTTGGAAATTGGTTTGTTGGATTCCGCGTAAAATTTTATGACGACTTCCCCTCAATGATTGACTAGAGTAGATGTTTACATGTTTTTATAAGTGATTATATGTTAATTTTACTCAATGAATTAAATGATTCATTTGCATGTAAATCCAATGGGTAAAGATATTGTTCACATGAATACACTCAATTACCATCTAACCATCAAATCTCACTTTCCCCATTACCCATGTCCCTAGCCGTCTACTACCAACCAAACCGGCTACACTCACCCTTCCTCTCAACCAATCAAATAAAAAAAAGCTACACACTATTCATCCACCTCATTTACTACCTATATGATTTTTCAACTCTTAAATGATGACCTCCCTTCTCAATTTCAAATATTTCAAAAAATTACATCTTCCCCAAATATTCTCCAAAACCGTCCTACACATCCCTCTACCAACTGTCACTTTTACTTTCACTATAAAAATCATGCCTCCAAAATCAACTAAGCCGAAAACATTGAAGGAAATCCGAGACTCCTACAAGCCGAAAACTACCTCGGTTGAACCACAAATCGAAAGTCTTGGATCAAAAACTGTCCAAAATCAAAAACCACCAAAGAAACCTAGAGTCTTTGTACCAAACACCCCAATGACAAGAAAGAAATCAGTTGCTAATCGTCCTAAAACAGCGGCCGAAGCTAGGAGATTCTCAAGTCGGGTGTTCAATCAAAAATTCGATTTGAATATGTCGCATGCAACCGAAACTGAGGGTGAATAAGGAAGCTCACAGGTTGTTGGTGAAGTTGATGATGATGGAAATCCAATCATTCAAGAAGTTTAGGAAGTTGATGTTGGTGTTGGTAAGGAAATTAAAGTTGAAAAGGAGATTGTTGATGAGGATGTCGAAAAGGAAGGAGAGAAAAACAGTGAGGAAAAGAAAAATGAAAGTGCGGAGGAGAATGAGAAAAACAATGAAAAAGAAAAAGAAAAGATTGTTGAAAAATCAATTGAAAAAGGTGAGGAAAAAGAAAAGAGTGTTGAGAAAAGTGTGGAGGAATCGGTTGAGAAAAGTAATGGGAAATCAAAATCGAAATCGAAGGAAAGTGTTGGTAGTGATGAGAAGTTGAAGGATATGATTGGTAACAAAAGGCGAAAAAGGAGAGGCAAAACCGTGAGTGAGGCAACGGTTGTGGAATTGGAAATTAACACGGAGAAGTTGAATGCCGTCTTTAATGATGACGAGTTGTTCAAGGAGAAAACCGTTCCCAAACCGAAAGGCAAAGCAAAGAGAGTGTCCAGTCGGGTTACCTCAAGGAAAAGAAAAGTGGAGGAAATGGCAAAGGAAGTCGATGAATCGAATAGTGCTATGATTGCTATTGAGCAACCTCTTGATGAGAATAAGTCCAAGGCACTCGAGATTCTTCATGGGTATCGCTTTCCAAAGAAAATCTTTGATTGTTGCAAGCATATCATTCAAGGAAACTTTAAGTCGGGCCGTGCTATGAACTCGAATGGTATGATTCGTCCCCCACTTTTAAATTCTTTAAAGATGCAATTCATGCACAAAAGTGGGAGAGTCTTCTTAGCTCTATAACCGAGTTTATTTAGCGGAGATTATTCAATTTTATACTACGGTCAAAGTCTATGTCCAATCGGGTAGTCTTACTGCCGTTATTAATAACAAACCCTTGTGTCTCAATGTCGAAATTGTCGGGAAATTACTCGGTATTCCTACATCCGGGTTGTCCTCATTTCCCAAGGGTGGTTGGCCGACTATTGATGGTATAAGTTCTTTGACCATCACAAAGTTTCTAAGTCCCAAAGCTACGTCCCCTATCACACTCAAACCGAGAGAAATCAAAATAAACCACCGGTTCTTTTTCGATTTCATTTATAGAACCTTGATTCCATGTAATGAGAGCCGTGGTGCGTGTGGTGTGCTTAGACATGTGGACGATCTTTTATCTTGCTAAACACCTTCAAATTAACCTACCCGCTTTGACGCTCTTTCACATTGATCATCTTGCTAAGATAGTAGAGAAGCGTAAGGTTGATAGTTCCACCGTGTTAGCATACGAGATGTGGTTATCGGTCATTTTCGAGAAAATGGATATTGTGGACTCAACTAGTTTTGGTGTGGATCACATGTATGACACTATGACCTCGGGAGTTTTATCACAAATGTACTTGAAAATTGATGGTGATAAACTTGCTCGTATTTGGTCGGGTATGAAGGCTACGGATGTCACCTCCTTCTCTATGCAATCGTCTTCCTTGACACGTCTCACTAAGGATGTCAAAGCCTTGTTGGATCTCCAACATGCTCAAATGAGTGAGATTGCGGGTCTTCGTTTGGAAGTGACGGGTTTGCGTAAGGAACTCAAGGAGGTTAAGGGTCAAAATGAAGAACTCTTGGAGATGGTTCACGGGTTGGTTGGAGAAGAGAAAACCGAAGAAGGTGATGATTGATCTCTTGCTCATAGTCGTGCCTAGCCTATGTCGTACCAAGTTTTTTGCTATAACCATGCCTAATGCCTAATAAAAACAAAAGCCTTTCTAATCCTTTTGCCTTGGCTTTGTGTTTGTGATATATCTTGCTAATATTGGTTATGTTGTTAGTTGTTTAACAATTTGTTTTGTAGAACTCTAATCCTTATTTAGACTATGTGTTCTTCCTACTTGATGATGTCAAGAGTGGGAAGTTGTTTAAAATTACAGGTGGTGATTCAATGACTCTTAGGCTTGCGTACACCGTAACTATGTTAACTTGGCGATTAAATGTTCTACTTAGGCTAACGAAAAATTTGACTAATTTTCAATGACCATGTATTTATGCATCTTATTTTGATCATGTTTTGACTTGTTAACCTTGACCATGGATTAAGGGGGAATGCACACTCAATTTTATTTGTCTTGCCATCATCAAAGGGGAAAATTGAAGAGACCCAATTTGATTAGTTATTGTTGATGATGCCTTAAGATAAATTAATCTCATTGTTATTTAATCGTGTGCCTCTTAAGTTTTAACCATGTAGCATGAAACTCCAATTGTCAATTCAAGGTTATCAAGAATGTCATCATGAAGATCAAAGATGAAGATTGTAATTAGTGCTAAAGTCATGTGTTGTAAGGTGATCGCTTAACACGAATTTACGTTTAGGTGCAAAAACAACAGTTCAGTCAACTGTTAATTAAGGCTCGTCTTTGAAAGAAATATTTTGAAAATATTTGAATCTTTTTTAAAATGCTTTGAATGTTCACAAATGTTTTCTGGAAATATTTTGAAGTCTTTTAAAGAATATAGAGCTTTCAATGACTTGCTTAGGAGTTTGCTTGCACAATAAGACACTTAATATAAATGGGTTGTTTGCTTTTACATTTATGGAAATGTTTATGGTTCCCATAAACACAACCATTTATGCTTGTTTCTTGTTGAAAAACCCAGCCTATTTTTGTGTGTGTGCACAATCTGATTTCTTGCAATATTAGGCACCGATTTCTTGAGGAAGACGGTTGCTTGGTGAAGAATTCGGATGGCTTGTACATGTTGCCCAAGAAAACTACTTACATTATTTTATTCACTTGTACTTATGAGTGTAAGATATTTTAATGTGTAAAGTATACTACTTGGACATTATAAATGGCTTGCTTAATTCATTTTTACAAGTGTGCAATAACGAGTTTTAAACTGAAAAAGACTTAAGGTTTCAATCGAGTAAATTAACTTTGCAAAACCGTTTATCATTTCAAAATCTTTGAATCATTTTGAAAGTTTGTTTATTTATCTTTTGAGTCTTTTATTGAGTTATTGTATTGCACCTAGTCGTTTAGTCGTGTTCAAGGATCCCGTGTTTTGTACTTAAACTTTATCTCCTCCGTTCAATTAAGTGAACAACATTGAGATAAGTGGAGTCTTGTAACATCCGGGTAGAACCAAAAGAGTCTTAGGATAGAGTTATCCTTAAGCATGAAGTCTTCGAAGCGGAGTAGCTTTTGAGCACGGAGTCTTTCGGCGGAGTAGCCCAAAGCAAAAGTCTTATTGCGGAGTAGCTTTAAGCACGGAGTCTTTCGGCGGAGTAGACCAAAGCAAAAGTCTTGGAAGCGGAGTATCTTTTAAGCATTAGCAACCGGAGTAGGTTGGGGAGTTGTTTTTTTATTCGGGGTGGTCTTAGTTTGTATGAGTTTACTTCTGAGACGTTTAATAAAATAACGCCGGACGTAGGTCGAGGAGTAGTGACCGAACCAGTTTTTAAAAAACCTCGTTTGACGTGTCTATTTCGTTTTATTTTCGCTGCACACTCTACTCACGTTTTTATCTACAGAATCAACTGTTGAGTACACAGTAACTTCTACTTGCTAAATCGTTGTTGAATACTTCTAACTCTCTAGTTCTAAGTATCGACTTCTCCTTTCATCTAAGCATTGTTTAAAGTGTTTAGAGTTTTAAAAGAAACTTTCAATATGCTTAAGTTTTTAAATAGACACCTAATTCACCCCCTCCCCCTCTTAGGTGCTCTTGCCCGTGACTCTTCACATGTGAAACTCAACAATTTGATCATGAGGGGAAAATATATATATAATGAACGATATTTAACGGATTACGTTATATAAAACACGAGACGACATTTAAACATTTCAAATGAATCTCAATAGCGCCAAAAACAACCTCAACCCACGACTCAAAGTAAGGGACTCGGGCAGCCAATATCAAGACCCAACCAACAGCCTTGTAGATACCCAGTATCTGCTGAGACTCCAACAAACACTTGATGATTATCATACTACAACATGTTTTGGAATCGCGGCGTTTGATCGACAGTTTGTGTACAACTTTACGTCGGAAAACTTAAAACGATTTCGAAAATAAAACATTTCAAAACATTTCAAAAATACCTGGAGTGTTTAATGCACGACGACGGGGTCACAATGACACTAACTAGAGTCAAAACTGACATCGGACCAAAAACCGACTCAAAAATTCAAATCCCGACTCCAACAACGAGTCAAACCGAGTCAACCACAAAAAACAAACCATTTCAAACCTTCTATGCTAAGATTTCCCGGATTTATGAATGGTCAAGTACCAAATATATGACTACAATGAAGGAAATGTAGATTCATATACATACTAACATACTCATATATGTCTAAATAATTTGTCATAAAATTAAAACGGATTTTATGCATGCAAACAATAAAGAAATAGAGGAGAAATCATGTCCTTACATTGATGGATTTCGGTTATAAGGGCACAAAAGAGATCACCTTTCTCTTTTGATCTTGAGCTTTTCCTTATGGATGAATAAGATCTAAGTATAAGATCTCTCCCTAAGCTTTATACCCAAGGCTAACTCTTAATCTAATTAATATTATTTGATCTAGTATAATATTAATCTTGTGAAAAATTGAACCAAAATATTTGGTATTTGAGTTCTCAAAACCGGTTGAGAGAAGAGGAGAGGAAGAGGAATTATTTTTATCTCTCTAGAAATAATTATGTTGAGTGAAAATGAATAATTATCTAACACACTATGGCATATAGTGAAAGATAAAATAAAAATGAAAAATAACCCTTGTTCTTTCCAAGGGAGAACCGGGTAGGGTGAGGGAAAATGGCCTATGCATGGCCTTTGTGCTCTTACACAAAAGGCACTAGGTATGCATGCCTATATATTAGAGAAATGATAATTAATTCCACTAATCTAAATTAACATAATATGTTAATTATTCCCAATATTTCGGTCCACATTGTAATATGGATTCCATATTATTTTTGTCAAATGTCAATATGTCACATGTCATATGTAACATAAATTGTTTATGTATTTTTAACATATTAAAAATCAACGTATTAATAAAAATACGTCATATACAAAAATCGACTTAGTAATTCATAATTACTCGTACCAAAATATTTTACCGTTTATAAATCGCATTTATAATAATTCATTCAAATCCAATTGTTTCTTTAAACAATAATTTCATCTGAGTAATGATACAATTTGATTACTCAGACCGTATCTCATTTAATCACATTTCAATTTGATACGTAAATTTTACTTCCAAAAATGTCCGTCAATTTTTTCAAGTAATTTAATTAACTCGTAACATTATACGATTAATTAAATGATCAATTAAGAGTATCGCCCTATAGGTATGACCTAGGGGGTCAACTGATCACCACCGTCACACGACAGTAATGTCAAACTCTAGTCAGCCAATCATTACCGATATATGTTGACCAGTTGACAGTAACAATATTACTTCCCAATTGTATTCTATATAATGAGACTTAAACATGTGATCATCATGATCAACAGTCGTGATCGCATTATTGTCGGAGGACACATATTCCAACAATCTCCCACTTGTCCTCGACAAGTGTGCGTCACCAATTCTCTTGTCCTATTACTATCTCCCACTCAATGCAAGGTGTCTTTCAGGTCGTACTTGCAAGTGATCATATCTAGAGTGGTTTCCTCGATCTGGAGAATAACTGATTGACCGGATTTATCCACTCTGGATGCCATCCGAGCGTGGCCACGCATTTCCAGTTCATTACTCCTCGAGTGGCCCTGAGATATTGTTATAACCCTGACTAGGGGTGGACAATTCCTATCGCACTCATTCCCTTCGACTAGCCACATCCATCATAACCCAAAATATGCCCATTTGACCCCATTTACGAAGGTCGTAGTAACACAAATCAAAGTTAATCTGAAACTGTGCCATCTTAGGAGAATAGTCTTTAGTCAAAAGAATCGACTCATTTGAATACTATAGTAGCTCTCGCCACGACCAGGCAATATAAATTTGCCAGAACTCTATAAGCGGTCATTAGGCCCGACAAAATGTTCCTAACAGTCTGCCTATGTGATCGACTAGTCATCACACATGACTCTATGGCACTTGAACTTGCCATCAATCGCCTCACACTCTAGTCACTTCGAGGCGTCACCTCATATAAGTGACTATGGGCAAATACTATGTTAATCCGAGTTCACTTTAACGGGGTTCAATTGTCACTACAACCCGTTTGGATATAACAATGTATAAATTAAAGATAAAAGACAAATGTGATTATGAACATGAACAAAAACAACACTTTTATTTCATTTCAAAATCTAACAAAAATTTGGTACACGTTTAAGTCCCATGGACGTAACATGTCCATCATGCTTAGCCTGCGATAAAGGCTTGGTGAGCGGATCGGCAATGTTGTCATCCGTCCCAACCTTACATAACGCAATTTCCTTTCTTTCAATAAAATCTCTTATTACATGATACTTTCTAAGTACATGTCTAGATCTATTACTAGACTTTGGCTCTTTAGCTTGGAAGATTGTCCCACTATTATCACAATAGAGAGTGATGGGATCATCGGCGGTAGGTACTACTTTTAGACCTTCCGTGAATTGCTTGATCCACATAGCTTCCTTGGCGCTTCCCGATCTTTGCTATGTACTCAGACCTCCGTTGTAGAATCCATGATTCTGACTTCCTTGAAGCTTCTCCACTTAAGGCACCACCATTGAGCATGAAAACAAAACCCGACTTGTGATTTCATGTCATCTCTATCTGTTTGAAAACTTGAGTCCGTGTATCCATTAACACGCAACTCAGTGTCTCCTCCAAACACAAGGATAGAGTCCTTAGTTCTTCTTAAGTACTTAAGGATGTTCTTGACAGCAATCCAGTGACTCTCACCTGGATTTCCTTGATATCTACTCGTCATGCTCAAGGCATACGATACATCAGGGCGTGTGCATATCATGGCATACATGATTGATCCGACAGCGGAAGCGTAAGGGATTTCACTCATGCGTTCAACATCATGGGGTTTAGAGGGACATTGAGTCTTGCTCAATATCGTCTCAGTTACCATAGGTACCAAACCCCTTTTGGATTTTTCCATGCTGAAGCGTCGAAGAATCTTATCAACATAAGACTCTAGACTTAATGCCAATATCCTCTTGGGTCTATCTCTATAGATCCGGATACCTAATATGCGTTGTGCCTCTCCTAAATCCTTCATTTGGAAGTGGTTACCTAACCACTTCTTAACAGAAGACAACATTGGAATATCATTTCCAATGAGTAGTATGTCATCGACATACAAGATTAGGAACACAACTTTGCTCCCACTAAATTTCATGTATAAACATGGTTCCTCAACATTTCGAGTGAAACCATTTTCCTTTATTACATCATTGAATCGATGATTCCAACTTCTTGATGCTTGATTAAGACCATAAATGGATCTCTTAAGCTTGCACACTTTGTTAGGATTTTCAGAATCAACAAAACCGTCGGGTTGTATCATGTACACCTCCTCTTCTAAATGCCCATTTAGAAAAGCGGTTTTGACATCCATTTGCCATATTTCATAATCATGAAATGCGGCGATCGCTAACAAAATCCGTATGGATCTTAGCATGGCTACGGGGGCGAAGGTCTCATCATAATGGAGACCTTGGACTTGGGTAAATCCCTTTGCCACTAGCCTAGCTTTGTAGACATCGTCATGTCCTTCTATGCCATTCTTGATTTTGAATATCCATTTGCATTGGAGGGGTCTTGCCCCTTTAGGCAAATCTACCAAGTCCCAAACTTGGTTTTCAAGCATAGAATCCATTTCGGACTTCATGGCTTCAAGCCATAAGGTGGAATTAGGACTAGAGATTGCGGCCTTGTAGGTGGCGGGCTCGTCACTTTCCATAAGCAACACATCGAGTGTTCCATCTTCCTCGATAAGTCCCACATATCGATCGGGATGGCGAATGACTCGGCCCGTCCTTCTTAGTGGAGGAGGTACAACCGCGTTAGACGACGAAGGAACATCTTCTTGCGTCTCTATTTCGGTTTGTGGCTCTTGAACTTCATCAAGTTCAAAATTTCTCCCACTATGTCTCTTAGAAATAAATTCCTTTTCTAAGAAGACAGCCTCGCAAGACACAAACACTTTATGATCTTGAGGTTTGTAGAAGTAATATCCTCGAGAGGTCGAGGGGTAACCTACAAAGGTGCATTTTTCGGATCTTGGGGCAAGCTTGTTGTCGTTCTTAGTTTTGACGTAAGCATCACATCCCCAAATCTTCATATAGGATATATTTGGGATCTTACCCGTCCACATCTCACATGGAGTCTTTTCGGTGGACTTTGTGGGACTATTATTCAAAGATCGAATTGCGGTTTGTATCGCAAATCCCCAAAACGAGTTCGGTAACTCGGTTTGACTCATCATGGATCGAACCATATCAAGTAAGGTTCGATTTCTCCTTTCGGCAACACCATTAAGTTGAGGTGTTCCGGGTGGAGAAAGTTGTGATATAATACCACGACTTTTCAAGTGTGAATCAAATTCAAGGCTAAGGTATTCTCCACCACGATCGGATCGTAGTGCCTTAATCCTTTTATTCAATTGGTTCTCTACTTCGTTTTGAAATTCCTTAAATTTCTCAAACGCTTCACTCTTATGTTTAATTAAATAGATATACCCATATCTACTTAAATCATCGGTGAAGGTTATGAAGTAGTCATAATTACCACGAGCGGTGATAGTCAATGGTCCACATACATCGGTGTGTATGAGTCCCAATAGCTCACTAGCTCGTGTCCCTTTACCACTAAAAGGATTACGAGTCATTTTGCCAATTAGGCAATATTCGCATGTACCATATGATTGATAATCAAATGGTGTAATCACATTAGTTGAAATTAATCTTTTGATGCGATTCTCGTTTATGTGACCTAATCGACAATGCCAAATGAACGCTTCACTTGGGTCACTTGTTTTGAGTTTCTTTGATTGAATGTTATAAATATCTCTTGTCGGATTTGAGGTCTCTAAAATGTAAATGCCATTGATGGAAGTAGCTTGGCCAATAACCAAATCATTCCTAGAAATAGTACAACAATTGTTCTTAATGGCAAAACAAAAACCGTCCATGTCTAGCATGGCGATTGAAATAATGTTTTTAGAGAGTGTAGGTACATAAAAGCAATTATGCAAATACAACTCAAATCCACTTGGCAAAGCTAAAACATAAGTCCCCTTGGATTCGGCCGCTACCCGAGCTCCATTTCCAAGGCGTAGATCCACATCTCCCTTGTTAAGCTTCTCCACATTTCTTAAACCCTGTAAATGATTACAAAGGTGAGAACCACAACCGGTATCTAGTACCCATGTCGTGGTGGAAGTATAATTTATATCAATAACATAAATTTCTTTAGGAATTGTACCTTTTGGAGTAATGAGTCCTTCCCTTATATTTCGCAAATACACGGGACAATTTCTAAGCCAATGTCCCATGCCATAGCAATAATGGCACTCATCATTAACTTGCTTGAAGTTTTTGATTTTCTTTCCTTTATTCTTGAACCTCTTGCTCTTTGTAGCAAGAACTTGATTGCTAGAGCTCCCACTAGCTTTGGCATCTTTATCTTCCA
This sequence comes from Silene latifolia, assembly GCF_048544455.1. NCBI lineage: Eukaryota > Viridiplantae > Streptophyta > Magnoliopsida > Caryophyllales > Caryophyllaceae > Silene > Silene latifolia. The sequence goes on along the minus strand of NC_133536.1, from coordinate 156,525,181 downwards.
GAGACAAAGACCCTATAGCTTGCATGAGGTAGTCTTCCTGAGACGGACTCACACGAGGTCTAGTAGTAGTGGGTGGTTTAGAAGAGGTGATGAAATTAAGGTTTCCATCCGAACCTATCCCGAAATGAAGTTCTCTAGTTGTATCGAAATCGTTGTTGGAGCAAATGTCGTCAAGAACATTGTGATAAGAATCAATAGTAATTGGTGCGGTAGCATTTGATGGATTCATTGTTTTAGAACTACAAATATGGAGGAAAAGGAAATATTAACATTTGTCTTTTAAAATCATACTTGTAAAACATTAACAAGATATGAACATTTATATAGTGACCTCTACCCAACTATAATAAATGATTCCAAGACCCAAATTCATATCGACTTAGGCACGGTGGGGCCGATACATCCTTCATCAATATAACTCGGTGGATTAACGTTTAATCGATTCTACTTTTAGAACTCTTGGTCGATAATATTACATTAACAATTATCTATAGCCCAAAACACATCGACAAGGGCACGGTGGGGCCGATACATCCCTTATCAAATACTTTTGTTGAGTTCAATCCAAATTTCGAATAAATGTGTCCATGATCCAAACCCACATTAACTTGGGCACGGTGGGGCCGATACATCCCTCATCAACATGAATTCGGTGGATTAACATTCATCACCCACTTCCCCTACGTAACAAGGTTTGTACCCCGGTGTGGCCGAGTGCACTCCCTCACGAAATAGGTTTTCATGGTTTCTACTATTTGGTAAGGCTATGTCTCAATTGATAATTTTAGCGAGAGGTCATGTCAATTTATTATCTATCACGTTTTAAGTGAACTAAAGCGGTGAACTACGATAATTTGAATTGACACGGTCGATAAACTCGATAAAAAGACAATGCATGATTAGTTATGGCGATTTAGCGATGCATGTGACATAAAATAAAATGCAAGCATAAAGATAAATAAATCCTAGTATGGCCTTTCCTAAAATAGAAAAACTATTTAACTATTACATTTCGGAAACCAACTCCATTGGTCCCTTGAACTTCGGTTGTGACACGCATCTCGAGGTAACACCGTCTTTATGTATCACCATTCTTGAAGAAATCCGTCTTTGGGAACTCCGGAATGAATAAAATTACATAATAAATTACATAATTTCCTATTATACATTTGTAACTAAAATAAAATAAATCTATTAAATTACAAAACGGTGATACGAGATCACAATAAAAATTACAACCGAATCGATATTCCCATACATTTCGGGAAATACCAATTAAATCTAAGGCCATACTAAGTAAAATTACATAATTCAAAAATTACATAAATTAAAATTATGACAATCATAAAGAAAATGCAGCATTATAATATGTATGAACATGCTCAATTTTATGCTAAATCGCCTTTAAATAGCCAATATCGTATATTACTCGGTTTTTACGGATTTGCGTGATTTCAACATTTTATAATCACAAAAATACATAAACTCATATTTATGCATAAGTTAATTACCCTAACCTCTTAGGACTCAGAATATAGTCTTCACTAATAATTTGACCATAATTAACCTTTATTTACAAATTTGTTCATAAATGGACCAAAATTACAAAAATAAGCTATTAAACTTCAAATAAATCACAAAATTTCAAATAAATTAAAAATTTGAAATTTAAACTCATGAACATTCTGGAAAAATTCCATGACACTCATAATGTTCAAAATCTTAGGTTAAAAATTTCGAAATTTTTCCCGGAAAAACAATGTTGCGGTTTATCGATTTTACTAAAATAATCATTAAAACACGAAAAAATTATTTTCATTAACTTTTCAATTTTAGATCTGAAAAATATGATAAAATGCAACATTACACGTTTTTCCTAAGTCATAGATTATGTTATATTAATTTTCACTAATAATGTCACTATTTATGCTATTTTTCTTCAAAAATCATAAATCATGCAAAAAGACTTCTTTATAGCCAATTATTTTACACACATCTTGTAAAATTTCATGTGACAACATATTAATTTGCTATGACCAGATTCGAAATTTAACTCATTTTAACCTATTTTTTCACTTAAATCCGATTTTAATAAAGAAAAATTCATTTTTCGAGCATAACAAGTCCAAAAATTATGAAAATTTACAGGTTATCTCAAAATAATATATGTAACAAAATATCCAAAAATCAACTTAAAAATCGAAGTATAGCTATTTTTAGACCAAAAATGACATTTTTACTCATAAAATCACATTTAAATGCCATTATTGTAAATTATGAACAATAAAAATCCGAAAAATTAACCAAAATATCCTAAAACATTTTAGGACCAGAAATATTAATATGCATGGTTTAATTTCGTGATATATCATAATAACACAAATTTTACAAGTTTTATTTGTTATTCTTATAACTCGGAAAAACTTTTAACCGATTTGCATGCAAACAACCGTGTCTCTGATACCGATTGAAGGAAATGTAGATTCATATACATACTAACATACTCATATATGTCTAAATAATTTGTCATAAAATTAAAACGGATTTTATGCATGCAAACAATAAAGAAATAGAGGAGAAATCATGTCCTTACATTGATGGATTTCGGTTATAAGGGCACAAAAGAGATCACCTTTCTCTTTTGATCTTGAGCTTTTCCTTATGGATGAATAAGATCTAAGTATAAGATCTCTCCCTAAGCTTTATACCCAAGGCTAACTCTTAATCTAATTAATATTATTTGATCTAGTATAATATTAATCTTGTGAAAAATTGAACCAAAATATTTGGTATTTGAGTTCTCAAAACCGGTTGAGAGAAGAGGAGAGGAAGAGGAATTATTTTTATCTCTCTAGAAATAATTATGTTGAGTGAAAATGAATAATTATCTAACACACTATGGCATATAGTGAAAGATAAAATAAAAATGAAAAAGAACCCTTGTTCTTTCCAAGGGAGAACCGGGTAGGGTGAGGGAAAATGGCCTATGCATGGCCTTTGTGCTCTTACACAAAAGGCACTAGGTATGCATGCCTATATATTAGAGAAATGATGATTAATTCCACTAATCTAAATTAACATAATATGTTAATTATTCCCAATATTTCGGTCCACATTGTAATATGGATTCCATATTATTTTTGTCAAATGTCAATATGTCACATGTCATATGTAACATAAATTGTTTATGTATTTTTAACATATTAAAAATCAACGTATTAATAAAAATACGTCATATACAAAAATCGACTTAGTAATTCATAATTACTCGTACCAAAATATTTTACCGTTTATAAATCGCATTTATAATAATTCATTCAAATCCAATTGTTTCTTTAAACAATAATTTCATCTGAGTAATGATACAATTTGATTACTCAGACCGTATCTCATTTCAAATTGATACGTAAATTTTACTTCCAAAAACATCCGTCAATTTTTCAAGTAATTTAATTAACTCGTAACATTATACGATTAATTAAATGATCAATTAAGAGTATCGCCCTATAGGTATGACCTAGGGGGTCAACTGATCACCACCGTCACACGACAGTAATGTCAAACTCTAGTCAGCCAATCATTACCGATATATGTTGACCAGTTGACAGTAACAATATTACTTCCCAATTGTATTCTATATAATGAGACTTAAACATGTGATCATCATGATCAACAGTCGTGATCGCATTATTGTCGGAGGACACATATTCCAACATACAAATCCTAGGATAGAACAAATCATGATTGCTCTTGTGTGAAAGCGACAAGACAACTCGAAGACCCCCGACGTGGCTCGCGCCTCTTTGAGCAGCCCAGGTGGCCATGTCGCTCAAAACTCACACAACCACTCATTTTCCTATAAATACCCCTCAAATACCCCCATTTGAGAACTTACGCGAGTGTCCGCCCCCTCTTTTCTCCCTTAAATTTCTCGACTCGATTTCTTAAGTCACAATCCGACGCGTATTTACGACCTACCGATCCTAAATACAAGCCTTACACATTGTTTGGTACCGTCATCGTGCATTAAATCACTTGACCAACCACTTCGACCACTACACCGTCACTAATCTTAAAACACTCTTTACTTACCAAAACGGTTATAAATTGAGTTTTTTCCAACCAAACGAGTTGTTACACTTACCGTCGGTCACTCGCCATAACCAAGCATGTAAGTATGAGGGTGTAAAAATCCTTTTTTTTATCATGCTTATATTTGTTTCATGACTACAACATGCTAAAACATGCATAACATTAACCAAAACATGGAATAAACGAACCAAAACTGATTTTTGGCCTGAAACAGAAGCCCCTTGGTTCGCCGGCTTGGCCGCGCCTCAATGGGGTGTCCAGGTCAGAACTCAATCGTGTTTGTTCTCGTCATTTCCCTTTAATTCATTTTCATATTTACAATCGGTTTTTTTTATTTCAAATATTTTCGAACCCTTTTATTTTATTTTATTTGTTTTAACCATAAAACATTCTTCACCCTTGGTTCCTCATACCATGACGGTTAAATCCGTGTTTCGGTGATAATATTTGATTAATAACATTTAAAAGGTATTTTAAAGCCTTTTATTTCATTTTTGGGAGGTATTTTAAAGCCTTTTATTATTTCTTTACATTTTCAAAACAAGCATATTAGTCACCAACACAAAGTCATCCTTGGTTCTACATACCATGCCGGATTTTAACCCGGGTACGATGATGAGTATCGATTAATTACATTCAAATGAACTTAAAACAATTAGTTCATAATTATTTTCAAAACTATTCATGTCAAGTTTGTCAAAATCGAACCCGGCACCGAATATTATCAAAATAATGATGATTATTCGAGTCTCGTTCCTCAAATCAGCAAATCGGGTCAAATACCCACTTTTCAATACGTTTTATAAATGTTTTTTTCAAAAGGTCCGAATACGGCATATCACCGTAGGTTACCCGCGCCTAAAACAGGCGTTTCAATTCTCATTTTCAAAACCAGGGGAGACCCCCTTGCATCGCCAACAGGCTCACGCCTCATATGGCTGCCTGGTGTAGGGTCTGTTCCCCTTCCAGCATTAGTCCAGGACGATCCCGACTCCGGTTAGCCCGGATATAGGACGGATCAGATGACTATTTGCTCATTCAAAATCATATTTGCAAAATGCTTTACTAAGACAAGTGGATCACGTTATGCACCATAAACCTAATACGGTAAATGGATGTTTAATTTCCGTCTTGCATGAAAATCAACCATAAATCCAACTCGACATCTTATACTTGATATTTTGATTAAATCAACCGACTTAGAAAGCTCTCACATGTTAGGTTTAAATTATTGGATGCGCATTCATGCATCTAAACCGTTTTATCAACTTTTGCATTCAACCAACCAAGATCGATCAATAGAAGCCGCTACCGCAGGTGGGATTGGGTGTCTGATTAAAGGGCTTCCCAATACGTACCTTCACCTCTTACTCAGAAACTTTGGATAGTGGACGACCTTATCCAGGGCGTACGAGAGTCATTCTAGAGATAGGATGCTAAAGAGGGACGATTTTCTTATCTTTAGTACCTATTTCAAACGCTGCTTTGTGCTTCAATTTGACCGAGGTATAAAGTGGATTTCGAACGGGTTCCAAGCATCCCACAAATGCTTGGTGGCGACTCCGAATATCTTTAATCGTTTTGAGACCCTTACCGAGACGAAACTGACCGATCTAAAACGATCCGGTCGAAAGCATTTTTACGCCGCCGAGCGTGGCTTTCAAAAGACCGCTGCACGCCCGCAGATCAAACCGGTCCTGCAGGTGGGCCATGTCCACAGATTGGCGACTCCGCTGGGGAAAACTAGGACACTTACGTCTTTGTGATCCCTAGATGGTGAGACTCGAACGAGGTCTTGGTTGGAATGCATTAATTGATATTACAGTCACGGTCGGGTTCCTTGTCCGGGCCCACAACCTAGCCCTTTATCGACCAATTGGCTCGTCTCGTCAGCGTGAGTTTTCTCATCCCCGCGTTTCGAATCCCGATTAAGTCAAGCATACCATTGACGTTACACATTTCTGTTTCGTCAAAGAGCTTTCATCACTTTCGAGCACGAGGCTAGGACACCCTTCTTACACATTTTGTTTGGATTGGTATCCCTCTCGCAAATCGGGGTTTGATTGCTCGGTGTGTAACCCACCCTTCTAAGCCAAAACCCGTGTCAGCATAATGCATAATATAATGAACTGTGAGTGCTTATGTGCTACTTGATCATAAGTCCTTCCGTGTCATTTTCAAACTTTCAAAAAACACCTTTTGCGCCGTTATAATGGCCGTTTCAAACCTCGGTCTTTCGCCGACCGTTGCACGCCTTTCTAGGCCGTCGTAATGATGATTTTTAAACCCGGTTTTTTTTATAACCATTTCAACACGCCTTTCTAGGTCGTCGTAATGACGATTTTCAAACCCGGTTTTTATAACCATTTCAACACGCCTTTCTAGGCCGTCATAATGACGATTTTCAAACCCGGTTTTTATAACCATTTCAACACGCCTTTCTAGGCCGTCACAAACCCGGTTTTTATAACCATTTCAACAAGCCTTTCTAGGCCGTCGTAATGACGATTTTCAAACTCGGTTTTTTTACAACCATTTCAAATCACCTTTTTACGCCGTTATAATCGCCGCGTCTAGACACGGATTTTAACCCGTTTCGCGCCGACAATGGCTCTTTCAAAACCCGAGAAAAGCACACACCCTTTTCTCGAGACACTTTCGAGATCCCGAGGACCATGCACCGTCCCCGAGACCTCTTCAAACATTTCAATCTCGATTTTCAAAACATACAATTTTGAATTTAAAAACCATCTTGGGAAACAGTACACTGTTTTTCAAGCCGATTCAAACTCAAAACCGTCTTTTGCAAATAAACTTAAGACAACCCTTTCAACTGACAGACTTGCGGAGATCTCTATCTTCGGAAGCCGTACACAAAGTGACAAATGAATCTTTTTTGAAAATTTCTATTTTCGAAAACTTTAGTCCACCATTTCAATTCCGCCTTGTGTCTATCGAGTCGAAGCAAACGTACTTATGGGTCTTTACTTATGAGTCGTCTCACCACAAGACTTGTCCAATGGCGTCGCGCCATTATGTTGGACACGTGTCAAAAGTTCGGTCAACACCGTCACGTCATAAATCGAGTCAGCACCGAGGAACCACACACGATCACCCTCGTCTTTTTGAGTCTGATCTTTGTCTCGTCCTTGTGTTGTCTGCGTTCAGTCTTAGAACCGTGTCGGATTGAGTTGTAATGTGAGCCGTTTTTCTACCTCAAAGCCATGGCCCCGTCTTCAACTTCGTCTGTCAACAACAACAACAATGATAATAACAGAGATGTCACGACTGATCAGCTAGCCAGCCTGCTCACCGCTCTTAAGGTCACCCTGGATCACATCGAGACCCGTATCGACGCCCTGGAAAATAAGGAAACTGGAGAACATAATACTCCACCTCTGACTGACACTGAGAAGAGGCTAAAGCTCTTGGAAGAACAACTCCTAGCCCGAGGTAACAATATCCATCTTGAGAACAACCGAAGGTTCGAACCTGTTGGGGATCAATTACCTGAAAACTTTACCCTAACTGATGTACCTAAGTTCAAAGGAGTGGAGGACCCGCTCAATCATATTCGTGCCTTCAATGACTACATGGCCATTAAAGGGGTCAAACAGGAACTTTTCACTCGGATCTTTCCGTCCTCTTTGGAACCGATCCCTCATCAGTGGTACTACTCCCTTGATCCGAAAAACTTTACTACCTGGGAAGAGGTCGCAGTTGAATTTGCTAAGCAATACGCTGAAAATGTTGAAATCCAAGCCAATACCCGTACCCTTGAGGTCCTAACCCAGAACGACAAGGAGGGATTCACCGAGTTCTTAACCCGTTGGAGGAGGGTAAGTACTCAGCTGGTCAGCAAGCCGAGTGAGTCAACTTTGGTGGAAAAGTTCGTCAACGATCTCCGCCTAGTGTATGCCAACTTATTGAGGTATCAAAATATTAAGACCTTCCAGGATCTGCAAACTGGGAACACGCATTCAAGATGACCTCCGAAAGGGTGTCTTGGCCAAGACTACTGGCAGAGGCTACCAGGGATCCACATCAACCGGGTCTCGCCCTTACGGCCAAACAAACAAGATCGATGAGGTCAACCTTGTTGAACCATCTGCTAAGAGAGCTAAGCGCCCCCAGAGAGTGTTCACTAATATAGGGTCAACTTATACAAGTGCCCTGAAGAGGTTCATGGACCAGGGAAAGTTATAACCAATCGGACCCACCCCGGATCCGACCGATGCTAAGAAATCCCACTTCTGGAACCTCAATGCCTACTGTCAGTACCATCAAGGGAAAGGGCATGATACAGAAACCTGCTTCAAACTCAAACACATCATCCAAGACATGATTGAGAAAGGGGAATTGCCTTTACCCCCGCCGACAAAGCCAAACAAAAAAAACGAATCCTCTCGGAATCCACGCTATTTCCAATGATGAACCAACTCTGGACTGCTCTCACCTCATCCTGCCAATTGATAACGTGGTGAATGCCTTGGAAAAAGATCCCTCGGACGGGGTATTTGTATTTAGTGCCGCAACTATGCTTGCCATGTTCAACCACGTTGAGGAAGCCACAGCCAGTCTCTCTGAAAGGATCACCCGACTTGACGATGCCTAACGTTGACGTATCTTCAATCCTCCACCACCACGCCCAAGGGAGAGTCCCCCGAGCGCCCAAAACTACCCTCACCAGGACGGATTGCTCCTGCGACCATTCTGGCATGCACCTCATAATAATTATCCTCACAATAATCACGCTCACAATAATCAAACCCACAAAAACTACCCTCACAAAAATTACCCTCACAAGAATATCCCCCACAAAAACTGCCCATCAAGAAATACCCCTCCAAAGTGCTTTCGAGATCCTGAAATCAACGACATCTGAAGAGACGACGTTGAAGATGTCTACCCTTTCCCAGAGAAAGAGAAACAGGCGAAAGAGATCGGTCACCTTACCCGGTCCGGACGCCCCTATCAGAACCCGAACAATCCAACGGTCGTTCCAACAACAAACGACCAAGTTGTCCCGGAAGTAGACACTCAACCAAAGGCTCCTGAGAATTAAATCCTCAAACAGCTTCAGAAGGTAAAAGCCGAGATCTTGATCTGGCAACTGATCGCGACATCCTTTGAACATCGACAGGCTTTGCTACAGGCCTTGGGAAAATTAACTGTGCCCTCCACCTCTTCCCCTGAAGAAATAGTGGCACATATGACAAGGGACGCCCCTGACTTGAACAACCCAGTCGTCTTCTCTGACGAAGATATCCCTTCCTTCGGAGCCAATCATAACCTTGCCCTGTACATTACCATACAATGTCTCAAGAAGAATGTACCCATGGTCCTTGTAGATGACGGATCCGCGGTGAATGTCATTCTCCTCAAGACTGCTCACAAGTTGGGTATTAAGGAAGCTGATTTGGTCCTGATAAACCAAGGAATACGCGCCTACGACGACACTCGTCGTAAGGTCGCGGGGCTCATCACTCTGACTGTCGCAACCGGACCGCTAGAAAGGCAAACCAGTTTTCAGGTGGTCGACATCGACGCCGCTTTCAATATGCTCCTGGGACGTCCCTGGATTCACGCCGTCAAGGCAGTTACCTCAACTCTCCACCAGAAGATCAAGGTCCCCTTCAACGGGAAAACAATCACAATTCCTACTTCCCCGATCAAAGCTGTCATGAGGAAGGGAATAGCCTCCCAGGCCATTGAAGAAGATGACAATGAAATGTGGGGATTCCAAGCTGTTGATGAATCAACACCCTTTCATTGTGACCCGTTTGCCAACCTCACAGTCAACCGCATCATGATGCGCCAGGGTTATTTCCCGGGTTTGCCCCTCAATCCACTGAAGAGCACCTTACCTCCCTTGAAATAGGCTAAGGTCCCCAACATTCCCTTCGGACTGGGATATGAGCCTACCGATGAAGATATCCAGGAGATGAACCTCCTAGTTCGAAAACGCAAGAAGCACGGAGTTATCCTCCGTCCCTATCATCGGACCCTCAATGGATACTTTGTTCCCGAGGGAGAATCAGAGCTCTACCATGGCTTTTCGGAGCCGATCTATGACTCTGTAGCCAAGGCCAGGTACCCGGGTGTGGAAGTCTTCCAGGATTGCTACTTCATCCCCGACAATACCGAAACTGCATCAACCGAGTCTAAGCCGTCGTCATGCCTCGATGGACCAGCTGTCACTCTCCTCTTTGGAGAAGATAACATTAAGCACCTCGACTATGAGGACATCATAAACATCGCCCTGAAGGAGAATCAGTTTGACCCAACTGCCTTGATCTCCGACACTGACCCGGAGAAAGCTACACAAGGCTGGAGGAAAACCGTCAAGTGGACAGATCGCCAAGGCCGCATTCTCAAGATCACAACTAGAGAAGGCCTTATGTTCAAAGAGGGAAGCGACGAAGAATCTAAATCTGAGTTTGAGTCGGAGTCAGAGTCTGTCATAGCTCCTAACACTCCTGATGTCCCAGTCAAGGTCCGCTTCCCACTATTTTATCACAAGGCCGTGGCTGATTCAGAGGCTGAGTCTACTAGGGTCACCTCCACTTCCATGAAAGGTGACAACCTGGAGCCCATTCGGGGGCCACCTCCTCTCTTTGTGTCGCCTCGTGACCATGAGATGTCTGTCCTCTCCGAGATTTTCGCTCGTGTCAACTTAATGAACGCTAAGCTTGCTTATGACTCGTCTCAATTTAACTGCAATGCAATTCTGAATGAGTATGAGGAATTTTACTTGAGTGACTACCCACCTCACCTAGCCAAAGAACTTGACAAACGGGAAACCAGAACCCCTGTCATTGAGGAGACCGAACCTATTTACGTAGGAACCGACAACACACCCCAAGAACTTAGGATAGGGACAACCCTGGACCCCTAAAAAAGACAACAGTTCATTGACTTCCTCCACGAATACAAGGACGTATTCGCCTGGTCCTACAAAGACATGCCTGGGATTGACAGGGAAATTGCAGACCACCGGATACCCATTAAGCCCGGATCTAAACCTGTGAAGCAGAAGCTACGCCGGATGCGTCCTGAATGGGCCCTAAAATCAAGGAAGAAGTGGATAAATAGTTCAAGGCTGGTTTCATCAAAGTGTCTAAATACTCTGATTGGGTGGTCAACATTGTGCCCGTACCAAAGAAAGACGGAAGAATTCGGGTTTGCGTCGGCTTCAGGGATCTTAATAAGGTGAGTCTAAAGGATGACTTCCCTTTGCCACATGTTGAAATTCTGGTAGACAACACTGCCGAACATGCTCTCCTATCATTCATGGACGGGTATGCCGGGTACAACAGATTAAAATGGCTGAGGAAGACATGCATAAAACTGTATTCACTACACAGTGGGGTATATATTGCTACACAGTCATGCCTTTCGGTCTCATCAACGCCGAGGCTACCTATCAAAGAACCGCTACCACTCTCCTACATGATATGATGCACAAGGAGGTAGAGGTTTATGTCGATGACATGATTGTCAAATCAAGAGAACGAGACGACCACATCAACGCCCTTTGAAAATTCTTCGCTCGTCTGCGGAAGTATAATATGAGATTAAATCCTCAGAAGTGCGAATTCGGGGTCACCTCCGAAAAACTCTTGGGACATGTCGTCAACAAAAGAGGCATTGAGATTGATCCAACCAAAATCAAAGCCCTTCAACAGATGCCTCGGCTTAGGAACGAGAAGGAGATCCCCCAGGATTTCTCGGTCAGGTCCAATATATCAGCCGCTTCATTGCTAAGCTCACCATGATTTGTGAACCAATATTCAAGAAACTTCGTGCCTCCGATCACACCGATTGGGACGACGACTGTTAAAAGGCCTTTGACAGGATAAAGGAAATCCTATCCAAGCCTCCTGTCCTCATGCCACCTCAACCGGGGATTCCTTTATCCCTATACCTGACTGTTACCAACACGGCCATGGGAGCTATGCTAACACAAACAGTCGACGACGAAGAACGAGCCATCTACTACATCAGCAAAAAGTTCATTAAGTACGAGAAAAGGTACACTCAACTGGAAAAGACATGCCTTGCCCTAGTATGGTCAACAAGAAGCTGCAGCATTACATGCTCAGCTACACGGTCCACATCTACTCCAAGATGGACCCTGTTAAATATATCTTCGAAAAACCCGTACTAAACGGAAGGTTGTCTAGGTGGACACTCATGTTGTCCGAGTTTGATCTCAAGTTTGTACCCCTCAAGGTTATCAGGGGAAGAGCAGTTGCCGATTTCCTGGCAGAAAATCCCGTCAACGAGGACCTAACGACCGACACATGGTCACTTCCTGACGAAGACATCCTTTGTGCCGATTCCGACGCATGGGACCTATACTTCGACGGTGCGTCTAATCTGAGAGGCTTTGGGGTAGGAATCCTTCTAATATCGCCAGAGGGAGAACATGTTCCGATCTCGGTCGAACTAGACTTCGCCGTCACCAACAATACCGCTGAATATGAAGTATGTCTCATCGGCCTACAAGCAGCTATCACACTTAGCATCAAGAGTTTGAGGGTCCACGGCGATTCCTCGCTCATCATCAATCAGGTGTCCGGGTCATGGAAAATCCGAAGTGAAAGTTTAGCTCCCTACCGAGCAAAGATCAATCAAGAGGCCGAGTTCTTCGACAAAATCGACTACTTCCACTTGCCACGACAGGAAAATCAATTTGCGGATGCCCTGGCAAAACTTGCCGCGCTCATCAACATACCTGACGATATGACATCGATGCCCCTATGTGTCGAAAGAAGGAGCGAGCCGGCTCACATTTGTGCCATCAACGACGATGAGGAAAGCCATGATGAACCTTGGTAACAAGCCATCCTCAACTACAAAACCAAAAACAAATTCCCTCCCAACTCTGATCAAAGAGGACAAAGAGCCATCCATTTACTTGCATCACAATTCGTGATAAACCAAAACCAACTCTACGAAATAAGATCCCAAGGAATTCTCCTCCTTTGCATTGACCATCACAAAGCCAAAAAAGTCATGGGAGAGGTCCACGACGGGGAATGTGGCCCTCACATGAGTGCAATGATGCTTACACGAAAGATCACGCGGCTAGGTTATAGGCTTATCGCGTACCTATGCAAAGATAAATTCCCTAAACACAAATAAATGTAGTAATAGGGGTCGGACACAAGGAAACGGGAATTACGTCGTGAATTGCTATAGGTAGATTTTTATCAAGGTCGACTTCGATTTGGTTTGGTTTGGTTGATTGATGATTAATAAGAATTATGATATAAAATATATAATAAAAGAGAGTCTAAGGGGTTCGGGTCACACATGCAAGAGTAAACATATGATTATGATAAATTCGGTACTAATAACATTGTCAATTGCTTAGGCTTAAAGATACCCACCTTGCGGCATTAGCATCAACCATAGACCGGGTCCTAGAGAAACTCTCGTCCATGACTAGGTCGTCCTACTATACATGCTTAGTCTAATTCAATTCCGTGCCTCTCGACTTATAGAACGAATGAACAAACTTAATCATTTGAATAAGGCCTTAAACAACGATTAAACGTGACGATGCAAGCATGTGATAGAAGCAATATGAACAATATTATTATTAACTTATTTTATCATGTTTATATATTAAATTTATGCATGGCTCCCCTAGCCCTTAGACTAGGAAATTTAGCTACTCATACTAAAATGTAAATTGCAAACTGAATTAAGAGAAATGGTGAACATAATTGTATGATTTATATAAACTAATTGATTTAACATGTGGAAGAATTAAACTAAAGTAATCTAAACAAATTAACTGAAATAGAAATGTAGAGATATAAACTATAAGTAGAAATACCTTAAAAGTAGAGAACTTGTATGGAAGAACAATGTATAACCAAAAGCTTGAAATAACTTAGAACCAAATGTTTGAAGAACTACAAGATTAACTAATTTGTAAACTAATATGAAAACTATTAAGAGAATTATAATGCTTAAGGCTATTGTAAACTAAAACTTGGACGTAAAATTGGATGTCCAAGACCTTGGAACACCTCTCCTATTTATAGGAGAGGAAGAAGAAACGTAAACAATCAAGATGACTGCGGCCCCGATCGGGGTCGTGGTTATCCGGGCATTTTCTCTTAATTCCTCACTTAATTGCGTGAGGAATCCAATGTTTGCGATAAATGATCCTTAATGCACCCGATTAATGCTTCATAAATCCTCCTATGAGCATCCAAATGAGCATCCTAAGCTTGTTGGAATCTTATGATTTCCACCTTGACTTGGACTTGAACATTGGGCTTTGACTTTGATTGTTGGCAACATTTGCATTACTCATATTAATCCATCAATTTCTCCATGCAAAACCCAATCTAATGCTCCATGCTTAGTCCAACACTTGGTCTTGATTAGCTTAGTGAACTTGGTGTATAAAATGATAGGAAAAAGCCTCTAAATGCTTAGATTCCTACAAAACCGTAACAAACACAACAATACACCTAGGACAACAAATATTAGCTTATGATACTATGATAAGTGCTAAATATCAAATAAAATGGAGCTAATATAGGGGGTGAAAGTATACAAAATATGCACTTATCAAACTCCCCCAAGGTAAACCCTTGCTTGTCCTCAAGCAAGAAACCAAATCCCATCAATTGCACTATCCAAACAAGCTATGCAAAATGATTTAAAAACCCGAATCAACATGGGCAAAGGACAAAGCAAAAACATGGATGAGATTTACATGACGGCGTAGCATGGAAAACTTGAAATGAACCATTAAGCTCTTGCATGATCTTTTGACTTATGGACTCTCACGGGGCACTCAACTCTTTTTATGTGAAAGGACAATTTTGTGAATAAACACTCGACTATCCTCGACCAATAATAATGTGCCCGCAATCTAATATTGTAAACAATCAAAACAAGTAAGCCAAAACAATCAAATGCAAGCATGATAAAGAAGCCAAATGGGTAGGAAGAAGGCAATTTATAATGGGTAAGAAGGGGGAACAAATGAATTATGGTAATGTGGAGCTAATGTCAAGCTAGCAACAACCAAATGTAAGGATGCTCAATCCCAATTTTAACCCAATTTTGCAATTCAAATCATAGGAAAACTCTCCAAAATATGTGTATAATGCATGAGAATTTCCCACATCTTTTCTTCTTCTTTTTTTTTTTTTTTTCTTTCTTTTCAATGCATACTTCTTTTTTTCATGCTTTTTCTCATTCATTCATTTTTTCCATCTTCATTTTTTTCATTTTCTTTCATTTTCCAATTTCATCACTTCAACTTTTTCATTTTTTTCTCTTTTTTTTTCTTTCTTGAGCATTAAGACCAAGCTCACATGATATTCACACTTTGAAACAAATCCCAATTGAGCACCCAAACAAAACCAAACAAGCTACTAGCTCAACAAGGTAGGCAAGTTATAATGTAGCTAGGGAAAATTGTTTGTGAAAGGGGTCAAGAAGGCAATTATATTCATGTGAATGGCTCCAAAATGCTTTAACAAAAGAATGCATGCTTACCAAGAGATGACATGAGAACCATACTTGTGCGTTTTGATGAAACACACATTATAAGGAGACACCTACACTCACCTAAGAGAGACCGGATATGGATGCATCGGTCTAAAGAGGTTCTACCTTACCATTTTGTAGCTTGCCACAAGTCAAGATCAAGCCAGTTGGTTCATTCTTCATCTCCCACCTACTATGTCAAGACATCCCCATGTAGCTAATATCACAACATGAAAGAATAAATCATTAGCAATAAGCCAATATTAGGATAAGCAAAGAGGAAAGTAGGCTACAAGCAAGCACAAAGCAAAACTTTCTCTCAAAAATTTTCAAATTTTCTACACTACATGCAAACTATTCTATATGCAAATGCAATATCTCCCCCCAAGCTAAACATCACATTGTCCTCAATGTGCCAACTATCCAAATTACCCAATCAAACCATAAAAATGGCTCAAAGCACAAAACAAGAAGGACTAGAGGTTATGTTTAATGGGTTGCAAGATCTAAACTAAAATGCAAAGCAATGAAAAACATACTCGACTCGCTAATCTCCCCCAAGCTAGCATGTATTCGGGAGATGAAGATGTTTCTTTGTGATTAAGGTGAAGAATTGCAGAAATATGGAAGAGAAAAGAAGAGAAAATACCATCGGGTGTGAAAATAATCGAAAGAATTTGATCTCCCCTTTTTTTTACCCGTATATAAAGAAGGCCGGGAAATCACAGAACCACGACCCCGATCGGGGTTGACCTCCTCTTCAGGTTTTGACTCTTTTCCGCATTGATTTAATTCCCTTCTTATTTCTCGAAAACCACGTCTTCGAACAGGGTTGTTGTATGGGGAAGCGTGCTATATTCACTTCTAAACCTTCTTTCTTCCTTTTCACCTAAAAATCACAAAAAAGAAACATCGTCAAGTCGAACATTTAATTACTAATCTAAGAAAAAACAATAAATTGCAGGAAATTAAAAACAAAAATAAATAAAAGCAATAAAAAGCTTGGGTTGCCTACCAAGAAGCGCTGGTTTAACGTCCCGCACGAAATAAGAAGCTATTCGATTCAAGTTTTGTTCTTGAGCTTGCCACCAACCAAGCTCCATTTCATAGCTATCTTTGCATTCCACAACCATTTGAAATTGTTCAAATAAAATTTCTTTTTCCTCTTAGCACTCCTAGCATTAGTGCCTTTAGCATCATCACCTACAAAACAAACAACACCAACATCGTCCTCCAACGGATCCATTAGTGAGGATCCAAGCATAGTAGAGGCATAAGAAGAGTCCACAATGCTAAATAAATAACAAGACTCTTGTAACATTGGGCTTCTAATGGTGTTGTTTTTGCTAAAGGAAACCCGGTCATCACCCACTTCCAACGTCAACCTCCCATTTTTCACATCAATTAACGCACCCGCGGTGCGTAAAAATGGCCTACCCAATATAATTGGGGTTTGTGAGTCCTCGGCCATATCGAGTATGAGGAAGTCAACGGGTATGAAAAACTTGCCAACTTTGACGGGAACATCTTCTAAGACACCTAGAGGTCGCTTTAAAGAACGGTCCGCTATTTGCAATATAATACTTGTGCATTTTAAAGAACCCATGTTAAGTTTTTCACAAAGGGAATAGGGCATGATACTTACACTAGCACCTAGGTCGCAAAGGGCCTTATCAATGGTATATTTGCCTATAGTGCAAGGAATAGAATAGCTACCGGGGTCCTTAAGTTTCGGGGGACACTTGTTTTGTAAGAGTACACTACACTCTTCGGTGAAAGCAATGGTCTCAACCTCATTGAAGGATCGCTTCTTTGAGAGGATTTCCTTCATAAACTTTGCGTAAGAAGGGACTTGGGTAAGCAATTCCATAAATGGGATAGTGACTTGCAAATTCTTACAAACTTCCAAAAATTTAGCAAACTTACCTTCCTCCTTGTGCTTTGCTAGACAATGGGGAAATGGTACTTGAACAACTTCCTTGGGAGGAGCATCTTCCACATCTTTCACTATCTCTTTCTCATTCTCCTTAGGAGCATCCACTTTCTTTGAAACGGGATCACTCTCCTTAGCATTAGGAGAGATTTCTTCAACAACCACCTCATCACTTTCTTTTGGCATAGGAGACCCAACATCTTTGGCATCAAGCTTGCTCTTCTTATTTAGCATCAACAATCGATGAGGAAATGACACACGATCTTTAACAATAGGCTCTTCACTAGCCTTCTTTTTGTCATTTCCCCCAAGCTTAGCCTTTTTAACAACCACCTCATCATCCAAAGTCATGGATGGCCCATCATAGTTTGTGACACTTCTCAAGTAAATATAATTAACGGTTTCATGTGGTTGCTCACATTAGGGAGGTAGTTGGCCGTTCTTTTTTTGAGAGCTAGAAGCGGCTAGTTGAGCCACTTGTTGTTCTAACATCTTGACCGCGGCACTATGAGCTTGATCATTTTTTTGAATTTGAGCCAAAAATTCCCTTTGCATTTGGATGATCATGCCCTCGAGCTTACCCACTCCTTGATTGTTTTGTTGGCCATTTTGTGGTGGATTTTGTTGGTAATTGTTTTGTGGGGGCCTTTGTTGATTTTGATAACCCGGTGGAGGGATATACTTTTGTTGTTGAGGAACATAGGCATTTTGTTGTGGCGGCGGTTGAGGGTTAAGCACATTATTGCTAGTCTAAGACAAGTTCGGATGGAATTTTGAATTCGGATTATAAGTGTTGGAAAATGTACCCGGTGGATATGAACTTTGTCTAAAAGCTTGAAAAGCATTTACCTCTTCAATGGGGGCTCGACAATGAGCGGCATAATGACCCGCACCTCCGCAACCTTCACACACAACGATTTGGCTTGTTGAGGACATGGCATTGACTTGTTGAACGGAATCTCTAGCATCTCTTTCCGCCAGTTGTTGTTGGAGCAAAGCAATTTGAGCTAGCAAAACGGAGTTGTTAGAGGATTCATCTTTACCTTTGGATGGCATAACTCGGGAATTGACATATTGGGCATCATGGATCGCCATAGATTCGATCGTGGAATGAGCAAGATCGGTGTCAATTTGATCAAACCGCCCATTGTTGGCGGAATCAAGAATCCTTCGCGACTCGGCACAACATCCATTGTAGAATGTTATTGCTAGAAACCAATCATCTAGCCCATGATGTGGTCATTGCCTTTGAAGCTCTTTGTACCTCTCCCAAGCTTCATATAAGCTCTCAAGAGCTTGTTGACGGAATCCGGTGATTTGGCTCCTCAAAGTTTGAGTTTTCTCCGGTGGAAAAAACTTTTGATAGAAAGCAAGAGCCAATGTCTCCCAATTGGTGATTCCCAAGGTGGTGCGGTCAAGGCTATTGATCCAAAGCTTGGCCTTGTCCTTCAAAGAGAAAGGGAAAAATATTTCCCTTTTTTGGGCTTGGGTGACGCCCGTTTGACGGATCATGGAGCAATAGTCACAAAAGTTTTGCACATGCAAATTGGGATCCTCCAAAGGAGTTCCTCCAAATTGCTTCCTCTCCACAAGGCTAATGAAAGCCGGCTTGATCTCGAATTCCGGCGCGGTGATTTGAGTAGTTGTGATTCCGGCCAGAAGCATGGCCGCGTAGGGCTTTGAGTGATCGGAAAGTTTCACCATCTTTTTGGTAGTAGATAGTGATGGTGGTGGAGTTGACGAACTTGAAACCTCCTCCTCTTCAAGAACCTCTAGATCGTCTAAGTAAGACTTTCTAGCACTTTCAACTTGTATGGGAGAAGTGGCTTCTTTCACTTCCTTCCAAAATCGTCGTCTTCTTCTAAAGGTTTTCTCGGGCTCGGAATCCGGTGAAAGCAATTCTCCACTACGAGAGGACCTAGGCATAAGACAACAATTTCTAGGAAAATGATAAGTAACGGTCTCAAGGAACAAGTGTTCCTCAAGACAAAATAAAACAAGATAAAAATCGACAATTCAATTGGTAATAAAACCGTGTCCCGGCAACGGCGCCAAAATTTGATAGGCTTATCGCGTACCTATGCAAAGATAAATTCCCTAAACACAAATAAATGTAGTAATAGAGGTCGAACACAAGGAAATGGGAATTACGTCGTGAACTGCTATGGGTAGATTTTTATCAAGGTCGACTTCGATTTGGTTTGGTTTGGTTGATTGCTGATTAATAAGAAAATGTAAAATATATAATAAAAGAGAGTCTAAGGGGTTCGGGTCACACATGCAAGAGTAAACATATGATTATGATAAATTCGGTACTAATAACATTGTCAATTGCTTAGGCTTAAAGATACCCAACTTGCGGCATTAGCATCAACCATAGACCGGGTCCTAGAGAAACTCTCGTCCATGACTAGGTCGTCCTACTATACATGCTTAGTCTAATTCAATTCCGTGCCTCTCGACTTATAGAACGAATGAACAAACTTAATCATTTGAATAAGGCCTTAAACAACGATTAAACGTGTCGATGCAAGCATGTGATAGAAGCAATATGAACAATATTATTATTAACTTATTTTATCATGTTTATATATTAAATTTATGCATGGCTCCCCTAGCCCTTAGACTAGGAAATTTAGCTACTCATACTAAAATGTAAATTGCAAACTGAATTAAGAGAAATGGTGAACATAATTGTATGATTTATATAAACTAATTGATTTAACATGTGGAAGAATTAAACTAAAGTAATCTAAACAAATTAACTGAAATAGAAATGTAGAGATATAAACTATAAGTAGAAATACCTTAAAAGTAGAGAACTTGTATGGAAGAACAATGTATAACCAAAAGCTTGAAATAACTTAGAACCAAATGTTTGAAGAACTACAAGATTAACTAATTTGTAAACTAATATGAAAACTATTGAGAGAATTATAATGCTTAAGGCTATTGTAAACTAAAACTTGGATGTAAAATTGGATGCCCAAGACCTTGGAACACCTCTCCTATTTATAGGAGAGGAAGAAGAAACGTAAACAATCAAGATGACTGCGGCCCCGATCGGGGTTGCATGGCCCCGATCGGGGTCGTGGTTATCCGGGCATTTTCTCTTAATTCCTCACTTAATTGCGTGAGGAATCCAATGTTTGCGATAAATGATCCTTAATGCACCCGATTAATGCTTCATAAATCCTCCTATGAGCATCCAAATGAGCATCCTAAGCTTGTTGGAATCTTATGATTTCCACCTTGACTTGGACTTGAACATTGGGCTTTGACTTTGATTGTTGGCAACATTTGCATTACTCATATTAATCCATCAATTTCTCCATGCAAAACCCAATCTAATGCTCCATGCTTAGTCCAACACTTGGTCTTGATTAGCTTAGTGAACTTGGTGTATAAAATGATAGGAAAAAGCCTCTAAATGCTTAGATTCCTACAAAACCGTAACAAACACAACAATACACCTAGGAAGACAAATATAAGCTTATGATACTATGATAAGTGCTAAATATCAAATAAAATGGAGCTAATATAGGGGGTGAAAGTATACAAAATATGCACTTATCAAACTCCCCCAAGCTAAACCCTTGCTTGTCCTCAAGCAAGAAACCAAATCCCATCAATTGCACTATCCAAACAAGCTATGCAAAATGATTTAAAAACCCGAATCAACATGGGCAAAGGACAAAGCAAAAACATGGATGAGATTTACATGACGGCGTAGCATGGAAAACTTGAAATGAACCATTAAGCTCTTGCATGATCTTTTGACTTATGGACTCTCACGGGGCACTCAACTCTTTTTATGTGAAAGGACAATTTTGTGAATAAACACTCGACTATCCTCGACCTATAATAATGTGCCCGCAATATAATATGGTAAACAATCAAAACCATTAAGCCAAAACAATCAAATGCAAGCATGATAAAGAAGCCAAATGGGTAGGAAGAAGGCAATATGTAATGGGTAAGAAGGGGGAACAAATGAATTATGGTAATATGGAGCTAATGTCAAGCTAGCAACAACCAAATGTAAGGATGCTCAATCCCAATTCTAACCCAATTTTGCAATTCAAATCATAAGAAAACTCTCCAAAATATGTGTATAATGCATGAGAATTTCCCACATCTTTTCTTCTTCTTTTTTTTTCCTTTCTTTTCAATGCATACTTCTTTTTTCATGCTTTTTCTCATTCATTCATTTTTTCCATCTTCATTTTTTTCATTTTCTTTCATTTTCCAATTTCATCACTTCAACTTTTTCATTTTTTTTCTCTTTTTTTTTCTTTCTTGAGCATTAAGACCAAGCTCACATGATATTCACACTTTGAAACAAATCCCAATTGAGCACCCAAACAAAACCAAACAAGCTACTAGCTCAACAAGGTAGGCAAGTTATAATGTAGCTAGGGAAAATTGTTTGTGAAAGGGGTCAAGAAGGCAATTATATTCATGTGAATGGCTCCAAAATGATTTAGCAAAATAATGCATGCTTACCAAGAGATGACATGAGAACCATACTTGTGCGTTTTGATGAAACACACATAATAAGGAGACATCTACACTCACCTAAGAGAGACCGGATATGGATGCATCGGTCTAAAGAGGTTCTACCTTACCATTTTGTAGGTTGCCACAAGTCAAGATCAAGCCATTTGGTTCATTCTTCATCTCCCACCTACTATGTCAAGACAACCCCATGTAGCTAATATCCCAACATGAAAGAATAAATCATTAGTAATAAGCCAATATTAGGATAAGCAAAGAGGAAAGTAGGCTACAAGCAAGCACAAAGCAAAAATTTCTCTAAAAAATTTTCAAATTTTCTACACTACATGCAAACTATTCTATATGCAAATGCAATATCTCCCCCCAAGCTAAACATCACATTGTCCTCAATGTGCCAACTATCCAAATTACCCAATCAAACCATAAAAATGGCTCAAAGCACAAAACAAGAAGGACTAGAGGTTATGTTTAATGGGTTGCAAGATCTAAACTAAAATGCAAAGCAATGAAAAACATACTCGACTCGCTAATCTCCCCCAAGCTAGCATGTATTCGGGAGATGAAGATGTTTCTTTGTGATTAAGGTGAAGAATTGCAGAAATATGGAAGAGAAAAGAAGAGAAAATACCATCGGGTGTGAAAATAATCGAAAGAATTTGATCACCCCGTTTTTTTTACCCGTATATAAAGAAGGCCGGGAAATCACAAAACCACGACCCCGATCGGGGTTGACCTCCTCTTCAGGTTTTGACTCTTTTCCGCATTGATTTAATTCCCTTCTTGTTTCTCGAAAACCACGTCCCCGAACGGGGTTGTTGTATGGGGAAGCGTGCTATATTCACTTCTAAACCTTCTTTCTTCCTTTTCACCTAAAGATCACAAAAAAGAAACATCGTCAAGTCGATCATTTTATTACTAATCTACGAAAAAACAATAAATTGCAGGAAATTAAAAACAAAAATAAATAAAAGCAATAAAAAGCTTGGGTTGCCTCCAAAGAAGCGCTAGTTTAACGTCCCACACGACGTAAGAAGCTATTCGATTCAAGTTTTGTTCTTGAGCTTGCCACCAACCAAGCTCCATTTCATAGCTATCTTTGCATTCCGCAACCATTTGAAATTGTTCAAATAAAATTTCTTTTTCCTCTTAGCACTCCTAGCATTAGTGCCTTTAGCATCATCACCTACAAAACAAACAACACCAACATCGTCCTCCAACGGATCCATTAGTGAGGATCCAAGCATAGTAGAGGCATAAGAAGAGTCCACAGTGCTAAATAAATAACAAGACTCTTGTAACATTGGGCTTCTTATGGTGTTGTTTTTGCTAAAGGAAACCCGGTCATCACCCACTTCCAACGTCAACCTCCCATTTTTCACATCAATTAACGCACCCGCGGTGCATAAAAATGGCCTATCCAATATAATTGGGGTTTGTGAGTCCTCGGCCATATCGAGTATGAGAAAGTCAACGGGTATGAAAAACTTGCCAACTTTGACGGGAACATCTTCTAAGACACCTATAGGTCGCTTTAAAGAACGGTCCGCCATTTGCAATGTAATACTTGTGCATTTTAAAGCACCCATGTTAAGTTTTTCACAAAGGGAATAGGGCATGACACTTACACTAGCACCTAGGCCGCAAAGGGCCTTATCAATGGTATATTTGCCTATAGTGCAAGGAATAGAATAGCTACCGGGGTCCTTAAGTTTCGGGGGACACTTGTTTTGTAAGAGTGCACTACACTCTTCGGTGAAAGCAATGGTCTCAACCTCATTGAAGGATCGCTTCTTTGAGAGGATTTCCTTCATAAACTTTGCGTAAGAAGGGACTTGGGTAAGCAATTCCATAAATGGGATAGTGACTTGCAAATTCTTACAAACTTCCAAAAATTTAGCAAACTTACCTTCCTCCTTGTGCTTTGCTAGACGATGGGGAAATGCTACTTGAACAACTTCCTTGGGAGGAGCATCCTCCACATCTTTCACTATCTCTTTCTCATTCTCCTTAGGAGCATCCACTTTCTTTGAAACGACATCACTCTCCTTAGCATTAGGAGAGATTTCTTCAACAACCACCTCATCACTTTCTTTTGGCATAGGAGACCCAACATCTTTGGCATCAAGCTTGCTCTTGTTCTTTAGCATCAACAATCGATGAGGAAATGGCACACGATCTTTAACAATAGGCTCTTCACTAGCCTTCTTTTTGTCATTTCCCCCAAGCTTAGTCTTTTTAACAACCACCTCATCATCCAAAGTCATGGATGGCCCATCATAGTTTGTGCCACTTCTCAAGTAAATAGAATTAACGGTTTCATGTGGTTGCTCACCTTGGGGAGGTAGTTGGCCGTTCTGTTTTTGAGAGCTAGAAGCGGCTAGTTGAGCCACTTGTTGTTCTAACATCTTGACCGCGGCACTATGAGCTTGATCATTTTTTTGAATTTGAGCCAACAATTCCCTTTGCTTTTGGATGATCATGCCCTCGAGCTTACCCACTCCTTGATTGTTTTGTTGGCCATTTTGTGGTGGATTTTGTTGGTAATTGTTTTGTGGGGGCCTTTGTTGATTTTGATAACCCGGTGGAGGGATATACTTTTGTTGTTGAGGAACATAGGCATTTTGTTGTGGTGGCGGTTGAGGGTTAAGCACATTATTGCTAGTGTAAGACAAGTTCGGATGGAATTTTGAATTCGGGTTATAAGTGTTGGAAAATGTACCCGGTGGATATGAACTTTGTCTAAAAGCTTGAAAAGCATTTACCTCTTCAATGGGGGCTCGGCAATTAGCGGCATAATGACCCGCACCTCCGCAACCTTTACACACAACGATCTGGCTTGTTGAGGACATGGCATTGACGTGTTGAACGGAATCTCTAGCATCCCTTTCCGCCAATTGTTGTTGGAGCAAAGCAATTTGAGCTAGCAAAATGGAGTTGTTAGAAGATTCATCTTTAACTTTGGATGGCACAACTCGGGAATTGACATATTGGGCATCATGGATCGCCATAGATTCGATCGTGGAATGAGCAAGATCGGTGTCAATTTGATCAAACTGCCCATTGTTGGCGGAATCAAGAATCCTTCGCGACTCGGCACAACATCCATTGTAGAATGTTATTGCTAGAAACCAATCATCTAGCCCATGATGTGGGCATTGCCTTTGAAGCTCTTTGTACCTCTCCCAAGCTTCATATAAGTTCTCAAGAGCTTGTTGACAGAATCCGGTGATTTGGCTCCTCAAAGTTTGAGTTTTCTCCGGTGGAAAAAACTTTTGATAGAAAGCAAGAGCCAATGTCTCCCAATTGGTGATTCCCAAGGTGGTGCGGTCAAGGCTATTGATCGAAAGCTTGGCCTTGTCCTTCAAAGAGAAAGGGAAAAGTATTTCCCTTATTTGGGCTTGCGAGACGCCCGTTTGATGGATCATGGAGCAATAGTCACAAAATTTTTGCACATGCAAATTAAGATCCTCCAAAGGACTTCCTCCAAATTGCTTCCTCTCCACAAGGCTAATGAAAGCCGGCTTGATCTCGAATTCCGGCGCGGTGATTTGAGTAGTTGTGATTCCGGCCGGAAGCATGGCCGCAGTGGGCTTTGAGTGATCGGAAAGTTTCACCATCTTTTTGGTAGTAGATAGTGATGGTGGTGGAGTTGACGAACTTGAAACCTCCTCCTCTTCAAGAACCTCTAGATCGTCTAAGTAAGACTTTCTAGCACTTTCAACTTGTATGGGAGAAGTGGCTTCTTTCACTTCCTTCCAAAATCGTCGTCTTCTTCTAAAGGTTTTCTCGGGCTCGGAATCCGGTGAAAGCAATTATCCACTACGAGAGGACCTGGGCATAAGACAAAAATTTCTAGGAAAATGATAAGTAACGGTCTCAAGGAACAAGTGTTCCTCAAGACAAAATAAAACAAGATAAAAATCGACAATTCAATTGGTAATAAAACCGTGTCCCCGGCAACGGCGCCAAAATTTGATAGGCTTATCGCGTATCTATGCAAAGATAAATTCCCTAAACACAAATAAATGTAGTAATAGGGGTCGAACACAAGGAAACGGGAATTACGTCGTGAATTGCTATGGGTATATTTTTATCAAGGTCGACTTCGATTTGGTTTGGTTTGGTTGAATTGATTGCTGATTAATAAGAATTATGATGTAAAATATATAATAAAAGAGAGTATAAGGGGTTCGGGTCACACATGCAAGAGTAAACATATGATTATGATAAATTCGGTACTAATAACATTGTCAATTGCTTAGGCTTAAAGATACCCACCTTGCGGCATTAGCATCAACCATAGACCGGGTCCTAGAGAAACTCTCGTCCATGACTATGTCGTCCTACTATACATGCTTAGTCTAATTCAATTCCGTGCCTCTCGACTTATAGAACGAATGAACAAACTTAATCATTTGAATAAGGCCTTAAACAACGATTAAACGTGACGATGCAAGCATGTGATAGAAGCAATATGAACAATATTATTATTAACTTATTTTATCATGTTTATATATTGAATTTATGCATGGCTCCCCTAGCCCTTAGACTAGGAAATTTAGCTACTCATACTAAAATGTAAATTGCAAACTGAATTAAGAGAAATGGTGAACATAATTGTATGATTTATATAAACTAATTGATTTAACATGTGGAAGAATTAAACTAAAGTAATCTAAACAAATTAACTGAAATAGAAATGTAGAGATATAAACTATAAGTAGAAATACCTTAAAAGTAGAGAACTTGTATGGAAGAACAATGTATAACCAAAAGCTTGAAATAACTTAGAACCAAATGTTTGAAGAACTATAAGATTAACTAATTTGTAAACTAATATGAAAACTATTGAGAGAATTATAATGCTTAAGGCTATTGTAAACTAAAACTTGGACATAAAATTGGATGCCCAAGACCTTGGAACACCTCTCCTATTTATAGGAGAGGAAGAAGAAACGTAAACAATCAAGATGACTGCGGCCCCGATCGGGGTTGCATGGCCCCGATCGGGGTCGTGGTTATCCGGGCATTTTCTCTTAATTCCTCACTTAATTGCGTGAGGAATCCAATGTTTGCGATAAATGATCCTTAATGCACCCGGTTAATGCTTCATAAATCCTCCTATGAGCATCCAAATGAGCATCCTAAGCTTGTTGGAATCTTATGATTTCCACCTTGACTTGGACTTGAACATTGGGCTTTGACTTTGATTGTTGGCAACATTTGCATTACTCATATTAATCCATCAATTTCTCCATGCAAAACCCAATCTAATGCTCCATGCTTAGTCCAACACTTGGTCTTGATTAGCTTAGTGAACTTGGTGTATAAAATGATAGGAAAAAGCCTCTAAATGCTTAGATTCCTACAAAACCGTAACAAACACAACAATACACCTAGGACAACAAATATTAGTTTATGATACTATGATAAGTGCTAAATATCAAATAAAATGGAGCTAATATAGGGGGTGAAAGTATACAAAATATGCACTTATCACTAGGTTACTACGGGACCACCATGGAAGCCGATTGCCGTAACTACGTCAAACATTGCAACAATTGCCAAATCTTCGCCAACATACAACACATACCGCCATCCCTTTTATACACAATGACCTCGCCCTGGCCTTTCTCAACCTGGGGCATCGACATCATCGGGAAAGTCAACCCGGTAGGCACCAAGGGGCATTATTTCGTCCTCGTCGCCATCGACTACTTGACCAAATCGGTGGAAGCGCAGTCATATACAGTCTTGACTGTCAAGTAAGTGGCCAAGTTCATCCAGAACAACATCCTTTGCCGATATGGGGTACCTCATGAGATCATCAGCGATCAAGGCTCTCACTTCCGGGCGGAAACTCAGGCCTTGCTGGACTAATACAAGATCAAATGACATCGATCATCCCCTTACCATCCCTAAACCAACAAAGCGGTCGAGACAGCTAACAAAACTCTTGTCACCATTATCAAGAAAATGCAAGACAACTACCGCGATTGGCCGAGCAAACTCCCATTCGCACTCTGGGACCGAACCTCCCTTCGAACACCGACAGGCACCACACCCTTCTACCTAGCATACGGTACGGAGGCAGTTCAACCGGTAGAGTTAGAGGTCCCTTCTCTACGCATCCTACTGGAGAGTCAAGTCCCTGAGGCGGAATGGACCCGTCGAAGGTACGGACAACTCACTCTTCTAGACGAACGGCGACTCAACGCCTTGCACAACGTCCAGCTATACCAACGACGTATACAATGGGCATTCAACAAGAGGGTCAAACCCAGGAACATCCAAGAAGGCGACTTGGTCCTCAAGTCAGTCCGATCACCGCTACCCGTCGATCCGAGGGGAAAATTCAAATCCAAATGGGCCGGGCCATACCTGGTTAAGAAAATACTTTCGGAGGGCGCAGTGAGACTGAGTGACCTAGATGGGGAGGATTTTACAAACCCGACCAACCTAGACCAACTCAAGAAATACTACCCTTGAACCATAGAAACCAACGACCTAGCCTAGTTTTACAATTAGCAACCACCTCAACCCTTTTCAAGTCAAGTTCCTCACACGCGTTCTGATTTGATATTGCATGTTTTATCGAGTCTAAGTTGCGGCACCTTGCCCGTTTCAAAGGTCCTTTGATCAGTTAAAGGCAACATCCATTTGCACTAAAACAAAAAAAAACCCCTGAACTACGAGCGTGGTTTGATTTCACCTCTTCAGGTGGATACGTAGGCAGTCCCTCTTATACATGAGGGATACAACCACAAAACCCAATGAAATTTACAAAACATTTTGAACTACGATCATGGTTTAATTTCACCTCTTCAGGTGGATACGTAGGCAGTCCTTTCTTACACAAGGAGGATACAACCATCCCCGTAATAAAAAATAAACATCACCCACATACAAAACATCATCCCCATCAAAAAAGAAAGGGAAAAGCATTCCCCTTTCCCACAAAAAATACAAAAAGAGCCTTTCTCCCTTCCTACAAAAATCCTACTTTCCCAAGTGCAAATGTTTAGGATGATTCAAATCGAATTGCCTTTACAAAATGGATAGAAGAAACAAGCGTTCACAATTTTTGACACAAGCAATCCTCTTATTTAATTAATAATGGGAGGGATTACAATTCCAACAACAAATAGAGCTCGACGAGTCTATAACTTGTCAAAGCTAAGGTGTCAACTAAAACACCTCACATAATAAAACTAGCACAAAACATACAATAACTAGCTAGTACAACATAATAAAAACTCACAACAATAATACAACATAATAATAAAGTGGGTAATGGAGGTCTTCACTCTTCCATTCTACTCTTGCCTTTTCCCTCGGGATACATCTTCTCCTTGTTCTTCTTGTTGGCCCGCCTAGCACGGATTTCCTCTTCAGAACGGATCCTCGACGGATCTAAGATGGCGACGGCCTTCGGTCTAGCACAAGACCCCATGTTCGACCCGAAACGAGCCCATGCATGGCCCACCATGTTCTTGGGACCCGAGCTTCTCCTCTTTGGTGGTCTCATCACATCCGGGCTAGCTCCATCAACATACTCCTCGAAGAAGGCACGGTTGGCCTTGCCAACCTCTCGATACTTCAAGTCGACAACCTCGTCCTTACGGAATTTGGACCTCTCTTCCAAGGACGGAGCTCGTGACCACTTGACATAAGCGGGAGTCACCCATGACGTGGCAACGGGGTTTGGTACCTCCCAAAGCGGCCAAGTGGCCCACCATCTTTCGAAGACCTCCACAAGCTCGGAGTTCCGGAAAACATTCTCTTGGACAAGGGTATCTTGAGCGGGCACCTTTTGTTGAAGCCCCATTTGCCTCATGAGCCTTTCGGGATAAATGAAGGAAGCAACCTTTAGACCCACCACCATCAAAGAACGAGGACTAGCACCCGAAGCGGGCAACCCCGTGAAGGACCTCAAGTGCCACCATGGCACCATCCAACACTACTACAAAACCTGTCAAGGACATCAGTGGGTGGACATCTGATGTTTTAAAAATCTGATGTAATAATTATGCACATCATATTTTTTCAAAAAACCGATGTTCATATAAACCTATGTACATCGGGTGTGTTTTTAAACCCATGCCCATTATTTCTGACCTTAATGGACATGTCGTTTCTAATAGAACCCATGTCTATTTAGTGGACAATTACATCGGGCTTACATAAGTCTGATGTTAACCCAATCTCCATTTTGCGCGCAAAAAAACTGTAACACCCCCATACTCCAAGTGCCTTACCAGGACCACTCAGGTATAAGGATACTACCATCTCGGTTGCCCGAGGTACTGAATATCATAAGACAATAAAGAAACGTACTTTTAAAGTAATTATAGATTAAGTGATTACATGTTCAAACCAAAACTAATAAAAGGAATTACAAGGTTCTCATACGGTCTCTGACTAAAACTATCAAAGCTACTAGACTTCGTCCGACACGGCGGAAGACTTCTAAGCGCCACGTGATGACTCATCCCAGCTATCCCATACGCGTCATATCACACCTGCTCAATAACTGCTCACCACCCCCGAATGGATCACCACAGTTTTTAAAACATTTAAACGGGGTCAGTACTAATCACACAATTCAATACATATATCAACAATAAGATAAAACAGAAATTTGAATGTCACACACACACACACACACCACCAACTCCCATCGTCTCAATCTTGGTCCCTTTGGACCTAGCCCGCCCGATGGGGGACCGCAGCCGTTCCCACCTAAGCCCCGCTCATCGTACGAGCGATAACCCTGTCCCATTAATGTGCACATCCCCTTTCGTGGCGGGTTCCACTAAGGGCGAAACTAGGGCGTGAGATCACTCCCGCAAGTGACCCCACTCAGCCGAGAACGCATCTCGAGAACCATCAACAACACAACCACAATCACAAACACAATTACAATCAACAAATCAATTAACTAACTACAGCACATCACCAATATCCCATTATGGGACTAATACTGAGTAGGAAATCCTACCTGGATAGCACAACACGCAGACGGTATCTACAGCTGTCTCAAAACGCCTCTTCTATGAACTCTCCTCCCTCGACGCAAGGAATCCAACGACACAAACTACGATGCAAACCGACCGTCTGAACTCCGGGAATTGTCAAGAACGCGATTAGGAAGAAGACAAGTTGCTTTCTCTCTTAAACAGGTTTTAGGTTTTGTAAAAAGTGATTTAGAACAAAGACGAATTGGTTTAAATACCTTAATCGCGTAATTAACAAAACCCGAGAAAACTCCCCCGTAAAACCGGACACTCGATCGAGTACCCAAGGTACTCGATCGAGTACCTAAGGTACTCGATCGAGTACCCCGACTACTCGATCGAGTACCCAACAGTCGAAACTATTTTATTTCGCAACTTGCCCTTACTCGACAGAGTAAGGGCTACTCGATAGAGTACCCCAAGACTTATAAATACGGAGTATTACGGTCTTCCCTCCTTAAAAGGAACTTCGTCCCCGAAGTTCAACCCATACATAAAAACAACCATCCAGACTCGACCAAGACACAACAACTTAGCTAAGGACTCAAGAACTCGACCGAACATAGAACATGAACTCTTAACCCCATTCTACCAACTATGTTTACTTCCACAACATGACTCACTATATCGTATCTACCACATATATATCTTTCACGACACCAACTCCATACATAACCAACTACCATCCTCTAATGCTGCTAGCTCCATAATATCATCAACTATCAAATCCAATACCAAGACACTCATAGACATCAAACGGAATGTTACATTCCACCACCCCTAAAAGGAACTTCGTCCTCGAAGTTTACTCACACTCATAACATCATCCTCCAACTGTTAACATTATATAAAATATTCCCCCACTCTGAAGCATCACACTACTACGAGCACGGCCATGGCCCTTTTATAAGTATTGTCCACAAAACAAATCCCTCCTTTACGCTACGCTAACACTCTACTTCCAATTATATTACCGCATGCACCACCATGAAACTCTCTTTTATTGCATCCTACTCCTCTTAAGACAAATGTTACGTCCTCGTAACTCGCTAATACTAAACCCTTAGCTATATTATCTCATTATCCTCATCACCACCCTATGTCAAAGATAACTGCCTATAACCTCATTTCCATAATCACTCCTATTTCTCAAGGCTCTCTTACTTCAACAGTTCTCATACTTCAAATCAATCTGCACACCCCTAACCTATACCATAAGGCTCGTAGCAAAATCACCATACTAACTCTCCATTATCACTTCAAACCAGCATACCTCGCTATGTAAAGCACTTATCTTCCAGAAGCATAACTCACGATCCGCACTCGTTACGTACACGCACACTAGATCCTCAAGTTCTTTCTTTCATTACCGCAAAATTCATACACAACTTAACATGACACTAATTTCCCCAACACCCCACACTCACTGTCTCAACAAAAGATTATGAACTACCTGCCGCTTTCAGCTCACTACAACACATGATCCACGAATCATTTCCCATTACCATGTCTACCGATGTCTCATCTGAAAACAAGATCAACATTACCGTAACAACCTCTCACAACCGCGTCCCATCAACAGATTATCACTATCCCATGACAACAACGAAACATATACAACTCTATTTCACATCATACTCTACCTCATTCCCAACTTAACCTAGTAACGAAAACATAAATAAGCAAGACAACTGTCTATCAGCACAAACTGAAACTCGTAGAGAGCTACATCAAACAAAACAACAATCCATGTATAACTGGTATGTACTTTCGAAACTCAAATCATAATCACCCCGCCTACTCCACCACAACCGGTGACGGCATCACAACGCCGCCACCAACAGCCACACCGTAGTGCGAAATTACCCGCATCACAACACTAAATATCGAGCCCGGATCACCACCCGAGGCACCACAACCACATCGATAGACATCACAACTACATACGATTCCATAAATACTGCCTCGGAAATAACCTTTCGGACAAGGAAACTTACTCCAATCCACTTTACTCTATCACAACGCAACATATTATATGAAATAACAGATAAGCATCTCATGAACATCATCTCTACCATTTCACGGAATACACGTGTGTTATTAATACACATAAAATTATAACTAGCCATGTCAAATTAATCAAATTATTACCTTTTTGGATATCATTCAATTAAACTACCGTGTCCAACATATATATTACAGAACATTCATAAAATAGCTTTATAATTATCACACCGTACCACTTCTTGTGAGGTCAGAACCTCACACAAACATTTACACATATCATAGACCCGTAATCACAACCAACTAGTCAATCCTGACCACGTAAGTTACCACTCAACAAAGGTTACCTGCCGTCCGAGCTTAACTCGCATGCCCCTCATCACATTCTTCCATTCGCATCACCAAAGACCTTACGCCATACATAACCATACAGCTAACACTCATTATGAGAAACCACCTCCTAAGACTATGTCTTATACTTCCTGACAACCATACTTTTATCAATTCAGTCTTTACAAAATCAGCCTCTTTAGAATTGCCACTTTTCTAATATACACTTTTCCTTAACCACTAGTCAAAGACCATAACACTACCCTTTGTCCAGGACATCAAACCTCTTCACTCATCTCTAAATATCATGATTTCTTTTCTATCTTTGGTTAACATCCCAAACAACGAACATCGAATCCATGAACAAAATTATCTCAACATTCTTCCCAATATTTTCCTTAATTGAATCATCATCCATTTCTCCACCAAAATCTCATATCATGCGGATATTCTTCTAACTTCTTACTTTCCTTAATTCCTCGAAACTCATTATCATTCATGTTGTCCTGAAACTCCTATATAACCTTCAGCTAACATCTTCGTGATACTATCACACATTTCGATGATTCCTTACCTTTACATCACATAACTCCGGTGAACATTTTCCTCAGCTTACTTTTATCCTTCTTTTCTCTTTACACTCAATAATACCAATTTAATAGCTCAACTCCTTATTACTTCTATCTAACCCTTTTGTGCACCAATTACCTTCTCATCGCTCCAAAACTCAAATCCCATTATTTTATATCGATATCATCTCCCTCTTTCTTACCACAAATATTCTCTTATTATGTCATCAATCACCCTTGCCACTAATACATCCATAGAATCAACGTTCTTGTTCAACAATTGCATCTCCTTCTTACATTTCTAGAAATCAAAATTCCTTTCATACCGCCAATTACCCAAGGAACTCACACAGTAGTTTCATCTTTTAATAAACCTCCCAAACTCACTCACTGTCTATAAATACACCTCGCGACATGTCTCCACAAAGTTCACTATATATTACTCTTCTCAACCCCTTTAAACGAACTTTCACTACCTAAATCCATAACCCACACGACTCCTAACCATTTCCCTCCTTAACTCTTTACACATCTCGAGCTGCCACTATCCACATTCTTACTTTCAATCTTTTCATTCTCACGTTCATTATACTCACATCATCCCTTGTCTATATTCACTTATTTCTACATTACTCAACACACAATCATATCACTCATCCCGTCTCGCAAAACGTGCGCCTTGCCTCAATAAACTATACCAATCTTCCTTTTCTTTTTCCACCATCTATCATAATCACTCATAATTCATGTCCTCCCCACCGAACTCATACTCATCATAGTGCCACTCTTTACAACATAAGATTGGGTAACTTACGCTTCAGGACCAACACATACGTAAAACAATGCATAAAGAAGTAATACAACACCTTTGAATTAAACGTAATATGCAACGAATGTCAAAAGACAAACATACGACCCGAAATACGCATATGACACAGATAGACCCCACTCGATCGAGTACGAGAACCTACTCGATCGAGTTGAGGCTACTCGATCGAGTGCCCAATCATGCTCGATCGAGTGCCCGACTCAGAACCCAAATAGACCTTCGATCTCGACTTACTCGCCGAGTAGCCCGGCTACTCGATCGAGTGACCCCATACTCGATCGAGTGCCCGAGGTACTCGATCGAGTGCCCAGCTAAACACGATTCTCGGTCAAAATAACGACAAGTACCCACTCGATCGAATCAAACCCACTCGATCGAGTCATGCGGACTCGTGAATACTACCCGCATGTTATCTCACATACCCTAACGTACTATGCATTCATTATTATTTCAACATTATGATTACAACTACGCATTCAAATCTGCGCGACTCCTCATACAATCAACAAAATAATCTACTTCGTGTTATTAAGTGCCACGTTATAAACAACCATCATGCTTTTCATCCAATTCGTTATACAAAACACATATCATTGAACCTCTATTCTTCATGTTACTACTTACCAAAAGTCAAACATTACCACCTATCATGCTCATATAACATTCAACTTTCAATCATGTATTACTCGCATGTTTTAAATTTTCATAACTTTTCATAACACAAACCACACCCATACACTACAAATCCTATTTCCATGTTGCTAATACAACAACATTACAAATCCACTTCATCACACATCATCATATACGAACTACTTTCTTTTTCTACCATATCATTCATCATTCTCATATACTTTTTCAACGATTCCAACCAACATGTCAACCAACTATCATGCAACATACTTTCAACAAACCATATACAACACAATTAACATACACGTCACACATATACCCACGGACTCCACGTTCCCATACCATGTGATCGGCTTAAGTATCATGGGGCCAAGATTTTGAAGTGAGGGCGCCTACTCACCCAAAACCTAGCATCGGTAGGGCTCCCATTACACATACACCAGGTTCATTTTATTAGACTCCCTATGTTCATTATGTTCATTTGTTACGAGTTCCAAGATCGTCGCTACGATACCATTTGTAACACCCCCATACTCCAAGTGCCTTACCAGGACCACTCGGGTATAAGGATACTACCATCTCGGTTGCCCGAAGTCGAATATCATAAGACAATAAAGAAACGTACTTTTAAAGTAATTATAGATTAAGTGATTACATGTTCAAACCAAAACTAATAAAAGGAATTACAAGGTTCTCATACGGTCTACTGCTAAAACTATCAAAGCTACTAGACTTCGTCGACACAATGGAAGACTTCTAAGCGCCACGTGATGACTCATCCCGGCTATCCCATACGCGTCATATCACACTGCTCAATAATGCTCACCACCCCGAATGGATCACCACGAGTTTTTAAAACATTTAAACGGGGTCGATACTAATCACACAATTCAATACATATATCAACAATAAGATAAACAGACAATTTGAACCGTCACACACACACACACACACACACCACCAACTCCCATCGTCTCAATATCGACCGTCCACTTTGGACCCCGCCGATGGGGGACCGCGGCCGTTCCCACCTAAGCCCCGCTCATCGTACGAGCGATAACCCTGTCCCATTAATGTGCACATCCCCTTTCGTGGCGGGTTCCACTAAGGGCGAAACTAGGGCGTGAGATCACTCCCACAAGTGACCCCACTCAGCCGAGAACGCATCTCGAGAACCATCAACAACACAACCACAATCACAAACACAATTACAATCAACAAATCAATTAACTAACTACAAAGACATCACCAATATCCCATTATGGGACTAATGCGAGTAGGAAATCCTACCCGGATAGCACAACACGCAGACGGTATCTACAAACTGTCTCAAAACGCCTCTTCTATGAACTCTCCTCCCTCGACGCAAGGAATCCAACGACACAAACTACGATGCAAACCGACCGTCTGAACTCCGGGAATTGTCAAGAACGCGATTAGGAAGAAGACAAGTTGCTTTCTCTCTTAAACAGGTTTTAGGTTTTGTAAAAAGTGATTTAGAACAAAGACGAATTGGTTTAAATACCTTAATCGCGTAATTAACAAAACCCGAGAAAACTCCCCCGTAAAACCGGACACTCGATCGAGTACCCAAGGTACTCGATCGAGTACCCCCCCTACTCGATCGAGTACCCCAGCTACTCGATCGAGTACCCAACAGGTCAGAAACTATTTTATTTCGCAACTTGCCCTTACTCGACAGAGTAAGGGCTACTCGATAGAGTACCCCAAGACTTATAAATACGGAGTATTACAAAAACTGACTCCACAAATTCCCCTAATCTAATATAATTAACCCCCCCATGCACCTCCTACTTATTCTGTCATTTTGTTTCCTTAATAATAAAAACCTAACCTAATTAATCACTCCGGCCACCTTCGTTCTGCATTCATTCATATATTCATTCTTTCATTCACTCCGTCATTATTCTTCATCGTCTTCATCAGCAACCATCATCAGGCGTATTGTCGGCGGCAAGATCATCGTCTTACCATCATCTCAGATTAGGTATTTTTCTTCTTAATGTTTTTAATTTAGGGTTAATTTGATTGTTTTACTGTATTGTGTTATTTTATTTGTTCTATTTCCAGTTTTGTTTGAATAATGAATTATGGGCTCATAATAAATTGTTGTTTTGATAATCAAATTGGGGGTTTTTCCTAATACCTATTTACTGCATGCATTCCTGGTTAATATTGTAAGATTTTGATTTGCTTGCTTAATAACGAATAACAAATGTAACAGTGTGAATTAGGTTGTTTTTTTTATTCTATACTATGTCTACAACTGTTGTGTTTAGTTAGTAATCTCTGAGACTACGTTGAGTGTAGAGGCGGGACGGAGGTTGAGTGAGTGAAAGGTAGAATAAGAAACAAATTTGGGATCCTGATTATACTTGCAGTATGTATTTGGGTCTTTAGTGGATTGTTAGTTATGGGGTAGATGTTAAGTATGTAGTTGTTTAGGTGCTGATTTTTTAATTACTCGTCCCGAATGTACAATAATATCGTATACTTTTGCGGTGAATCCTCAAAATAACCAAGGTGGATTGTTAATTATGCAGATTAGGAATATGGATCGCGAATGGATGTTGGTTGATCGGTTGGATCCTATATATAGGAAAGGGGTAGAGGATTTTGTTAGTCATGCTATCAATAATGCAGAGAATGTGGAAGCAGATTTTTTTTTGTCCATGTGTTAAATGTGGAAATAATGAGTATGTAGATCTTTGTAGAATTGAAAAGTCACCTCTTATGTAATGGTATTGACAAAAGTTATACAAGGTGGATTTGGCATGGGGAGGATGTGTTGCCTACTATGTGTAGTAATTTAGAGGATGATAGCAACTTTGAGGGAGATGATTTTGATGAAAATTACGATCGAGTAGACGATCTTATTAATGATTTAAAGCAATCCTTTGAAGACCCAACTGAAATTGAGAGGTTTGATAGGCTGTTTGGTGATGCAATGAAACCCGTATATCCTGGTTCAAGTTTCACACGCCTATCTGCAACTTTAAAATTATATAGTTTAAAGGCGAAAAATGGATGGAGTGATAAAAGTTTCACAAGTTTGCTTGAATTGTTGGGGAAGATTTTACCCGATGGCAATGAACTCCCTAGACGTACCTATGATGCTAAGAAAATTTTGTGTCCAATGGGAGTTGATTATGTTAAGATACATGCATGTCGTGCTTTTGCATTTTGTTGAAAAGATTATAAAGATTTAGACAAATGTCCAAAGTGTGGTGCTTCACGTTACAAGTTGCCAAAAAAAAATTCCCAAAAAAATATAGGGGTCCCTGTTAAAGTTTTGTGGTATCTTCCCATTATCCCTAGATTTAAAAGAATGTTTTCAAATTTAAAAGATGCGAAGAACTTAACATGGCACGCTGATGGTAGAATTTCAGATGACAAAATTCGCCATCCTATTTGATTCAACACAAAGTGGAAAACCATTGATCATTTGTTTCTGAATTTGGATCGAGGATAGAAATTTAAGGCTTGGGCTATGTCTTGATGGTATGAATCCGTTTGGTAATCTAAGTAGTCAGTGGAGTACATGGCCTGTTTTGCTAACAATTTATAAGCTGCCTCCTTGGTTATGCATGAAGCGTAAATATCTAATGATGTCACTACTGATTTCGGGGCCTAGGCAACCTGGAAATGATATAGATGTTTACCTAGAACCTTTGATTGATGACTTGAAGTTATTATGGGATGAAGGGGTAGAGGTATATGATGCTTATCGTCGTGAGACGTTTAATCTACGTGCCATGATATTTTGCACCATTAATGATTTCCCGGCTTATGGCAACCTATCGGGTTATACTGTGAAAGGTGCTAAAGCGTGCCCAGTTTGTGAGGAGGATACGATTTCTGATCGTTTAGTTCATGGTGGAAAGAATGTTTACTGTGTAACTTAGAAGAATGCTCCGCCGCTCACACCCTTATAGGAAAAAAATGAAGCCATTTAATGGGAAACAAGAACTTAGAAACCCTCCAAAAATTTTAAGTGGGAAAGAGGTTTATGAAAAAGTCAAAAACATTGAAAATAATTTTGGTAAACCATATAAGAGGACAAATAATGGGACCTTATACAAAAAGAAGTCTATATTTTGGGATTTACCATATTGGAAACATTTGTCCGTGAGACATTGTATTGATGTCATGCACGTGGAGAAAAATGTGTGTGATAGCATTATTGGCACACTCCTCAACATCACTGGTAAAACCAAAGATGGTCTCAAAGCTAGACAAGATATGGTTGCTCAAAACATACGACCAGAATTAGCACCACAACTTAGAGGTTCAAGAACCTATTTACCCCTGACTTGTTTTACTTTGTCACGAACCGAAAAAAAGAAGTGTACGTGAATGTTTACATGGGGTGAAGGTACCGCAAGGCTATTCATCCAACATAAAAAATCTTGTGTCTTTGACAGAGTTAAAACTTGTAGGCTTGAAATCACATGATTGTCACACTTTAATGCAACAATTGCTTCCAGTAGCGCTTCGTGGAGTTCTGCCTACTCCTGTTCGGGGAGCTATTATTAGACTTTGCTATTATTTCAATGCAATATTTAGCAAAGTCGTTGACTCAGATACATTGAATTCTTTACAACGAGATGTTATTACTACTATGTGTCAATTTGAGATGTTTTTTCCCCCTTCCTTCTTCGATATAATGCAGCACCTAATTGTACATTTAGTGAGGGAAATTAAGATTTGTGGACCAGTTTTTTTAAGAAATATGTATCCATTTGAGCGATATATGAAACCCTTAGCCGGCTATGTAAGAAACCAAAACAGGCCAGAAGGATGTATGATTCAAGGGTATGTGGCGGAAGAGGCGCTGGACTTTGCCAATGACTACATGTCCGATGTTG
Source organism: Silene latifolia (assembly GCF_048544455.1). Classification (NCBI taxonomy): domain Eukaryota; kingdom Viridiplantae; phylum Streptophyta; class Magnoliopsida; order Caryophyllales; family Caryophyllaceae; genus Silene; species Silene latifolia. Next base: position 156,484,841 of record NC_133536.1, on the reverse strand, counting down.
AGTCTATTGGGCTTCCAACGTCTCGACATGAAGGAAGAATAGAGGGACAAGGTACCCTGGGAAGAAATGTAGTCACTGTTAATCCAGAAACCCTTGCTCAGGCACACTTTTATATTCTCCAACACATGGTCGATGTGCATCCATATTTAGAGAAGCATCAAACCCTTCTAAGTGCAGAAAATCCAGATAAAGGAGAAAGGTGGTTAACCATGGAGCATAATCGGTCATTCGTAAAATGGTTCACAAATGAAGTAGATATTGAGCTGATAAACGACCGTGAGAAAGTAACTGATGAGGTAAGGTGGTTAGCCCATGGACCTGGGATGCATGTGTTAACTTATCAAGGTTATGACATCAATGGGTATTCGTTTTACACTAAGGATCAAGATGATAGAAGTACTATGCAAAATAGTGGAGTAGCTTTGATGGCTATGTCAATGAGTGTTGCTAGTGCTAAAGATAGTAGACACGCTTATGATGCTCGGCCATATTTTGGTGTCATTAAAGAAATTTGGGAGCTATACTATGTTCAGTTTAGGATACCTGTTTTTCGTTGTATGTGAGTTGAACATAGTAAGGGTGTTCGAGTTGATGAAATGGGCTTCACGCTGGTTGATTTTTCACGTGAAGGCTACAAATCAGAGCCATTCATTATGGCTAATCGTGCAAGACAAATCTTTTATGTTACTGAGATCCGGCGAATGGAAAGTGGTCGGTTGTTCTTCATGGTAAGAAGAAATTTCTGGGTAAGGAAATCATGGATGAAGTTGATGACGAATTGCCCCCTTTTCTTCCTGGATTGCCTACTTCTACAAGTCGAAGACGTAGATGACTTTTATCTACGAGATGATCATCAAGAAGGGTTATGGGTTGACGATTAGCTAGTTATTGTTACAATCTGTAATTTACCTACTTATGTTTTTTAAAGACTATCTCATAACTGCAATCTTGATTATTCTTTGGATTAAAACAGTAGGTAGTTTCTTTTACTATCAATATTAATAGTCTTGCTTATGTTCTATTCTTAAGACAATTTCATCAGCATTTTAATCTCTAAATTCTTAACTGTTGTTTATTGTTTCCCCAATAATTACTGTATGTATTTTGTACTCTATTATATTAGCTTGTTTTTATTAATTATTTTATGCCCCTCTGTTCCCTTTACCATAAATGTTGATGCAGGTCATCATCTCTTCTTTACCATCTACTAGTTCAGTTTCTAAGAGAAAAAGCAAGAGCGTAGTCCTTATGAAGGAGTTGACATTATTACGTGATCAAGGTATAAAGTCGACGGTAGATTTTGATGACGATGGTGAGCCTATTGGAAAGAATGGTGCTAAGTATACTAGCTATGTTGGTCTACTTGGACGCGCGAAAGTGCCAATCACTATTAAAACATGGAAGGATGTTGAAGAGGACCTTAAGGTGAAGATTTGGGAAGATGTTTTGGTAAGATCAGAAGTCCTTGCTAATGACTGTATCTTAACAAATATGTAGCTATAAAAACTTTTGATTGTACAAGTTATTTACCAATTTTCTATTTGTAGACGATCTTTGACATTCCAGAGACAAAGTTGAAGCAAGTTATCAGCATTGCAAATACTACATGGACCAACTTTAAGGCAAAGTTGACTGCGCTTTACGTGTTCAGAAAACCCCCTAAAGGTCGAAAGTTGCCTGTTGAGACTGATCCGGTAAATAAATATCCTTACTTAAAAACTGAGGTATGGCAGAGGTTTAAGGAGTCGCGCTTGACTGAAGAATTTCTAGTGAGTAGTCACCATTCAGTATATATTTTAATTTCTGTTCTGAAAATAACTATCATGCTTTTAAGTAACATATTCTTTGCAGGCTATCAGGACGGCAGCTTCTGATAGGCAGAAGAAGAACAAGTACCCCCCACGAAGAATGTCTCGTGGGGGTTATCGGAAAACAAGGCGAAATTGGAAGCAAAATTGAAAGAGAAAGAAAAGGAAAAAGAAGAAGCGGGCAACGATGAGTCGGGAGAATTATCTGATGAAACCCCAATTTGTGATAAAACGGGGTGACTTGTGGATAGAGGGAAGAATAGGGAAAGATGGTGAATGTCTAAATCCGGAGACTAAAAAAAAAGTTGAAGAATATGTGAGTGTCACACTTTCTGACTATACTTGATTTATTAATGTTATATATATTGCCTGAAATTAAATTTGTTGTGGCTCATAACTTCCAATCAGAAACTGGTGAAGGAAATGGTCAAGAAAAAGGAATTTGTACCGAGTGGGAAGGTTGATGAATTAACTAAGGTACTTGGAACTGCTGAGCATTATGGTCGTGTAAGAGGTGTTGGGGGTCGAGTGGGGCATAAGCAATACTTTGGCACATGCCCTGAAAAGCTGCGCAGCAGCAAAAAGTGAGGGAGGATTATCGCCGGAGTTTCTACAGAAGCTGACCAAGCAGATCACTGAAAAAGTACAGGCCGATGTTTATAAGAAAATGGAAATGATGGGAGAGAAACGGAGTAACGAGAATATCAGTTACTCCGTCCATAATGAAAAAGATGATGAGGTCGAGTACATTGATAACAGTATGCCTGATGAATTTCTTGATAATCCTGCCCCATCATTTGATGATATACCTGAGAAGGTAAATAAATAAGAAACAAGTCACCCGCACCTGCTTAGAGTAGTTAATATTGTAGTAATGCTCATTTGTTTGTGCGTTATTGTTCCTCGGGATTTGAGTGCGAGCTATATGTGCAAGATAATGCTTGACTTGAAGAAGGTGGCAAATGGACGAGTATTCAAGACCACTGAGAAGGCATCAGTATGTCACGGTAAACCAATTGGAGTAGAAAATTTAAGGGTATGCGTTTACGTTATCATGGAAGATATGGACGACATACCATTACCTGTACCAACTGATGATTTTGCTACTGTTGGTGATGCAATTGGTTCATTTCTTCTTTGGCCGAAGAATTTAATCACTTTGCTTGTTGCTGCCGGTATGAAAGTCATACTTAATTGAAAATTGCATAAGTATTTCAAAGATATGAAAGTGGTAATTATAGCTTCTCCATTTTTCTTCGGGAATCTCGGAAGAAACGTGAGGCGAGACAGAGGCAAAGTCGGACACAAACTCAAAATGCAAAAAGCGAAAGACAATTGAGAGTCCTAAGTCAAAAAAGGTAGAAAGTGGTAAGAGTAGAACAATTGATCGTCGGTGGCAAGATCAAACAACAACTTGAAAACTCTTTTGGACCAAAAATTTGAGTCTAGACGATTAATGTCCAAGGTAGTCAGTATGATGGGCGATACTCAAGTAAGCGATGTCTACTTGACCGAGGATGTCTTAGGATCTAAGCGAAGGTTGCGCCTAGCCAAGGACGACATTCTCGCACTATTGAACATGGAGAAGCTTTCCCTTCCAGTCATTCAGACTTTTCTTGGGTATGTAATGACTCCGGATTTAAAATTGCATCTCATATATTTAGTTTGACATTGGTCATTGATTTTATCTTACAATTTTGGTTATACTTGTATGTTTATTGTTATAGGTACTTGTTTAGCGTCTGTGACATCAAAACGTATGGGTTCTTATGTCCAGAAGTGACTTCATTATTAGGCCATGCTCAAGATGATGCAATAACACTTATCTCTACAAGGATGCAAGCCTTGAAAAAAAAAATTTACTTCGCTCCATATGGTGCTAAGTAAGTACTAAACCTTACCGCCTCGTATTAAAAAATGTATCAACAGTTTGATTATTGATTATTATGTAATAAATTACAAATTATTCACAGGGATCATTGGATGCTCCTTGTATTTGACGTTGTTGATCGTAATCAAGTACTTTGGTTTGATTCAACGGGAAATTCAGTGCCTTCAAAGTTAAGAACCTACATTAATACGTAAGTTGAACTTGATAGTTATTATGCATGCACAATGTTATTTGAATGTCCATTTCGAACTATATTCACGACAATTATTTATTGGAAACCTTATATAGAGCTATACGAGTGTACGGCTACAACGGTGGGGCAAGAAAGAGTTCTCAAACACCGCAATGGCTGAAAATTAATGTAAGTTCATTACTATATCAGATGTCTACTTGTTTTATTACGTTTAAATAGCAAAAAATGGTTGCTTTAATTTGCCGACATCTTTGTTTTAGTGTGCTCGTCAAGAAGGTGATACAGAATGCGCGTACTACATAATGAGGTACATGCTGGAAATTGTGACTCGTTCAGACCCGACGAAAGCTATCGATGAGGTCAGATTACCCGAAATTTTAAAACTCTTGTATAATGTTTTCAAGTAATGTTTACCCCCTTGCCTGATCAACAGTAACTATGATAGCCTATGATGGCACCTTGCTTGTTGTCGCCTTGCCAAGTTTTACTACCATAAAATCCCATTATTGAGCTTCAAATTTGTTTTAGTATTTGTGGTATTATATAAGACGTCGTCATGTGCATGATTTTCAGGTTTTTCAAGACAAAATGGCATATTCACAAGATGAAATCGATGAAGTTCGGGACTTGTGGGCGAACTATTTTTCGAATGCCTAGTTGTAGTAGTAATCTATTAGTTTGATTCTGAAAACTCTGTTTGTCTCGGGATCTTGAAGGCCATGTTTTGTTGTCGTAAGAAACGTATTACGAAACCTTTGTTGGATTGTTTAAATTAGCTGCTTGAATTCAAACAATGTATGACGAACAACGTTTGTCAAAATTTGGTATGAATTTGATATGTTTGGTTGAATGGCCTCCAATTTGGGTAAGCCATCTATGAATGGAATATGGTTTGCCATTTATGAATGGCCTCTGTTTTGGATTAACAGTTCATTTGCATTAGAAGTACCATTTCCAATTTTTTTTTTTTAAAAATTGACAAAATAATGGACATCGGTTCAGCAGGAAATTGGATGTAAACCGTTTCTAAAACACATGAAGTTTTGGAAAAACTCTGATGTGTATGGGTACTAAAGGACATCGGATTTGGAAAGTAACTGATGTACAAGATTGTAAAGGACATGGGATTATGAGTAAAATCTGATGTGTATCAATAATAATGGACATGGGATATATAAGAAATTCGATGTCCATCCAAGTAAAGGACATGGGATTATGAGTAAAATCTGATGTGTATCAACAATAATGGACATGGGATATATAAGAAATCCGATGTCCATCCAAAAATGGACATCGGTTGTAAATCCGATGTGCATTACTACCATAAGGACATGACCGAACTCTACATCGGAGCACTATCCCATGTCCATGACCCTAAAACTCCGATGTAGTAAAGGGTTCTTGTAGTAGTGCAACGGATGTGAGGACCACCCTCCTCCGCCAATCTTGCGGCCCAATAAGCCTCGGTAGAAGCAAAACTATCCGAGTACAATTTCTTCCTCATGGTAAGGTGACGAAAGGAATAAGAAGAAGAATCAACCGGAGGCTCTTCATACCTTAGCCTCTCCAATAGCCACAAGAGCCTTGTCCAAAGCTTGGATGATCTCGCTAAGCACCAACCACGATGAATATCTACCATGCTCCATTTGCTCAACCACATGGATAAGGGTCATGCTACCATAACATTTCGGCCCCTCCTTCTTCAAAACATCAACAAAGAGGTACACATGGATAAGGCAAAAGGCAAGAGCCCTTCTCCTAGCCACCTCCGAAACATTGACATCTAATCGGTTTGAAAAGATGTTGATAAGAGCCAACATATCCATACCATGAGGAGCAAGAAGGAAGTTGACTTGACTTGTCGACAAACCCAACATGGAACGGAATTTCTCCTTATAGCACAACCGAGTCGGAGGGAGCATCGGAACACAACCCGGCCACCCACCAATGGCTCCAACTTCTTCGGCAAGAGGACAAATTTCACCCTTCGGGAAAACGAAAACATGGTGTTTCGAATGCCAAAACCGAGAACATGCTTCGAGAAATGAGGGTTGCACCTTGACTTGACGGAGCACCAACAATTGACCAACTCCCATGCAAACGAGTTGATACTTTTCGGAAGGCGACAAATCCCGGCACTATTGTCGCAACGCATTCTCAAAGGCATCCATGAAATATTTTTGTGCAAGAAGAAGAAGTTTTATAGAGATGTTTTTGTGTTTCGGATGATGAAACAATGAAGCGCAAACATCACTATTTTTACAAAAATGATCAGCGCGTTTTTCAGAAAATGGGGAGAGCTGGCTTCCATCGCCAGACAGCTCGCGCCTCTTTAGGCCTTCCCCAGGATTCCTGCTCTTGACTTGTCTCTTTCAAGTTGTGTTTTCTCCTGACACCTCAAACCTCCCGCCAGGACGCTCGCGCCTCTTCGGGATGATCCAGGATATTTTGTGTTTCCTCACACTCACATTTCCTTGTTTTCGCGTTTTACGAAATCCGACACGGTTTCCATGACGCAACTTTAAACATACGGATTTTTCTTTCTTTTTTAAAAGGGGGAAGGGCTAGTCGGCCCGATCCGCAACGGATCGTTTCCATGTCAATCAAAATTCAGAATTTTTTTCGCTTTTTCACGATTTTCCTCCAAAATAAAAATCGAAAATTGATAACACGATATTAGTTTTCCTCCAAAATTCAAGCACTCACAAATTCGAGTCTTGACCTCAAAAATCAAATATGCTCGTAAAAATATTTTCTAAAAATTCATCCCTGACGGTTTGAGTTTGAATTCTTCGAGTCACAAATCAATTTCAACATTCGATGCAATTTAATTCACGACACGAGTTAATTACTCAATTTTCAAATTAATTCCTTTTATCTAAAGTGACGACTTGTCGTGACAATTTTCAAAATTCATTTCAATTTTCATATCATTTCAAATTTTAACTTCAAGTTATCTTGGTTAATCTTTGTTTTTCAATCAAATGCTTTTACGTGTTTGCGTTTATGTATACGTGCTACATGTTGCCAGTTTTCTACACTAACGATGCAGGAACTAGTGCAAAGCAAAAGGAGAATCGACAGCCGACAACGCTCCTCCGAAACAGAACAAAAAAAAAGCCAAAATCACAAAATGAGCCACAATCCAAAACCACATATATACAAACCGCCTCATCCAAAATGTTAATATGTACAGACAAGAGTCCAAGACACGGACAAGCTACTACAACTACTCAGCGCCTCCCGTCGGACCAGTCCCGGTCTCACGAAGAGTCGCCGCCAACGCAGATACTACCACCTGCTCAGACTCCCTCTCCGGGGAACTCTCCAGCGTCTCACGCTCCATCTCGACGTGAAGCTCCTGCGCTGCAGCCAGCTGAGCCCTCAAGGAAGCAATCTGCGCGTCTCGGCTCCGTAACTCGTCCTCACGACGCCTCAACTCCTGGTCCCGGCGAGTGATCCCCAACCCCTGGGCCTCGATCGTCGACCTGGCTGTGTCCAACTCAGCACGGACCCGAGCGCGCTCTGCCGGATCCGCAGTACCCTACAAAACACAATACAGATCATCAAGATCTAAAAACGTGAAATGCAACACAAAATACACAAAAACAACACACAAAAAGTACCTGAGAAAGTCGAGCCTCCCTCGCAGCTAGGTCACCGGCAAGCGCCCTCTAGCGGTTAGCCATCCGCCACAAAGCCTGATGACTAACGATCGTCACCTACAAATAAAAAACGTCCTTCAATATAATGCAAGGCAAAGCCCAAAATGAGGAAAAATGTTCAAGTCAGGAACTCACCCTCAGGACGATCAACCTCCACTCCATGCCGGCGTCGGTCACCTCGGAAACCGCAGGTATTGGTAAGCGCAGCTGAAGCTCCTCAGTACAGATTTCGTTTACGCGGATCTTCACCCGCCACGCCTCAGTACAGATTTCGTTCGACCAAATTAATATAGGATGGTCGGATGTCGAAAGTATTGCCATCTTCGGTCGCAAGCTTGAAACCTTTAGGGATCGAGGTAGCCGTGGGCTCTGAGTGACTCGCAATATTGGGCTTCTTCACTGGCTTTATAGCAGAAATAGAGTTGTCTTCTTCACAAGACGGATCTTCTGCATACAGAAAATGTTCTAGCTCGGGTTTAAAAGTACTCAAGACTTCCTTTTGAATCTTCCTTTGCAGTCTTAGTCTATGACGAAAAGATCTTTCTGGCTCAGGATCAGCAAGAACTAATTCTGAACTGTTTGACCTGGGCATACACAACACTGAAGGAAATAAGTGAGAACTGTCTCAAGGAATAAAAATTCCCTAAGACGGAAAGAAATAAACGAAACAACAAAAGATAGACAGGCTATTGCCTCCCCGGCAACGGCGCCAAAATTTGATACGGTCGTTATGTACCAAAAATAATACCTAAATATAACTAACAGAATCTACTGATAAGTAGGATCGATCTCCACAGGGAGGCAAGGTATCTATCCGAATGTCCGTCTATCTAAGTCACACATTGGGGGGGGGGGGGTTAAGTTTGTTTCTAAAACTACTAATGATTAAAGGCAGGAGAAATAAAGCAAGAGCAATAAAGCAAGAAAATAAGATATAAACGATCAGATAAAAGAGAGTATGTCAGGATTTCGGTTCACCATGGCAGTTTAACGACTCAGTTGCAAATAGCCTAGACAATCTACTGTGAGAAGGGTAAGGAAAAGGTCCTTCGGGTCCGCTATCCATCGTTGATTTCCACTAACTTAACTTTCGTCCTTATTAGGGTAGTATACTGTTCATAGCAGGTCTGTTTATTCCAATCTTCCGATCTAGGAACAAAGTTAACCAAATTAATGTTATTTAGAAGCGTGCACTCAATTAAATATGTGTTACAGTTATATTGCTATGGTGACAGATTCTCACATGTAAATCGTCTAGTCTATTTACTACATCGTCTCATTGCTACCATGGATCCCCTAATCCTAACATAAAAGAGATTAGCTACTGATGTTCTTAATGCAATCAACAATAATAACAAAGAGCATACTAATAAAAGACATGATAAATGGATGATAATAAAGCATAAACAAGAATAAAGGAACAATTAATGAGAGCAAACAAGATTTTGATTAAAGGGAAAAGAATGATTACAATCCAAATCCGAGAGAAAAGAGGCAGAAAATTTCAGCAGTCACAAGAGAGCAAAGAACGTAATTAAGCAAAATTTAGAAGTGATTAAGAGTATGAGGGATATCTAATGACCTAATTACGACTCCTTTATATAGGGGAACGAAAATTAACAAAAATAAATCTATCACGGATTACTAAAACCCGTGTAACATACCAATCCACTCGATCGAGTACTTTCAGACTACTCGATCGAGGTCTTCTCCAGCAAATCTTCTCGATCGAGCACTTTAGGCTCTCGATCGAGTAACTCCATAAAAGCTCATTTCGATCGAGTATAATAACCACTCGATCGAACTCCAAAGTCTGCCAAAACACTCGTTCGACCTCCAGAACATCTCGATCGAGTAGTTTCCACTGAGCTCAGCCTTCAACTCGTCATGACAGATTCTTTTGACCAACCTTCATGCATTCCAAGGTACGACGCTTGCTCCAAAATCTCCGTCTCCTTACAATGCATGCTAAATAGGACGAATAAGGGTCGATTCCACCACTTTCGGGTCCATTTCTGCAATTAAGACAAAACAAACCAAAGTAGCCAAATTCAAGGGAGTGGAAATGCGTGCAATAAGAGGCTAAAAAGTCTATATAAATTGCACGTATCACTGACAACTTTACCTTGACTGATGTACTCAAATTCTGGGGAGTGGAGGACCCACTCAATCATATTCAAGCCTTCAAAGACTACATGGCCATAAAGGGGGTCAAATAGGAGCTCTTCACCTGGATCTTTCCATCATCCCTGGAGCCGATCCCTCGCCAATGGTACTACTCCCTCGACCCGAAGAATCTTACTACCTGGGACGAGGTCGCAGTTGAGTTCGCTAAGCAATATGCCGACAATGTCGAAATCCAGGCTAATACCCGTACTCTTGAGGTCCTCACCCAAAATGATAAGGAAGGGTTCACGGAATTCCTAACCCGTTGGAGGAGGGTAAGCACTCAATTGGTCAGCAAGCCAAGCGAGTCAAATTTGGTAGAGAAATTTGTCAACAATCTCCACCCGGTTTATGCCAACTTACCGAGATACCAAAACATCAAGACTTTCCAATATCTACAAATACTTGGAACCCGCATCGAAGACGACCTCCAAAAGGGTGTCCTAGCCAAAACCACCGGTAGAGGCTACCAGGGATCTACATCCACCCGGTCTCGCTCCTATGGTCAAACAAACAAAATTGATGAGGTAAACCTCCTCGAGCCAACCGCGAAAAGAACTGAACGCCCTCAAAGAGTGTTCACCAACCTAGGGTCAACTTATGTAAGATCCCTGAAAAGGCTTATAGACTAAGGGAAACTACAACCAATCAGACCCACTCCGGATCCGTCTGAGGATAAGAAGACCCGTTTCTGGAATCCCAATACCTACTGCCAATACAACCAAGGGAAAGGTCATGACACAGAAACCTGTTTTAAGCTCAAACACTTCATTCATGAGATGATCGAGAAAGGGGAATTACCTTTGCCTCCACTGACAAAACCAAACAATAAGACAAACCCTTTGGGAATCCATGCTATCTTCATTAATGACCAACCTTAGACTGCTCACACCTCATCTTACAAATTGATGATGGGGTGAATGCCTTGGAGAAGGATGCCTCGGACGGGGTATTCGTGTTCAGCGCCGCAACCATGCTTGCCATGTTCCAACAAGTTGAGGAGGCTATAGCCAGTCTCTCATAAAGGATTACTTGGCTTGACGACGCTTACCACTGATTGATTTTCAATCCTCCAACACCACGCCCAAGGGAGGGTCCTCAAAAACCCCAAAACTACCCTCACCAGGAAGGATTGCTCCCACGACCATTTTGGCACGCACCCCACAACAATCAATGTAATACTACGGTTTTATGCGTCTTAAGGTACTCTATCGAGTGGGGCTTACTCTGTCGAGTAAGTATCTTTTTACGCAAAATATTAGGCTGCCTGTAGGGTACTCGATCGAGTAAGTTGGGGACTCGATCGAGTAAGGGGCACTCGATCGAGTTAGTCTCACTTACTCGATAGAGTAAGTGAGTTTACGGGTGATGTTTGGCGAGTTTTGTTAATAATGCGGGATTAGTATATAAAGCTTTCGTCACTTTTCTTAAAACACTTTTAAACTTAAAAACCTTTCAAAGAGAAGATTAGAAGTTACGTTGATTGTTCTCGCCGTGTTATTAGCAAATCCCAAGGCTAGGAGTGTCGGATTGCTATGTCCTTTACGCCGTTGTGATCCTTGTGTCGAGGGAAAGCTTTTTATATAATTTTTATAATGTTTTGTTAAGATTGGTTAAACCCTAATTGGGTGATATTGGGGTTTTGGGTGATTCATATGAACGTGGTAGTTTTTGCATGTATATATGTTATATCATGAGGTTTCGTTGAGGAAAGATTCTGATTTAGCTGCTTGATCGACTGTTGGTGTTTGCTTTCCCGGTAGGGTTTCCCTACTTAGTATTGGCTACATAATGTGTGGTGTTTGTGATGGTGATCGTTGGTTAATTATATTGTTGGTTTAATTTTGATGGTTGTTGGTTGTATATTGTTGATTGGTTGTGTATCTGTCTGTGATCTTCGGGGTGCGTCCCTGGCTGAGTGGAGTCACTTGCGGGAGTGGCTTCACGCCCTTGATTTACCCCTTGTGATTCCCATCACAAGGGGGATGTGCACATTAATGAACTTGGGTTTATCGCTCGATGGAGATGAGCGGGGCTTAGATGGGAACGACTGCGGTCCCCCACTGGTGGCGAGGAGTACTTGTTGCGATGGGTACTCTGGCAGGGCTACACACTTTAGTGTGTAGTCAGTTGTGTGGATATTGGAGATGGAGACCGGAGATTGGTTTTAGCTCTTTGTGATATTGTTTCATTGTGGCATTTGTTTTTATGTAATCAGTACTGACCCCGTTAATTGTTTTAAAAACTGTGGTGATCCATTCGGGGATGGTGAGCAGTTATTGAGCAGGTATGATGGCTTATGCGAGGGATAGCTAGGATGGAGTCACCACCAGTCTTAGAGTTTTCCGCTGTGTTTTATGTAGTTGTTTGTGTACTTTTGTTTTAGAGAACAATTGTATTCCTTTTGACAGTTTTTGGAACCTTGTTGTATCACCTAAACTTTATTATTATTTAAATACGTTTCGTTATTGTCTATTTAAGTATCATTGCCTCGGGTAACCGAGAGGGTGGCGTTCTCATACCTTAAGTGGTCCTGGTAAGGCACTTGGAGTATGGGGGTGTCACAAAGTGGTATCAGAACGACGATCTTGAAACCTGTAACCAATGAACCTAATGAACATAGGGAGTCAAACTAAAATGAACCTGGGTAGGAGTTGTAGAATGCAAAGACTTGGGAGACGTCCTAAAGTCGCGAACTCGCCCTGCAATTTTGAACCGGTCACTATGGGGTGTGTGTCGGGATCGCTATGTGTTTATCTTGTGCTTTGTGTATCTATATAGTAATGTGTTGTATGAATCGGTGGATGTATGCATGTGGAGGATAGGAGGTTTGAAGTAAAAGATGATGATGATGATGTGGTTTGTATGTTGAGTGGTTGAAAGCATGAAAGCATGATATTTGATTTATAACGTGGCATGTTAGAAATACGAAAGGAAAGTTGTTTTTTTGACTATATAAAAGATACGTGTATATATATATATATATATATATATATATATATATATATATATATATATATATATATATATATATATATATATATATATATATATATATATATATATATGTTGTTGTTGTTGTTGTTGTTGTTGTTGTTGTTTGTCGTTTTGCATAAAAGTATAGAAAGTTGGGAGTGCGAGTTTGAACATGCGGGTAGTGTACGAGTCTGCATGACTCGATCGAGTGGGGGGCACTCGATCGAGTAGGTGAGAGACTCGATCGAGTGGGTGTGACTCGATCGAGTAGGTAGTTTTTCGTTTCTGGGAAGAAGTCTGTTTTTGGGCACTCGAGAAGGAGATTCGGGGATTCCTTGGTTAAGTTCAATACATCAGCGGCTTCATAGCCAAGCTCACCATGATTTGTGAACCAATCTTCAAGAAGCTTCGTGCCTTCGATCACACTGATTAGGACAGGATAAAGGAAATCCTATCCAAACCTCCTGTCCTCATGCCACCTCAACAAGGAATCCCCCTATCCCTATACCTGATTATCACCGACACAGCCATGGGAGCAATGCTAGCACAAACAGTCAACGGTGAAGAACGAGCTATCTACTACATCAGCAAAAAGTTCATCGAGTATGAGGCAAAGTACACCCAACTGGAAAAGACATGCCTTGCCCTAGTATGGTCAACAAAGAAGCTGCGGCATTACATGCTCAGCTACACGGTTCACATCTACTCCAAGATGGACCCGGTCAAATACATCATCAAAAAACCCATACTAAATGGAAGGCTGTCTAGATGGACGCTCATGCTATCCGAATTTGATCTCAAGTTCGTACCCCTCAAGGTTATCAAGGGAAGGGCAGTCGCCAATTTCCTTACAGAATATCTCGTCAACGAGGATCCAGCGACCGACACATGGTCACTTTATGACGAATACATCCTTTGTGCCGACTCCGAGAGGCTTCGGGGTAGGAATACTTGTAATATCACCAGAGGGAGAACACGTTCCGATCTCAGTCAAACTAGACTTCGCTGTCACCAATAATGCCGCCGAATATGAAGCATGCCTCATCAGCCTACAAGCAGCCATAACACTTGGCATCAAGAGACTGAGGGTCCACGGCGATTCCTCACTCATCATCAATCAGGTGTCCGGATCATGGAAAATTCGAAGCGACAGGTTAGCACCCTACCAAGCAATGATCAATCAAGAGGCCGAGTTCTTCGACCAAGTCGACTACTTCCACTTGCCACGAGAGGAAAATCAATTTGCGGATGCCCTAGCAAAACTTGCCGCGCTCGTCAACATACCTAACGACATGACATCGATGTTCCTATGTGTCGAGAGAAGGAGCGAGCCAGCTCACATCTACGCCATCAACAACGAGGAGGAAAACCATGTCGAACCTTGGTACCAATCCACCCTCAACTACAAAACCAAAAACGAATTCCCTCCCAACTCTGATACAAGAGGACAAAGAGCCATCCGTTTACTTGCATCACAATTCGTGATAAACTAAGAACAACTATACAAAAGAACATCCCAAGGGATTTTTCTCCTTTGCATCGACCATCACAAAGCCAAAAAGGTTATGGGAGAGGTCCACGATGAAGAATGTGGCCCTCACATGAGCGCAATGATGCTGACCTGAAAAATCATGCGGTTAGGCAACTACTGGACCACCATGGAAGCCGATTGCCACAACTACGTCAACCATTGCCAAAATTGCCAAATATTTGCCAACATACAATACATACCACCATCCCTCTTATACACCATGACATCACCCTGGCCTTTCTCGACCTGGGGCATCGACATCATCGGGAAAGTCAACCCGATGGGCACCAAAGGACATTGCTTCGTCCTCGTCGCCATCGACTACTTCACCAAATGGGTGGAAGCACAGTCCTATGCAGTCTTGACCGCCAACAAGTGACCAAGTACATCCAGGACAACATCATCTGCATATATGAGGTACCCTATGAAATCATCAGCGATCAAGGTACTCACTTCCGGGCGGAAACACAAGCCTTGTTGGACAAATACTGTAAGGTTCATAAACCCATATTAGTCTCTTCTAATCATTTTATAAATTACCCATAATTTATATACTAGTGGATCTAGTTGCATGCATAACAAAATGAACAAAAATAAGGAGAAAATCACATTTCTTACATTGTATATGGTTCGGATTTTTGGGGCACAAATAAGGACACCTTCCTTATTTGTTCTTGAGCTTAACTATAATGGATGATCCTCCAACCTCAAGTATAGAGATACTCCTTAAAAATTACACCCAAGACTTTCCCTTAAAACTAATATATTAATTAACTAGATTAATATACTAGTTACTCTTAAAATGATTCTAATAATATATATATATATATATATATATATATATATATATATATATATATATATATATATATATATATATATATATATATATATATATATATATATATATATATATATATATATATATATATATATATATATATATATATATATATATATATATTACTACACTAGTAATCTTGTATTGTAATATTAGAATTTAGATGAACAAATCTTATGAGATCTAAAACTATTTTAGAGAGAAATTTGGAGAAGCATATGTATGAAGATAAGGAAAAATTGCATGAATGAAATAATAGAGAACAACTTCTCTATATTAGAAGGGGCGCCAGTTTTGGGGCCTAGAAGGCCAATGCATGGCCTTTACCCTTTTGTTTTTTCTCTTTTCTAAATATTAGGTGTGTAAGGCTAGAGAATTAGGGTAATCATCATGCTTGCCATTCAAAATCAACAAACATAATAAAACCCCTAATTTCCTCTATAAAACCGGTGCCCTACTATAAAATAGACTCCATTTTATTTTTGTGATTTTGTCAAATGTCATTTGTTAGGTCATGTGTTACACACCATGTCCATAACTAATTTTAATGCATATTTATTCAAGTAAATATCATTTCTTAATAAATTAATTACATATGACAAATTAGCTTGTAATTTATGATCACAAGTATAGAATGGGTCATATAAATATAATTCACAACATTTTGTAATTATAATTAACCATTCATTCTTATCACAATTGTTTCATAAACAATAATCAATTTTAGTAATGAAAACATTTCAATTACTAAAATGAATCTTATTTAATAAAATTACAATAAGATACTTATTCTCACTCACAAATATAAATTATTCGATTTTAAGGAATTAATTAACTTGCATCATAATACAATTAACTAATTAGTCTATTAAGGGAATTGTCCTATAGGTGTGACCTTAAGGGATCAACTGAGCATCATCGTCAAACGACAGTAATGTCAAACTCTAGTTAGCCAATCATTACCGATTAATGTTGATCAGTTTACTATATAAATGAATCATCCCTTACATATTCTTATCTTGAGATTTAAACATGTGATCGCACTATTGTTGAGGACACATACTCCAACAATCTCCCACTTGTCCGAGACAAGTGTGCATCACCAATTCTCTTGTCCTATTACAATCTCCCACTCAATGCAAGGTGTCTTGCAGGTCGTACTTGCATTTGATCATATCTTGAGTGGTTTCCTCGATCTGGAGAGTAACTGTTTGACCGGAATCATCTACCGTAGATACCTTCCGAGCGTGGCCATGCATTTCCAGTTCACTACTCCTCGAGTGGCCCTGAGATTTTCAACAACCCTGACAAGGGAGTGGACAATTCCTATCGCACTATTCCCTTCGTATAGACACGGTTCATCATGACCTAAAATATACTCATTTGACTTCAGTTACGACAGTCGTAGAGCATAAATCAAAGTCACTCAGAAACTGTGCCACCTTGGGCGAACAGTCTCTAATCAAAGAATTGACTCAAAAGAATACTATAGTAGCTCTTGCCACGACCAGGGTTTATAAAAATTACCAAAACTCTATAGGCGGTCACTGCCCGACAGAGTGTCCTATACAGTCTGCCTATGTGATCGACTAGTCATCCCATATGAATCTATGGCACTTGAACTTGCCATCAATCGCATCACACTCTAGTCACTTTGAGACGTCACCTCATATAAGCAACTAGGGGGCCAATTCTATGATAATCCAGTTCACTTTAATAGGGTTCAATGTTGTCCTTACAACTTATTTGGATATAACAAAGTAATAAAAGAGTTTTTAATAAAACTCAAACGATGAATGCATTATCACATATGTAAAATTGATATCATATCAATTACTACATAATCTATAATCCATACTTAATATTGTATATAACTATATATCTCAACTCAATTGAAATGGCATGACTTATCATGCTTAGCCTATAAAAAAGCCTTGGTTAGCAAGTTTTAGCAACACTTTGCACTTTCCCTAATCTTACTATATACTATTTCCCATTCTTGTGTATATTCTCTTATTATAAGAACTTCTTTGAGTACGTGTCAAGATCCAATCTGGACATAGGCTCTCTTGCCTTTGAATAATTCCCACTGTCCTCACAGTGTGTAGGGATAGGACCTTCGGTTATTGGAACGAACTACCATAGTTCATATAACCGAATCCTAATATGATCCCCTCCTTCTTGCATATCATATTATTGCAAGTGTACTCAATTTCCGTTGTGTATATCTCATTGTTCAACTGCCTAGGATGTTTCTAGCAGATATCCTCCTTAAATAATATAGCCAAGATGGTTCTCTAACCATCTTTCTGTGTTTAGAATATGGTTTTTGTGTAACTCCTTGCACATAAATCCATTTCATTTCTAAATGCTTAGCTTCATATCTTTAGTACTTCCTCAGTACTAACTAATGAACTATGTGGCTATATAGAGACTTCTCTCAAAGATTCAATTTGTAACTTCTCGTCATACTCCAAGTATACGAAGTTTAAGAATGGTGATACATCTTAGCGTAATGAATTAATCCCGCAGCGGAAGCATGTGGATTCCATTTCTACATGTTCAATACTTTTGAACTTGTCTAGACTCTTATTAACATAAGAATATTCATTTAACGCTAATCTTAGAACTATCTTTATAGGCCTGGATACCTTAGAGATGTATTATTCTTCTCCTAAGTCTTCCATCATTCACAATGATAAATATGTCCCTTACACATATGCATCTCTTTAAGTCATGAAGCTCTCAATACGAAGGAAAAGCTGCACAGACTTCATCTGACTGATAATGATTGCTGCATCCTTTGTGCAGCTGAACCAGAAACACATATGCATCTCTTTAAGTCATGCAGTTACAGCAAACAGATTTTGGCTATGATTGAGGACTGGATGCAGATTAAATTGGAGCATGGGATTCAGCATGGGACTGAGTTGCAGAGACATGCTTGTAGATTGGCTCAGATGGCCTGCTGGTATTACATCTGGCTAGAGAGGAACAAATGCAGGATTGAACTGAAGCTTATGAAACCTGCCTGTATTGTGAAGGATATTCGAAGTTTGGTGCATGCTAGGATTACTCAGTTAATTAGATTACCTTTACTGAATGTTGACAAAATCTGGGTCCAACATTTGGACATTCTATGCTAATTGGCATGGGTGCTCAATGTAGCCCTTAAATCCTTGTATTCATTGTTCTATCTGTGTGATTCATTAATGAAAGCTTACATTTAACCAAAAAAAAAAAAATATGTCCCTTACATATAAGACTGGCAACACCACATTACTCCCACTAAACTTCATGTATAAACAGAACTACTCGACAATTCGAGAAAACTTTATCACATGATCAAAACATACAATTCAACTCCTTTACTTCTACTTACGACTATTTCTTAAGTTTTCATCCTACCTTAGGATAGTTGCGATTTTAAAAATCCAACGTAACTATAAAATCCGAATTTTAATGAAGCGTTGTTGTTGCGTGCAATACCCTTTGCCACCAACCAACCAAGCTAAATAAACATTTTCATGTTTATGCTCATTTTGGACTTTTGCGGAGTTGAAACTAGATAAAGCATCTTAATAAGTTATAGGTTTGTTACTTTCAAAAATAACATGACTCCTGTCCACCTTAGATTTCGAAGAAATAATTACTGATTTTGACCAAGAAGGAACATCTTCCTACGTCTCATTCTCAGTTTATGGCTCTTGAACATTTTCTCCTACTCTGTCTTTAAGAAACACTCCTCATTTCTTTAATAGACAGCATCACGAGCCACAAACCCTTTGTTCTCGTGATCATATAGGGAAAATGATCACATGTTTACTATCGAAACAAGCTACAACTTAGGTGCCTGGCCTAACCATATCTCATATGAATTGTACTTGATTGCTTTAACTATATTCTGTTGTAGTGGAAAAATTATAAATGCTAGACAATTTGCAACAGAAACTATCTCCAACTTTATAGTAAAGATTCAATCATATCGTATAGGATTCTTTGTGACTTTCTAATACACCTTAGCTTGATAGGATGTGATTATGAAAGTGATCTTGTGATACCATACACACTCTATATGGTGCAGATAAAAGTCATCACTTTATTATTTCTCATTTTAACAAAGTACTAATACTTTAGTGTTATAATATGTAGGTTTTGATACTTTTTAAACATTCATTGAACTTATTCAAAGAATTTCTCTTCTTACCTCATTAAGTGGATATCAAGTATCTGCCTAATTCGTTGGTAAAAGAGATGAAGAAGTAATAACCTACTCTGATTGAAATTGTATTCGACCATACACTTTAGAGTGTAAATAGGGCGAATATCATGCTCTATTCATAATCCTTTCCAGAAAAAGTCATGAATTAACTTGTTTTGAATACAAGATTTGCACACACCAAAAGATTCCCAATCAAATGGTTTGGGAGACTAGTTAAAACTAGTTTCTAAGTGCGATTTTCAATCGAGAATTGATAAATGATTGGGGTCACCAGCTTGAGTCCTGTGAATATGACATTTATTTCTAGTTTGAATATAATTACCTTGATTTGTATGGTCTCACCATAAACTTAATCGTGGTATGTAAGGGCACAACACTTGTTTTAATTGGATAATAGTGAAACCCCTTTGTTTTTATACAAAAAACTTGAATTATATTCTTATTTAGAGTTAGTGTACATCATAACAATTATTGAGGTACATTTCTAAATACAAAACTAAAATGAGTACACTACAACATTCATATGTTCATGGATGAAATGGCAACTACCCTAGTTCCATTCATGCAACATTCTGAACTTATTCTTGCTAGTCGTCACACAATAATGCCAAATATTATGATAAAAACCACAAATTTGTATCAAATACTCATGACGTGGTAATTCGTAATAATGCAATGTCAATGTCATAGATATTCATAAAGGAATATGTTGGAGTCACATGACCAACTTTCTTGATCTTTACTTATTGGAGTTTGTATCTATTTTAGTGTCTAACACCTTCTCTTTCGTGCCTAGTTCTATCCTTAACAATTAAGATAGGTACTTACTTCTTATTGCTCCCACTCACTTCAAGAATTTCTACTTGATGGAGACTTATCTTCATATAAATTCCTAGTTAATCCTTCACAAGGATGAACTCTATTGTGGTATTTGGTTAATCAAAATTTCTAACAAATTAATTTATCAATTTAACATTGTCATGTTCTTAATAACTTAAGTGCTTGATGACAAGTGTTTAGGTTGAGCAATAAGATTTTTGAACCATAGATGCATAGAAGAATTGTCAAAACATATTTTGACTAATCATTACCTCTAGTCATATTTCTTCACAAGAAATCATACATAGGTATGTTAGGATTTTAAGATGCTAATCTTATATGACATAGGACAACTCCTATGGAGTTCTATGGAATAGAACGATTCCTATGGAGCTAGTCCACAATCTATGATACTGTTCATTTTTAGAAAGATATTCATTGTCGTCAGCAATAGTGGTTTAGCGGAGAATCATGTTACAATCGAACGAAATCGTATATTAATAGGAGAAATGAAATAGAACAATATTAAAAACAACGAAATAGTGGAAAAATTAAACATTCAAAGTCATATCTAAAATATTTTAGCATGTTTTAGCATTTATATAATGACCTCCACCCAATTATATAAACGATTCCGAGACCCAAAAATTCATATTAAATTTTGGATGTGAGCCTACGGGCCCTCTACACCTCTTGTTAATATAATCTTGGTGGGTTAACCCTTTTAACCGATTCTACAATTAGAACTCTCGGTCGATGAATTTACGTTAAGTTCATCTTTAGCCCGAACCTATTGGGACAACGATCCCTCTAATACTTTCATTGAGATCAACCAAATTTTGAAGTGTAACAACGATTTATTACCCTACTTACCCAACGTCAAAGAAGGCACCCCGGTATAATATTTCAATACCGTATTGTACCCCTAATGAAATTGAGATTCATGGGTTCCTACTATTTGGTAAGGCTAAGTCTCAATCTTTTAAAATGTGTGAGGTCGAGTCAATTTATTATCTATCAAATTTAAGTGAACTAAATAATTGAACTAACGATAATTATAATAGACACGGTCGATTACTCGATATGATATGCATGTGTTGTTTATGGCGATTTGGAATTGCATGCAACATATAATGAAAAATGCATAAGCAATAACTAAATTTCCTAGTATGTCCTTCCTAAAATATAAAATCAAATAATCTATTACAAATTCGGAAACCAACTCCATTGATCCCTTGAACTTCAAGTGGCAAGCTTCCCAAGGACTCCGTCTTGATCGGAACGCCTTTCCGATTGGCACCGTCTTGAAGGAACTCTGGAATTACAAATAATAATAAAATACATAATTATTCCTATTATACATTTGTAATATGAAAAAATAGTAAAAATAAAAGTGATACGAGATCAAATAAATTACAACCGAATCAATATCCCCTTACATTACGGGAAATATCGATTAAAACTAAGGCCGTACTAAGATAATATTACATAATTCAAAATTACATAAATAAAATATGACATTCATCAATAAAATATGAAGCATTATTATATGATCTAACATGCCAAATTAATGTGCCAAATCGTATTTAACTTATATCGATCATATAACGCGGTTTTATGGAAATTCACGATTTTTAACTTATTAAAATCGTAAAGTAATACTAAAATCTAATTATAGTCCAAGTTAATTATGCTAACGCTCTTAGGACTCAAAAATTAGTCATTACTCAATTTTTTGACAACAATTCAACTTGATATAAATTTATACTCATTTTTGACCCTAAAATCATAACTTTTATGAAATAAATCCAAATTAAATTAAAATAATTTTGAATTTTGAATTTTAAATTTTGAACATTCTGGAATATATCCATGACACTCATAATGTAAAAAATCATGGTTTAAAATTTTCGAATTTATTTCGAGAAAATGTAGTTGCGATTTATTGGTTTTACAAAATTAAACATCTAAACCATACAAAAATTTATCTAATCAATTTTACAACTTTAGATATGATAAGTGGGATATAAATGCAACGTAAAATAATTTTCTCATGCCATGTAATTTGTTTTAGCTATTTATGCTAAAATAGTCACTATTTATGTCATTTTTACACTAAAAATTTATAAATCATGGAAAATGAATCAAGTTCACCTTAAATTTTACACACAGTGAGTAAAATATACATGTGACAATATATTAAAATTTCATGGCCTGTTTCGAAGTTTAACTATTTTTAACCATTTTACCTCCTTTTAATCCATTTTTATCTCATAAAAATCATAAATCATGAAAAATAAATCAAATTTATAAAAAAATTTACATACAATAATTAAAATATGCATGTAAGGTCATATAAAAATTTCAAGGTCAGAAATTATGTCTAACTATTTTTAGTATTTTAAATACCATTTTAATCATTAAAATGCAATAAAATCACTAAAATTCATTAAAATGAGCAACAAAATACCATAAATCATAAAAATGACCTAAATATATTTTAGGACCAGAATATACAACATGCATTATGATTTCGTGGCTTTATCTAATAAATCACAAATTTTTAGTTTTAATTAAGTTACATTTAACTCGGAAAAACCAAACCGATTATGCATGCAACACCAAAGCTCTTGATGCCAATTGTAAGGCTCATAAACCCATATTAGACTCATCTAATCATTTTATAAATTACCCATAATTTATATACTAGTGGATCTAGTTGCATGCATAACAAAATGAACAAAAATACGGAGAAAATCACATTTCTTACATTGTATATGGTTCCGAATTTTCGAGGCACAAATAAGGACACCTTCCTTATTTATTCTTGAGCTTAACTATAATGGATGATCCTCCAACCTCAAGTATATAGATACTCCTTAAAAATTGCACCCAAGACTTTCCCTTAAAACTAATATATTAATTAACTAGATTAATATACTAGTTACCCTTAGAATGATTCTAATAATATATATATTACTACATTAGTAATCTTGTATTGTAATATTAGAATTTAGATGAACAAATCTTATGAGATCTAAAAATATTTTAGAGAGAAATTTGGAGAAGCATATGTATGAGAAGAAGGAAAAATTGCATGAATGAAATAATAGAGAACAACTTCTCTATATTAGAAGGGGGCGCCGGTTTTGGGGTCTAGAAGGCCAATGCATGGCCTTCACCCTTTTGTTTTTTCTCTTTTCTAAATATTAGGTGTGTAAGGCTAGAGAATTAGGGTAATCATCATGCTTGGCATTCAAAATTAACAAACATAATAAAACCCTTAATTTCCTCTATAAAACCGGTGCCCTACTATAAAATAGACTCCATTATTTTTGTGATTTTGTCAAATGTCATTTGTTAGGTCATGTGTTACACACCATGTCCATAACTAATTTTAATGCATATTTATTCAAGTAAATATCATTTCTTAATAAATTAATTACATATGACAAATTAGCTTGTAATTTATGATCACAAGTATAGAATGGGTCATATAAATATAATTCACAACATTTTGTAATTATAATTAACCATTCATTCTTATCAAAATTGTTTCATAAACAATAATCAATTTTAGTAATGAAAACATTTCAATTACTAAAATGAATCTTATTTAATCAAATTACAATAAGATACTTATTCTCACTCACAAATATAAATTGTTCAATTTTAAGGAATTAATTAACTTGCATCATAATACAATCCCCCTTCCCCCTTATACTAAAAGAATAAGAGATCTTAAAAATTTTCCCGCCAAAATGAATTTTGTTGTAATTGGGTTTTCATTATATCATATCTGTAATTGGGCTTTATCATATCATATCTGTAATTAGGCTTTCATTATATTATATCTACAACTGGATTGATACCAAACATAATAATAATAAATTTTACAATTAAATTTTAAATTGAGTTAAATATCAGTTGTATATATAATTGTTATTTTCTTTAATATTTCTATCTAAAAAAACCGCGCATTCGCGCGGGATCTATACTAGTTAACTAATTAGTCTATTAAGGGAATTGTCCTATAGGTGTGACCTTAAGGGATCAACTGATCATCATCGTCAAACGACAGTAATGTCAAACTTTAGTTAGTCAATCATTACCGATTAATGTTGATCAGTTGACTATATAAATGAATCATCCCTTACATATTCTTATCTTGAGATTTAAACATGTGATCGCACTATTGTTGAGGACACATACTCCAATAAATACAAGATCAAATGACATCGATCATGCCCCTACCATCCCCAAACCAACGGAGCGGTGGAGGCAGCAAACAAAACACTTGTCACCATTATAAAAAAGATGCAAGATGATTACCGCGATTGGCCGAGAAAACTCCCTTTCGCACTCTGTGGATACCGAACCTCCATTCGAACACCCACAGGCGCCACACCCTTCTACCTAGCATACGGCATGGAAGCGGTCATCCGATAGAGTTGGAGGTCCGATCTCTACGTATCCTACTGGAGAGTCAAGTTCCTGAGGCGGAATGGACCCGTCGAAGGTTCGAACAACTCACGCTTCTAGACGAACGACGACTAAACGCCTTGCACAATGTCCAGATATACCAACGACGTATACAACGGGCATTCAACAAAAAGGTCAAACCCAGAAACGTCAAGGAAGGCGACTTGGTCCTCAAGTCGGTTCGAGCACCATTACCCGTCGATCCGAGGGGGGAAATTCAAACCCAATTGGGCCGGCCCATATCTGGTCAAGAAAATACTTTCGGGGGAAACAATGAGACTGAGTGACCTAGACGGGAATGATTTTACAAGCCCGACCAACCTAGACCAACTCAAGAAATACTACCCTTAAACCTTAGCAACCAACAACCTGACCCTAGTTTAAAACTAGCGACCACCTTATCCCTTTCAAGTTAAGTTCCTCAACATGTTCTGATTTGAAATTGCATGTTTTATCGAGTCTAAGTTGCGGCACCTTACCCGTTTCAAGTGTCCTTTGATCTGTCAAAGGCAACATCCATTTGCACTCAAAATAAAACACCTAAACTACGAGCATGGTTTGATTTCACCTTTTCAGGTGGATACGTAGACAATCCTTTCTTGCACAAGGAGGATACAACCATCCCCATAATAATAATAAAAAAAAAACATCCCCATAATAAAAAAAATAACACATCCCCACATACAAAAAAAATCACCCATATCAACTTAAAAAAAAAAGAGAAAACGGAAAAACATTCCCTTTTCCACAAAAATACAAAAATGAAGCCTTTCTCCCTTCCCACAAAAATCCCACTTTCCAAGTGCATGTTGGAATATGTGTCCTCCGACAATAATGCGATCACGACTGTTGATCATGATGATCACATATTTAAATCTCATTATAAAGAATACAATTGGGAAGTAATATTGTTACTGTCAACTGGTCAACATATATCGGTAATAATTGGCTGACTAGAGTTTGACATTACTGTCGTGCGACGGTGGTGATCAGTTGACCCCCTAGGTCATACCTATAGGGCAACACTCTTAATTGATTATTTAATTAATCGTATAATGTTACGAGTTAATTAAATTACTTGAAAATTGACGAACGATTTTGGAAGTAAAATTTACGTATCAAATTGAAATGTGATTAAATGAGATACGGTCTGAGTAATTGAATTGTATCATTACTCGGATGAAATTAATGTTTAAAGAAACAATCGGAATTGAATGAATTATTATAAATACAATCTGTTGTGATTTATAAATGGTAAAAATATTTTGGTATAAGTAATTATGAAATTACTAAGTCAATCTTGTATTTGACGTATTTTTAATAATACGTTGATTTTTAATATGTTAAAAATACATAACAAATTTATGTGACATGTGACATGTTACATAGTGACAAATTGACAAAAATAATATGGATCCCATATTATCAAGTGTACCGAAATTAAGGGGTGGTTTAAGCTAATATTGTGTTTGATTAAGATAATGGTAAACACAGTGATTACCTAATTGCCTAGCCATGCAACCCTATCAAACATTGTGAAGACAAATGTGTGCATGCATTGGCTCCCCAAAATCCCCCCTCTTACCCGGTTTTGAGAAGACAAAAACCATCATGGTTTTTTCTATAATTTTTACCTAATAATATACAAAATGTTAAAGATTATCATTCATTCAATCTATCATCCAAAATATAATTCTAGAGAGAATAATAATCCTCCTCTCCCTCTCTCTACAAACCGAAAATAATTAAGTGTTATAATATTTTTGGGTCATTTTTCTACTACATTAATATTATACTAGTTCATGTAATATTAATTAAATTAAGGGTAAGCTTTGGGTATTAATCCTAAGGAGAGATCCTACACTTGGATCTTGTTTCTTCCATAAAGGGAAAGCTCAAGAACAAAAGAAAAGGAGATTTCTTTTGTGCCCATAAAACCGAAATCACCAATGTAAGAACATGATTTCTCCTCTATTTTATCATTTGTTTGCATGCATAAAATCCATATTTAATTTTATGACAAATTAAATTAAATCATATATGAATATGTTTATGTATAAAGATCTACATTTCTTTCAATCGGTATCATGAGCCACGGTTGTTTGCATGCAAATCGGTTAAAAGTTTTTCCGAGTTATAAGAATAACAAATAAAACTTGTTAAATTTGTGTTATTATGATATATCACGAAATTAATTCATGCATATTAATATTTCTGGTCCTAAAATGTTTTAGGATATTTTGGTTAATTTTACGGATTTTTATTGTTCATAATTTACAATAATGGCATTTAAATATGATTTTATGAGTAAAAATGTCATTTTCGGTCTAAAATTATCTATACTTCGAATTTTCAGTTTATTTTTGGATATGTTGTCACATATATTATTTTGAGATAACCTGTAAATTTTCATAAGTTTTGGACTTGTTATGCTCGAAAAATGGATTTTTCATTATTAAATTCGGATTTAGGTGAAAAATAGGTTAATATGAGTTAAATTTCGAATCTGGTCATAGAAAATTAATATGTTGTCACATGCAATTTTACAAGATGTGTTTAAAATAATTGGCTATAAAGAAGTCTTTTTGCATGATTTATGGATTTTTGAAGAAAAATAGCATAAATAGTGACATTATTAGTGAAAAATTAATAAAACATAATCTATGACTTAGGAAAAACGTCTAATGTTGCATTTTATTATCTTTTTAAGATCTAAAATTGAAAAGTTAATGAATATAATTTTTCCCATGTTTTTATGATTATTTTAGTTAAAACCGATAAGCCGCAACATTGTTTTTACGGAAAATTTTCGAAATTTTTAACCTAAGATTTTGAACATTATGAGTGTCATGGAGTTTTTCTAGAATGTTCATAAGTTTAAATTTCAAATTTCAAATTTATTTGAAATTTTGTGATTTATTTGAAGTTTATAGCTTATTTTTGTAATTTTTGGTCCATTTATGAACAATTTTATAAAATATGGATTAATTATGGTCAAATTATTAGTGAAGACTAAATTTTGAGTCCTAAGAGGTTAGGGTAATTAACTTATGCATAAATAAGAACTTATGTATTTTTGTGATTGTAAAATGTTGAAATCACGCAAATCCGTAAAAACCGAGTAATATACGATATTGGCTAATTAAAGGCGATTTAGCATAAAATTGAGCATGTTCATACATATTATAATGCTGCATTTTTCCTTTATGATTGTCATAATTTTTAATTTATGTAATTTTGAATTATGTAATTTTACTTAGTATGGCCTTAGATTTTAATTGGTATTTCCCGAAATGTATGGGAATATCGATTCGGTTGTAATTTTATTGTGATCTCGTATCACCGTTTTGTAATTTAATAGATTTATTTTTATTTTAGTTACAAATGTATAATAGGAAATTATGTAATTTATTATGTAATTTTATTCATTAGGAGTTCCCAAAGACGGATTTCTTCAAGAATGGCGATACATAAAGACGGTGTTACCTCGAGATGCGTGCCACAACCGAAGTTCAAGGGACCAATGGAGTTGGTTTCCGAATATGTAATAGTTAAATAGTTTTTCTATTTTAGGAAAGGCCATACTAGGATTTATTTATTTTTATGCTTGCATTTTATTTTATGTCGCATGCATCGCTAAATCGCCATAACTAAAACATGCATCATCTTTTTATCGAGTTTATCGACCGTGTCAATTCGAATTATCGTAGTTCACCGCTTTAGTTCACTTAAAACGTGATAGATAATAAATTGACATGACCTCTCGCTAAAACAAACAATTGAGACATAGCCTTACCAAATAGTAGAAACCATGAAAACCTATTTCGCGAGGGAGTGCACTCGGCCCTACCGGGGTACAAACCTTGTTACGTAGGGGAAGTGGGTGATGAGTGTTAATCCACCGAGTTCATGTTAATGAGGGTTTCATCGGCCATACCGTGCCCAAGTTGATGTGGATTTGGATCATGGACACATTTATTCGAAATTTGGATTGAGCTCAACGGAAGTATTCGCGACCGTAGTTGCATGTGTTCCGGGCTATAGATAATTATTAGAGTAATTTTATCGACCAAGAGTTCTAAAAGTAGAATCGATTAAAACGTTAATCCACCGAGTTATATTGATAAAGGTTTCATCGGCCATACCGTGCCTAAGTCGATATGAATTTGGGTCTTGGAATCATTTATCTAGTTGGGTAGAGGTCACTAGAAAGATGCATAAAACTTGTTTAAATCATACATTTTTACGAGTATTATTAAAACGACAATTGTTTTACTCCTTATATTTTGTTTTGTAGACCACTTCTTTTTCATAACAAATGGCAACACCAACACCAACTCCTAACGCCACACCTCTTGCTAGTTCGTCATGGCTCCGATCCTTTATGGATCGATGTAAACTTGAAAAGAATGGGTCAAATTTCTCCGATTGGGATGCCCAACTCAAATTAGCCGCTGAAGGTGACGACAAGCTTCGTTACCTTACCGAGGCCTCTCCACCCGAACCCTCCACTAGGTCCACCGCAGCCACTAGGGAAGCATATGAGGCTTACCAAAAGGAGTCCGCCGCAATGAAAAATGTCTTGATATTTGCGATGGAGGCGGACCTCCAAAGGAGAGCCTTTAAAATGGGCAATGCTAATGAGATTTACTCCAAACTTGTGACCATGTTTTCACAAACTCCGCGGATCGTCCAATATGTGGCGGCCGCGGCATTCTTTGATCTCGACTTCAAAGAGGGCCAAAAGGTTAGCCCTCATGTGCTCAAACACATGGAGCTTGTCGAGACCTTGAAAATTCAAAAGGTTGAAATCCCCAAAGAACTCATCGTAGATAGGATTCTACACTCCTTGTCCAAAGTCAAGGCATATGTGTAATTCCGGGTGAATTTCAACATGCAAGACAAAGATGTGTCTCTTGAGGAGTTGCACAAGTTAATTGTGCAAGCCGAGAGGGACATGGGGTTAAATGTGAACCCTCCCAAGGATGTGTTTAACATAAGCACTAAGAGTAAGGGGAAGTTCAAGAAGAATGGGAGAAAGGGCAAGAAGCTAGCTCCCACATTCACCAAAGCTAAGCCTAATGAAGCTAGCACCTCAAAAGTCAAGAAGGGTCCTCTTGATAAATGCCATTATTGTAATGGCATGGGACATTGGAAAAGAAATTGTTCCAAATACCTTGGTGATATCAAAGTTGGAAAGATCACTCCGGTAGAGGTAAATGACTATCCTTCTTTTATGTTTCTAATTCAACTATGGTATTATGATGCAAAGTTGTGATAATGTATCTCCCTTTTTATTGTAAATAGGGCCTCCACCAAGCAAAGACAAGGGAAAGGAAAAGCAAGCATGAGAAACCATCAAGAAGCTAGGGATAGCTTTTATGGAGCTTTGCTTTTCATTGTCTTACTTTAATTTATGTTTTGAATCTTTAGAACTTTAAGTTTCCGTGTTCGACATGGAAAAGTATTTTGGATAATGGTTTGTATTTTGGATGATGGTGACTTGGTTTTCAACCCAAGTCACCCGTTTTATCATTTATCCTTTTATGTTCTAAAATTCATCTTTAAATGCTTGCACTTTGAAACATAAGATTATTCACTTAAAGTGATCTAATAGACAAATATAATGACGGTTTTAATATATGTCCACATGCTTAAGGCTTGTGTATGATCATTTATAAAGCGATTTTTGAGTCTATGAACTCTCTTAAAGGAATGTCAATCACCAAGAACACATATGAAATCAATAACTATTAGTCTATCTATGAGATAGTTCTCCTTATACTTCAACATCATTAATTTGTGTCTCATATGCTATCTTTGAATCTATAGTGTATTTATTCTAAAGATAGAGTGGGAGAAAAATGAGGACACAACACACAAGGCAAGATAAAATTGTGTACTTGTGTAAATGAAGATCTACGCAAGAGAGAATGATTTGAATGAAGGTATATCTATTTACATAGTATGCCGAATAGATGAGATCTATGGTCTCAAGTTAGTTCTATATGACTAAAGAGACCAAGTGAAGTAATCATAAGAGTATATTCTCAAGATAACTACACGAGGAGTCCAAAAGAAAGTTTTGGAAGAAAAATGACTAATATAAAGTCTTAACAAGTTTTTGACTAAGTTTATGAAACATTTGACCAATAGTTTCAACCTTGAGATTTACTTAAGAGCCTAAATGAATCATAGTAACATACTAGTTATGATCAAGTTGCAAAGATTGATATACCGATATCTTCAATGGCCAAAGTTTTAACCACGCAAATGTCATTGCTTAACCTCACTATGAAATGGTTAAACCTCCTTCCAAAAGGGTATTTGCGAAGGACGTATTCTAGATATTGTTTATATTTGAATAATGACATTACTACACATCATTATGACATAAGTGTGTTGGAGATTTAAAATCTCTTTACGTAAGGTTAAGATGAGACCACTTCAAAATAGCATTTTGAAAGGATATGATGGGAACATATATGGTTTTATCCTAATCTTGACAATGCAATTTATATTTCATTCTTGATAAAGTTTCGATTGAGAAGTCAACTTCGAAATGTGTGAAATTGAGTGGGAGTTAGGAAATTCTCATGTGAAGACATGGAATTTAGTGGGAGATATCATCCTTTGAATGTTTACGACTCATCACTCATTAAAGAATGACGAGCTACTACCTTCTTTCATAAAGAAGCATTTGAGTTTTCAATTCTGGATGAAAATGGACAATGATGAATCCAATTACATCAAGGGATGTTGGATTAGTATTAAGAGATACACATCGTATCAACATTCACATAGGTTATTCATGTAGGTGAAAATGGAATTGCCATTAGCAGTCATGGTCGTTCATTGAACCTATGAACGGTTGATCTCATGATTATTAGTAACTAATGTTTCCGCCATTAGAATGATCATATACATGTCCAATTATGAATCATATGCATAAGAGCATGATGATTGATTGGTAAGCCATAATAGAAACGTCATGAATTCTCAAGTAGAATCCGATGAGCGATTTCGGTGTTTGACGGAATACTCCATTATGTGATAAGAGGTTGCACATATTATAGAAAGTCCGAGCATATGTAAGGATTTATGAGAATCCCAAATCTTTCAAGCCTAGAAAGAGAAATAAGAAGTTTTGGAAAGATGCTTGGTTAAATAAGAGGTTATTCAAAACTAATCTATCCTAGTTAAGCTAGGACTTGTGAGAAGTGCTAAGCTAATAATCTTGACAAATTGTTACAAGAATCTACAAAACATATACCTAGTACATTGTGTGTGGATGGAGTACTTGATCAGTACAGTTATATCATTCATCACAAATTCGTTCGTTATGAGATGATCGATAAGAAAGTTCCTTCAAGTTAAAGAACCGAAACCAAGGTCGGGAACCTTGATGTGTACTTGGTAAGATTCATGTTATGAGAGAGAACATGAATGTAAAGGAGATTGCAAGTGTAAGAAGTTCGAACACATGGACACATGGGATGTTAAACTTCTATTGCAATCAATAAGTGTTTACACTGACGATATACATCACAAGGTTGTAATATGATATTGACTACCCGAGTGTGATGTCGACATTTGTCGTTTGAGTTATTATTAACTCACCTTGTACATTGTTATATCCAAACGGGTTGTAGAGACAATTGAACCCCGTTAAAGTGAACATGGATTAACATGGTATTTGCCCATAGTTACTTATATGAGGTGACGTCTCGAAGTGACTGGAGTGTGATGCGATTGATGGCAAGTTCAAGTGTCATAGAGTCATGTGAGATGACTAGTCGATCACATAGGCAGACTGTTAGGAACATTTTGTCGGGCCTAATGACCGCTTATAGAGTTCTGGCAAATTTATACAGCCTGGTCGTGGCGAGAGCTACTATAGTATTCAAATGAGTCGATTCTTTTGACTAAAGACTATTCGCCTAAGATGGCACAGTTTCAGATTAACTTTGATTTGTGTTACTACGACCTTCGTAAATGGGGTCAAATGGGCATATTTTGGGTTATGATGGCTGTGGCTAGTCGAAGGGAATGAGTGCGATAGGAATTGTCCACCCCTAGTCGGGGTTATAACAATATCTCGGGGCCACTCGAGGAGTAATGAACTGGAAATGCGTGGCCACGCTCGGAAAGTATCTATGATAGATAAGTCCGGTCAATCGGTTATTCTCGGATCGAGGAAACCACTCTCGATATGATCACTTGCAAGTACGACTGAAAGAGACCTTGCATTGAGTGGGAGATAGTAATAGGACAAGAGAATTGGTGACGCACACTTGTCGAGGACAAGTGGGAGATTTTTGGAATATGTGTCCTCCGACAATAATGCGATCACGACTGTTGATCATGATGATCACATGTTTAAATCTCATTATAAAGAATACAATTGGGAAGTAATATTGTTTCTTGTCAATTGGTCAACATATCTCGGTAATGATTGGTCGACTAGAGTTTGACATTATTCGTCGTGTGCGACGGTGGTGATCATTGACCCCTAGGTCATACCTATAGGGCAACACTCTTAATTGATTATTTAATTAATCGTATAATGTTACGAGTTAATTAAATTACTTGAAAATTGACGGACGATTTTGGAAGTAAAATTTACGTATCAAATTGAAATGTGATTAAATGAGATACGGTCTGAGTAATTGAATTGTATCATTACTCGGATGAAATTAATGTTTAAAGAAACAATCGGAATTGAATGAATTATTATAAATACAATCTGTTGTGATTTATAAATGGTAAAAATATTTTGGTATAAGTAATTATGAAATTACTAAGTCAATCTTGTATGTGACGTATGTTTAATAATACGTTGATTTTTAATATGTTAAAAATACATAACAAATTTATGTGACATGTGACATGTTACATAGTGACAAATTGACAAAAATAATATGGATCCCATATTATCAAGTGTACCGAAATTAAGGGGTGGTTTAAGCTAATATTGTGTTTGATTAAGATAATGGTAAACACAATGATTACCTAATTGCCTAGCCATGCAACCCTATCAAACATTGTGAAGACAAATGTGTGCATGCATTGGCTCCCCAAAATCCCTCCTCTTACCCGGTTTTGAGAAGACAAAAACCATCATGGTTTTTTCTATAATTTTTACCTAATAATATACAAAATGTTAAAGATTATCATTCATTCAATCTATCATCCAAAATATAATTCTAGAGAGAATAATAATCCTCCTCTCCCTCTCTCTACAAACCGAAAATAATTAAGTGTTATAATATTTTTGGGTCATTTTTCTACTACATTAATATTATACTAGTTCATGTAATATTAATTAAATTAAGGGTAAGCTTTGGGTATTAATCCTAAGGAGAGATCCTACACTTGGATCTTGTTTCTTCCATAAAGGGAAAGCTCAAGAACAAAAGAAAAGGAGATTTCTTTTGTGCCCATAAAACCGAAATCACCAATGTAAGAACATGATTTCTCCTCTATTTTATCATTTGTTTGCATGCATAAAATCCATATTTAATTTTATGACAAATTAAATTAAATCATATATGAATATGTTTATGTATAAAGATCTACATTTCTTTCAGTGCAATGTTTAGGATAATTCAAGTCGAATTGCCTTTACAAAATGGATGGAAGAAACAAGCGTTCACAACTCTTTTAACACAAGCAATCCTCTTATTTAATTAATAATGAGAGGGATTACAAATTCGACAACAAATAAAGCTCAACAAGTTTACAACTTGTCAAAACTAAGGTGTCGACTAAGACACATCACATAGTAAAACTAGGACAAAACACACAATACATAGCTAGTGCAACATAATAAAAATCACAACACTAATACAACATAATAATAAAGTGGGTAATGGAGATCTTCATTCTTCCATTCTACCTCTGCCTTTTCCCTTGGGGTACATCTTCCCCTTGTTCTTCTTATTGGCCCGCCTAGCATGAGCTTCCTCTACGGAACGGATCCTCAACGGATCTACAATGGCGACGGCCTCTGGTCTCTTGCATGACCCCATACTCGGCCCAAGACGAGCCCATACACGACCCACTACCTCTTTGGGACCCGAGCTTCTCCTCTTTGGTGGCCTCATCACATCCGGTCTAACTTCATCAACAAAGTTGTCAAAGAAGGCACGGTTGGCCTTGCCAACCTCTCTATACTTCAAATCAACGACCTCGTCCTTACGAGATTTGGACCTTTCCTCCAAGGTTTTAGCTCTTGACCACTTGACATAAGCGGGGGTCGCCAATGTCTTGGCAACGGGGTTTGGTACCTCCCAAAGCGGCCGAGTGGCCCACCATCTTTCGAAGACCTCCACAAGCTCGGAGTTTCGAAAAACACTCTCTTGGACGAGAGTATCTTGAGCGGGCACCTTTTGTTGACACCCCATTTGCCTCATGAGCCTTTCGGGATAAATGAAGGAAGCAACCTTCAAACCCACCACTATCAAAGAACAAGAACTAGCAACCGAAGCGGGCAACCCCGTGAAGGACCTCAAGTGCCACCATGGCACCACCCAAAGGATATGATGACCGCCCTCCTCCACCAATCTCGAGGTCCAATAGGCCTCGGTGGATGCAAAACTATCCGAATACAGCTTCTTCCTCATGGTAAGGTGACGGAAGGAAAAAGAAGAAGAATCGGCCGGAGGCTCTACATACCTTAATCTCTCCAATAGCCATACTTGGAGGATCCTTGGGGATCCAAACGAGGGAGCTTCTCCACAAGAGCCCTTCTTGTCCAAAGCTTGGATGATCTCGCCAAGCACCAACCATGATGGATCCCTACCATGCTCCATTTGCTCAATCACATGCACAAGAGTCATACTACCATAGCATTTTGACCCCTCTTTCTCCAAGGCATTGACAAAGAGGTATGCATGCACTAGGCAAAAGGCAAGAGCCCTTCTCCTAACCACCTCTGAGACATTAACATCCAACCGGTTGGAGAAAATGTTGATAAGAGCCAACATATCCACACCATGAGGAGCAACGAGAAAAGTGACTTGACTTGTTGACAAGACCAACATTGAACGAAAATTCTCCATATAACACAACCGAGTCGGGGGAAGCACCGGAACACAACCCGGCCACCCACCAATGGCACCTACTTCTTCGGCAAGAGGTACTTCTTCGGCAAGAGGACAAATTTCGCCTTTCGGAAAAACGAAAACATGATGTTTTGAATCCCAAAACCGAGAGCATGCTTCAAGAAACGAGGATTGCACCTTGACTTGACGAAGCACTAACAATTGACCAATTCCCATAACAACAAGTTGATACTTTTCGGGAGGTGACAAATCCCGACACCAATGCCGCAACCTATTTTTGAAAGCATCCATGAATGACTTTGTGGAAGAAGAAGAAGAAAGGTTTTTGTAGAGATGTTTTTCGTGTTTCGGATAATGAAACAATGAAGCACAAACGTCCCTATTTATATAAAACAATCAGCGTTTTTTTCCGAAAAATGGGAAGCCGACTTCTATCGCTCGTGGCCTCGCGCCTCTTTGGGCTGCTCCTCAGGATCCGCACCTTGAATTGTCCCTTTCAAGTTGTGTTTCTTCCTGACACCTCAAACCTCCCGCCACAGGACTCGCGCCTCTTCGGGTCTATCCAGGATGTTTTTTTTTTTCACACTCACATTTCTTTGTTTTTGCGTTTTACGAAATCCGACATGGTTTCCATGACGCAACTTTAAACATACGGGTTTCTCTCTTCTTTTTTAAGAGGGAAAGTGTGGGAAATAATTTGTATACTTCCCTTGAAATGAAGGATTATAACGAATTTAATGATGACGATCACTAGTCATAAATTAAAATACATAAACAAAAGTAAAGGATTCAGAATTAACCTTCGGTCCTAGCAAATACGGCCTAAGAACAATATCAAAATAGATATTCTCCTATCAGTTGCACCCAAGATGCTCCGAGAAATGCCCTTGATTTTGCTAGAATCGATCCAAAAATTAAAATAATTTTTAGGTTTTCTTTGTGTTTTTCCGATGAGAGAGGAGGCAAAAATGAAAAATAAATTAGGTCAGAAAATCCTCTCCCTCACTCACCTATAAACCTTGTATAGGAATGAATTAGGGTAGGCTTTTCTTTTCTATTTTTCTCGGCCCATAACCGAAATAAGGAGTAATCTTTACTTATTTTTGGTTATTCCAAAAATGTATAAAATGTGTTAAATTGTCATCTAGTGAGGATCGAACCCATGACCTCTTGGTTTGTGTACCCTCACTATTACCACTATGACACATTCAACTTGTTGATATTATAGCTAACATTACATACATTTAATTACGAATTAACAGATTAATTCGTCCAAGCTAACAATACATACATTTAATTAAATATAACTTATTATATTTAATTTATTTAATTCACGATTAATTGTCTCAACTAATATTATTTAATCTTCATTAAATAATTGTCTCATCAACACATTGACTAACTGTTTAGTCATATTAGGCATCAATGTGATCATATTTCTATAACCACATCTCTCAAACACATCCTATAGGTGTGACCTTTAGGGACCAGTTGATCACCGCCATCTGTATGATAATAACGTCAAACTTTCTAGCAAGCCAACCGTTATTAGGTAAACGTTAATCAACTGATTAAATATACGAAGTATACCCTTGTGAACCTGTAAGAGATTTACAAATGTTATCACACTAATTTGTGGAGGACACAAGCTCCAACAAACTCCCACTTGTCCTCACAAGTGTATGTGCGATAACCGATTCTCATATCCTAAAATTTCTCCCACTCAATGTAAAACAATTTGCAAATCCGCATTCACAAAGGTCGTATTTTACAAGCGATCATCATCAAGAGTGGTTTCCCCGACTAGAGAGTAACTTAACTGATAAACGAATCAACATTCGAGCATGGCCATGCATTTCAGTTACAACTCCTCGAGTTGCCCGAGAAATAACTATACCGATAAGGGTTGGATATGTTCCTCAACTCGAATCCTGCGAGATGTAAGCACGTATGAAATGACCCGAGAAAAAATCTACTTAGCTTCCGAGTTTTATGGCATCGTGAGAAAGAAACCAAAGTCACCCAAAAGCGCCTTAATCTCAAGAGACAGTCTATAGTCAAAAGAATCGACTCTAGGAACACAATGGATGTCCTATCCACGACCTGGCACCGAATGTTATTAAACATTTAGGACTCCATTACGTTGTCACAAAAAAGTTGTCCTACGAGGTATCGTTATAATCTCGCATCTGTGATCGATCAGTCAACCGTTTGACTTATGGCTCGTTGAACCCACCATCAATCGATTGCACAATATAATAGCCGGAGTTATCGGCTCACATCGGCGATTACGGACCAAACAAATATAATGTAATTGATTCACTTTGTGGCGTTCAATGTTGTCAGTACAATCCACATGAAAAACAAAATATTATATATAAAACGATGAAGTTATAAATAGTATATATGAAAAAGATAATGTATCAAATCCATAATCAAGTACTACAACTCAGGAACGTGTTTAATTCCCATGGAATTAACGTGCCCTACATGCTTATCATAATTCAACGGTTTAGTGAGAGGATCCGCGATGTTATCATCCGTCGCAATCTTGTCTATCACTATCTCCTCTTGCTCCACATAATCACGAATCAGGTGAGCTTTCTGATGTACATGTCGAGATTTGTTGCTAGACTTTGGCTCCTTAGCCTGGAAGACGGCACCTCTATTGTCACAATAGATGGTGATCGGGTCATTCGAATTAGGAACTACCATAAGTCCTTGTAAAAATTGACGCATCCATATCGCGCTTCCTTTGCTGCCTCCGAAGCGGCATAGTACTCGGATTCAGTAGTAGAATCTGCTACAACACTCTGTTTGGAACTCTTCCAGCTGACCGCAGCACCATTAAGAGTGAAGACGAACCCGGACTGAGATTTTGAATCATCTCGATTCGTTTGGAAGCTAGCATCTGCGTAACCGATTGCGCATAGCTTAGTATCGCCTCCATAAGTCAATACCCAATCCTTAGTCCTCCGTAGGTACTTGAGGATGTTTTTAATGACTATCTAGTGTGTTTCACACGGAGTCTTTTGGTACCGACTCGTCATACTCAATGCATATGCCACGTCTGGACGTGTGCATATCATGACATACATGATCGATCCTATTGCAGATGCATAAGGAACACGACTCATGCGCTCAATCCCTTCAGGCGTCGTGGGTGACTGAGAATTGCTCAACTGCATCCCAGTCGTCATTGGAAGGTTCCCCTTCTTGGAGTTGGTCATGCTGAACTTCTCAAGAATCTTATCCAAATAAGACTCCTGACTAAGTGATAACGTCCGTCGTGATCTATCTCAGTAGATACGGATTCCCAAAATGCGCTGTGCCTCACCCAGATCTTTTATCTGGAAATGGTTCTTCAACCATTCTTTAACCGAAGATAGGAGAGGAATGTCATTCCCAATCAAGAGTATGTCATCGACATACAATATCAAGAATACAATCTTTCTCCCACTCGACTTGATATATAAGCATGGTTCCTCGACCGATTGAGTGAAACCATACTCTTTTATCACCTGGTCGAAACGATGATTCCAACTCCGAGAAGCTTGCTTAAGTCCATAAATGGAACGCTTAAGCTTGCATACTTTCTTAGGATGTTCAGGATCTATGAAACCTTCGGGTTGCACCATGTACAACTCTTCCTCCAAATAACCGTTTAAGAAGGCGGTTTTCACATCCATTTGCCAAATTTCATAATCATGAAAAGCGGGAATCGCTAAGATTATCCGAATGGAACGTAGCATGACTACAGGTGCAAAAATATCATCATAATGCAATCTGTGCACTTGAGTGAAACCTTTTGCCACTAGTCGTGCCTTATAGGTATCTGGTTGATCGTCTACAGAACGCTTTATTTTGTAAAGCCACTTGCACTGTAGAGGTTTTACCTTATTAGGTAAATCAACTAGATCCCATACGTCATTCTCATACATGGAGTCCATCTCGGATTGCATGGCTTCGAGCCATAGCTTTGAGTCGGAACAGGTCACATCACCTTTATAGGTAACGGGTTCATTACTCTCTAGGAGTAAAACGTCATTCTCCTCGACCATACCAATGTATCTGTCCGGAGGATGAGAGACTCTACCCGACCTCCTAGGTTCCTCAGGAATAGTAACCGTATCATCAGTTGAAGGAACAACTTCCTCCATCTGTTCCTCGGTCGTTGGTTCTGGAATCTCCGACAGCTCGAAGGTTCTATTACTCGTCTTATTCTCGAGAAATTCTTTCTCTAAGAACGTCGCACTAGCCGCAACAAAAACTCGATGTTCGGTAGGCGAATTGAAGTAATGACCAAATGTTCCTTTTGGATAACCTATAAAGTATGTCTTGACCGATCGCGGGCCGAGCTTATCCTCGTGTCTCCACTTGACATAAGCCTCGCAGCCCCAAACCCGAATAAAGGACAAGTTGGGTACCGTTCCCTTCCACATTTCATATGGAGACTTGTCGACAGCTTTAGACGGACTTCGGTTAAGTATAAGAGCGGTGACAAAAGAGCATAACCCCATAATGAATCAGGCACTACCGTGTGACTCATCATGGATCGAACCATATCAAGTAGGGTTCGATTTCTCCGTTCGGACACACCATTCAATTGAGGTGTTCCAGGTGGAGTTAACTGCAAAACGATTCCACAGTCTTTCAGGTGTTGATCAAACTCATTTGAAAGTTATTCGCCACCCCGATCTGAACGGAGTGCTTTAACCTTTCTACCCAGTTGGTTCTGTACCCTGTTCTGGTATTCCTTGAATTTATCAAAGGACTCACTTTTATGCTTCATTAAGTAGACATAACCGTATCTACTGAAATCGTCCGTGAAAGTGATAAAATATCTATAGCCATCTCTAGCGGTAATTGACATAGGTCCACAAACATCAGTATGTATGAGTCCTAATAGGTCACTAGCGCGCATTCCAACACCTTTGAAGGAAATTCGAGTCATCTTGCCAATGAGACATGATTCACACGTGCCATATGTAGAAAAATCGAATGCGGGAATAGTCCCATTATCGACGAGTTTCTTCACGCGTTTCTCATTTATGTGTCCCATTCGACAATGCCATAGATAGATTTGATCTTTGTAACCAACCTTTATTTCTTATTATTCACGTGTAATACTTCTGTAGTTTGGTCTAAGATATAAATTCCATTCATGGAAACTGCTTTGCCATAAATCATTTCATTGAAAGAGAAAATACAGCTATTATCCTTTATTGAAAATGCAAAACCGTCTTTAGCAAGTACGGAAAAAGAAATAATGTTCTTAGCCAAATGGGTACATAGTGTGATTATTTAAAAATAACTCAAAACCACTAGGGAGTTGGATTACATATGTTCCCTTCGAGACAAAGAACAACTCGTGCTCCATTCCGACTCGCAGTCCACAT
Source organism: Silene latifolia (assembly GCF_048544455.1). NCBI lineage: Eukaryota > Viridiplantae > Streptophyta > Magnoliopsida > Caryophyllales > Caryophyllaceae > Silene > Silene latifolia. Next base: position 156,443,782 of record NC_133536.1, on the reverse strand, counting down.
CACCTTTTTCGAGAGGTATGATGTTCTTTAGGCCCTGCAAATGATTACACGGATGAGAACCACAACCAGTATCAAGTACCCAAGTTCCGAAACTTGCATGGTTAATCTCAATCATATGAATATAAGATGACATACCAACAGGAACGACGCGGCCTGCTTTGATGTCCTCACGGTAGACGGGACAGTTCCTCCTCCAATGTCCAGTCTTATGACAATGGTGGCACTCTATGTCATCACCCTTGCTCTTTGCCTTGCCCTGTGAGCCACTAGTCTCACCAGGCGCACTCTTACCGTTTCCTGGCTTTTTAAACTTTGGCTTACCTACAGCTAGGTCGCCATGAGCCTTGCCCTTACCTTTACCCTTGTTGGAAATCGTGAGAACATCCTGCTTCATGCTCCCACTCAATTTTATATCCTTCTTGGTCTATACGAGAAGGGAGTGTAGCTCATGAGGACTCTTTTTCAAGTCATTCATGTAATAGTTCGCCCTGAAAAGGGCAAAACCATCATGAAGAGAATGAAGCATTCGGTCAATGACAATGCTCTAATCGATTTTACAATTCGGTGCCTCGACTTCTCGACATTCTCAATCATGTGAAGAATGTGTGGGCTAACCGGTTGGCCCTTCTGGAGTTTCGCATCAAAGAAGCGACATGTATGCTCATATGTAACGATTCTCGGTGCTTTTGAGAACTCGTTAGTGAGCGTAGTGAAAATCTTGTTTGCACTTTGGGCAATGAAGCGTCTTTGCAAATTGGTTTCCATTGTAAAGATGAGTACGTTCTTTATCGCACCCGCTTCCATAACGAAATCACTATAAGCGAGTGTCTCGATGACTCCTGCATTGGGGCCTGGGTTGACCGGTATTGGCTCAGTTAAGTACTTGAGCTTACCGTCAGCAATGGCAGCATTCCGTAATGCCGCCTCCCAGTCTGCAAAGTTGGACCCATCATTTTTCAGACGTGTGAACTGATTCATCTGGTCCATGAATACTTTCAGCCAGGACGCGCGATCAAGTGTGGCACTAGGCATTGGGATTGCGTTATTTCCAGCCATTTTGTTGTAACAGTATTATGAAAAATAATCGTGTTCTACACTGCGAGAAGAAGAATAAAAATAATAAGCATGTGCATCGTTTATATTTTTAAGTCTAATGAACTACTGTCATAACGCGAAGACTCAAAACATTTATACAATTGACCTCCCTCAAGAATTATATAAATGATCCCAAGACTCAATTCTCTGTAAATTGATAAGCTAACCTTTTAGCTAATTCTACCGTTAGAATTTTTGGTCGATAAATTTCTGTAAATTCTATCTTTAGTCCATCATAATCACGAGAAACTCTTCGGACTATGATGTTGAGGTAAACTAAGTCAACACAACTACTTACCCAACGTAGAAGGGGTCATATTATGCCTACCGACGAAGAAGGGATTCATAGTTGTTTGCCTTTATAAAGACTAATCTCAATTTCCGTTTTAGAGGAATATCCCATCAACTTTATTTTAATTCATTTTAAGTGAACTAATATCTAGCATGCGAGAATGAATAAACTAAGGCGATGGCTTAATAAGACTGTGACATCTGTATGTCCATGAAAACTAACATACAACCTATATGAGTCAATTTTCATGCATATTATTAGTAGGTGGTTTGGTTTTAGGCGGAATATGATGCATAAACTAACATGTGAATGAAAAGCAATAAGAATGAAAAACGTAAAAACAGTAAAGTCCTAGTGTGGCCTATCCTATCAAAATGAACAATAAATACAAGTTTGGAATCCTCCTTGGACCCGAGAAGCTTGTCTTGATGTTCCATCTTGATCCATGTAGCGCGAGTGAGCTCCAATCTCCATCTTTAGTCTTCTTTTGAAAATTACAATAAATAAAATTTACATAATAAACCTATTTATTACATTCTAATTTCAAAACCCAAAAACTAAAGAAAAATAAAGGAGATTCGAGATCTCATAATTACATTAAAAATTATGTTTCCTTCATTACGAAAACATGATTTGACTAAGGCCACACTAAGTATTACAACTGATTGCAAAAATACGTAAATTAAATTCATTCAATCGATTCATTCAACAAAAATAAAATATAATGCATCAACTAAAATAAATTAAACATACATGACACAATTCCTTAATTATGTTGATTAATTTATCCAAACCACCTATTTAAATCAAATTAAGTGACAATTCCTCAATTAATCACATTAATTTCAATCTTAATCCATATTAAACTTGTAATATGAATTCAATCCGACAAAATTTTAAATTGCTTAAAAATAATTCGGTATCTTTTAATTGTGAACCGTTTCACAATAACTAATTGGCCAAAATCAAAACAAAAACAAAATCCTTTTTTTTTATTTGGTCTCGGCATAAAGAAAGAAAAATAAAACAAGCATGTTTCTTATTTTATACACGGTTTTATCTGTAAAAACCGAAACAAAATTCTTTTTTTTTTTAAAAAAATTTGTCCCCTGTGAACAGTAGCACGTGAACAGTAACAACAAAATTTTTTTTTTTTTTTCCGGATGCTTTTCCAAAACGGCATAAACAAAACAACCGCGAAAAAACTTTAAGAAAGGCCGAGAGCAAAAAAAAAAACAGCAAATTTTTTTTTTTAATACTGTTCATCCGTGAACAGTACAGAAACAGCAAAAAAAAAATTTCACGGTTTTTAAATTAGGACCCTAATGCCTTTTTAATTTCAACTTAATCTGCATTAAATCAAACATGACGATTCCATTTATGTTTTAACTTAATCTGCATCAAATCAAACATCTACCAATTCTTCATATGATAATTTTAACTGATTAAAACAACATTATGAAAAATAAAAATGGAAATCTCGCATAAAAAAGAACAAACACCGGCTGCAAACATTTTTTTTTAATCGGCATTAACAAAAAAAAAAAAAAAACAGCCGTGCCCTAAATTTTTTTCGGAAACCCTAAAAGTTTACATACGATTTTTATGAAAATCATCAAAATTAAAATTCGTGGCCTTTGCTCTGATACCACTTGTGGGAAATAATCTGTATACTTCCCTTAAAATGAAGGATTATAACGAATTTAATGATGACGATCACTAGTCATAAATTAAAATACATAAACAAAAGTAAAGGATTCAGAATTAACCTTCGGTCCTAGCAAATACGGCCTAAGAACAATATCAAAATAGATATTCTCCTATCAGTTGCACCCAAGAAGCTCCGAGAAATGCCCTTGATTTTGCTTGAATCGATCCAAAAATTAAAATAATTTTTAGGTTTTCTTTGGGTTTTTCCGATGAGAGATGAGGCAAAAATGAAAAATAAATTAGGTCAGAAAATCCGCTCCCTCACTCACCTATAAACCGTGTATAGGAATGAATTAGGGTAGGCTTTTCTTTTCTATTTTTCTCGGCCCATAACCGAAATAAGGAGTAATCTTTCCTTATTTTTGGTTATTCCAAAAATGTATAAAATGTGTTAAATTGTCATCTAGTGAGGATCGAACCCATGACCTCTTGGTTTGTGTACCCTCACTATTACCACTATGACACATTCAACTTGTTGATATTAAATATAACCGATTACATTTAATTACGAATTAACAGATTAATTCGTCCAAGCTAACATTACATACATTTAATTAAATATAACTTATTATATTTAATTTACTTAATTCACTGATTAATTCGTCTCAACTAATATTATTTAATCTTCATTAAATAATTGTCTCATCAACACATTGACTAACTGTTTAGTCATATTAGGCATCAATGTGATCATATTTCTATAACCACATCTCTCAAACACATCTTATAGGTGTGACCTTTAGGGACCAGTTGATCACCACAATCTGTATGATAATAACGTCAAACTTTCTAGCAAGCCAACCGTTATTAGGTAAACGTTAATCAACTGATTAAATATACGAAGTATACCCTTGTGAACCTGTAAGAGATTTACAAATGTTATCACACTAATTTGTGGAGGACACAAGCTCCAACAGAAAGGCTAGTCGCCCCGATCCACGACGGATCATTTCCATGTCAGTCAAAATTCCGAAAATTTTTCGCTTTTTCGCATTTTTCACAAAAATCGAAAATTGATAACACGACGTCAGTTTTCTTCAAAAATTCAAGCTCTTGCAAATCCGAGTCTTGATCTCGCAAGAAATCAAATCAAATACACTCGCAAAAATCTCTTTAAAATTCACCCGTGACGGTTTGAGTTTTAGTTTTTCGAGGTACGAATCAATTCCAGCGAATTTCGATGCAATTTAATTCAAACACGAGTTAATTGCTCAAAATTCCAAAACATTTCTTTTGAAAAATTCAAACGTGACAACTTGTCGCGGAATTTTCAAAATACCATTTTAAATTTCAACTTTCACTTTGAGTCATCGTGGTTATTTTGTTTCCATCAAATGCTTTTATGTGTTTACTACTTGTTACCTGTTTTCTACACTAACAGTGCAGGGACAAATGCCAAAAGGGGATCTAACAGCCGACAGCGCTTCTCCGAAACACAACGCAAAAAAGGCCAAAAACACACAAATAAACCACAATCCAAAAACACATATATACAAACCGCCTCACGCAAAATACATCAACACATTTTGATACAAACGACTGACCATACAAACAGGATCTAGCACAAGTATTTATCATACGGACACTAGCCTAAGATAACAAACTGGGGGCTATCTGCCACCTAGCGAACTAAGCACTCCTTATCCTTTCGATCAGAAAAGAAAATGAGTAACAGCAGAAGCAGAGGTGGTTACCATGACGGTAATACCACATTCCTGCTCTATGACAAAAAGGAAAATGATGCCTGGCAGATTTTGGATGACATGACAATCAGGGATTGTGACTCAGCGCGTCATCCCGACGATGACCTCCAATCGTCAGAATTCGGCGACAAAAAGGAGCCATGACATCAGAACTCCAATCATCAGAACTCAACAACGATCGAAGATGGCAACGTGGAACAATGCACCCGTCTTGAACCTCAATCATCAGACATCCGGCCTCTGCAGATAACAGCCGATGACCGGTGTACGATCAAAGGCTGGGCAAAGGCCACCAGGGAGAAACACAACCAAGCCTGTAACAAAAAACAGTCATCTCTCTTCCTCCAGGATCATCCTCGTCCTCCAAAGTCTCAGCAACGGACCGGGTAGGCACGGAACACTCCCCTGCAATCGAAGACAAAGCAAAAGCGTCAGCCGAAATTTCGGCATTACGACGGCACAAAATGGACAAATCCAAAAAAAAACCTGCAAAACAAAACAAGGGCAATCCCGCCTAAACCCAACCAAACAAAAACAACAAAACAATCCACGAAAACCGCACAAAAAACGACTCGTCCTTCTTTTCAGGCAAAAGTCGAGTCAAAACAACAACAAAAGATTTTAAAAAAAAACAACGCCTCAAGAATCTCACAAGGTCCGCCAACAACCCAAAATATATTCTTGACACGATGGGGTATTTTCCACAGCTTGAAAAGGCAGTTTTGCGCCAATTTAAACACGGACAGGTCAAAATTTCAAAATACGACCAGAACAAAACAACGTGATTTTGTCACGCCTCAAAGTGACCTAAACTACCAATAAGGTCCATTTCAAAATAAACTGACTTAATTTGAGCTCAAAAAGGCGCTCATTTTGACAGGCATAAGACAGCTGCGAAAGGCAAAAATCCCAATTTTGCCCATAATACCCCAATGAAGGTTCAATATGGCAAACACGGTCTTCCCCGACTACAATACAACCTAGTGGGGCACACAACTCAAGCAAACAAACTTGACATGGTGAAATGAGATGGTTTCCTCGTCTCATTCACGTTTTTCGAACATAGGGAGCAGGAACGGGGACCAAAATGCAAACTAAAAGCACCCATATACTCCTAAACAGGTTTCTAACTTAATACAATCATCAATTTCACTTGAAAATGGCCTAAAAAATGCCCAATTCGATTTTTGAGGGTTTAGGGTTTCGCCTTAATTCAATCAACAAAAAGACAAAAAATTCAAATGGATTCAAGAGGATTTACATACCTTGAGATGACATATTGGCAATGGCACAAAGACAGGCAATAAAAAGACCCAAAAATGGCGATTTTTGTAGTTTTGTCGCGTGTTTGAAGAAGATGAAGTGAGAATGGGGTCGTCCTGTTTGTCGCGTCTTTTCTACAAAAATAAGGGAGCTCCCTTACTTCGCAGCAAGACTCGCGCCTCAATGAGGCGTTCCTTGACTCATTCAGCGAAATTTTGGGCTTTGGCCCAATTTCCCACACAAACTTCTCAATTTTCAACGACGGCAATAAAAACCGTCATTTCAAATGCAAAAAAAAAAACAATAATAGTGAAATTCAAATTCATTATTTTCTCAAATTTTCAACGACGACAATAAAAACCGTCACAAAAAAACAATAATAGTGAAATTCAAATTCACTATTTTCTCAAATTTTCAACGACGGCAATAAAAACCGTCATTTCAAATGAAAAAAAAACAATAATAGTGAAATTCAAATTCACTATTTTCTCAAATTTTCAACGACGGCAATAAAAACCGTCACATCAACAATAATAGTGAAATTCAAATTCACTATTTTCTCAAATTTTCAACGACGACAATAAAAACCGTCACATCAACAATAATAATGAAATTCAAATTCACTATTTTCTCAAATTTTCAACGACGGCAATAAAAACCATCACATCAACAATAATAGTGAAATTCAAAATTCACTATTTCTTCAAACTTCAATGACGGTAATAAAAACCATCACATCAACAATAATAGTGATATTCAAAATTCACAATTTCCTCAAACTTTCAAAGACGGTAATAAAAACCTTCATTTCAAATATAAAAACAATAATAGTGAAATTCAAAATTCACTGTTTCCTCATAATTTTCAACGACGGCAATAAAAACCGTCATTTCAAACACAAAAAATAGTGAGACTCAAATTCGCTATTTTCAAAATTTCGACGGCGGCATTAAAAGCCCCTATCTGTAAAAAAAAACAAATAGCGGGATTCAAACCCGCTATTCTCACAAATTTGTCAACGACCTTCAGCAATCTCAAATCGTGGGAAGATTAAATTAAAGTCATACTCCCCAAACACACATCAAACGACAGAGTACGTATCTGTCCTTTTCCTACAAAACCAACGGCAAGAAAAACCGTTATCCCTCTTCAAAAATTCACTGCTGACCATGGGGGCTAGGATCACAAACCTATCCCTTTCCGGCGCCACGAACATTCAATGCGAACACCGATGTTCCCCAACAGGATATCGGAGGCTCCTTCACAAAGCCCGCTAATTCAAACAAACTTCCCGAAATAAGCCCATCCAACACGGCTATTACCCACGGTCGGTCAATAGACCTTCGACATGGCTGGAAAGCCTCAAAATGCATCATATTCGATATGGCTGACGAGCCTTACAACCCACATTCGACATGGCTGGCGAGCCTTACAACACGCATGGCTGGGGAGCCTTATATCGCGGATGGCTGGCGAGCCTCACTACGCACCGCGGCTGGCGAGCCCCTTTCAAATACGCACCGCGGCTGGCGATCCCCTTTCATATACGCACCGCGGCTGGCGAGCTCCTTTCATATACGCACCGCGGCTGGCGAGCCCCTTTCATATACGCACCGCGGCTGGCGAGCCCCTTTCATGTACGGACCGTGGCTAGCGAGCCCCTTTCATATACGCACCGCGGCGGCGAGCCCCTTTCATATACGCACCACGGCTGGCGAGCTCCTTCCATATACGCCCCGTGGTTGGCGAGCCCCTTCATATCCGCAACACGGCTGGCGAGCCTCTGTCCGCAAACAAGAAATGACTCAAGGACATGTAGCCTAACAGGCTTTAAACAACCCACACGGACAGTCCACAGACTCTAAAATGTTCCTGACAATAGGTCCTCGGCTCGTACCCTCAAGTCGCCTTGGTGTCGCCCTTCCCGACGGCAGGTCCTTGGCCCGAATCCTTTCCAGCCGCCTCGACGTCGCTTCGGTCTCCAGGTTGTAATCTTCGATTGACCTGGGGCTTAACTTTGACTTTTGCCCTGTCCAAGCCTCAGTCAAAGTGGGGGCTCTGTAGATACCCAGTATCTGTCAAGTCTCCCACAAACACCCGATGATTATCCGACTACAACATGCTTAGGAATCACAGCGTTTGATCAACAGTTTTGTACAACTATACATCGGAAAACTTAAAACGATTTCGAAAATAAAACATTTCAAAACTTTTCAAAAGTACGTGGAGTGTTTAATGCATGGCGACGGGGTCACAATGACACTAATTAGAGTCAAAACCGACACCGGACCAAAAATCGACTCAAAATTCAAATCTCGACTCCAACAACGAGTCAAACCGAGTCAAACACAAAAAACAAACTTTTAATATAATTCCATGTTAAGGTTTCCCGAAATCCTTAATGGTCAAGTACAAATCAAGTTCATCCAAAACATAGGATAGAACAAATCATGCTTACACTTGCGTGAAAGCGACAAGACAACCGAAGACGCGCGAAATGGCTCGAGCCTCTTCGAGCAGCCCATGCGGCCACGTCGCACAAAACGCACACAACCACCCATTTCTCTATAAATACTCCTCATATGCCACCATTTCAGAGTTACGCGAGTGTCCGCTCCCTCATTTCTCCCTTAAAATTCTAGACTCGACTTCTCAAGTCACAAACCGACATGTGTTTACAACCTACCAATCGTAAACACAAGCCTTACACATTGTTTGGTACCGTCATTGTGAATTAAACCACTTGACCGACCATCTCGACCACTACACCATCACTAAACTTAAAACACTCTTTTACTTTGCTAAAACGGTTTACAAACGGAGTTTTCCGATCAAACAAGTTGATACACTTTTCTCGATTTCTCGTCTTAAGCCTAGCATGTAAGTATGAGGGTGTAAAATTCTTCATCTATCATGTTTTTCATTTGTTTCATGACTATAACATACTAAAACATGCATAACATGGTCCAAATATGGGATAAATGAGCTAAAACCGGATTTTCGGTTGAGGCAGGGGCTGCTTATGTAGCAGACAGGCTCGCGCCTAAAGCCCCTCTAAACCTTAGATCCAACCGTGTTTGGTCTCTTCTTCCCCTTTATTTTCATTTCATATTTGTAATCGGTTTTTACCATTTCAAATACTTCAAACCATTTTTTTATATGATAAGTTTTTAACATAAAACATTTTTCACCCTTGGTTCCTAATACCATGACGGTTTAATCCGTGTTTCGGTGATAATATCTGGTTAATTACCTTATAAAAGGTATTTTAAAGCCTTTTATTTCATTTTTTTATATTTTGAAGGGTATTTTAAAGCCTTTCTCATTTCTTTACATTTTCAAAAAAAATGTATTAGTCACCAACACAAAATCATCCTTGGTTCAACATACCATGTCGGATTTTAACTCGAGTACGATGATGAACGTTGACTAACTAATAACAAATGAACTTAAAACAATTAGTTCATAATCATTTTCAAAACTATTCATGTCAAGCTTGCAAAACCGAACCCGACATCGAATATTGTCAAAACAATGACGATTATTTAAGTCTCGTTCTTCAAATTAACACAAAAGCGGCCTAAACGGCCTTTTTAAATCAAGACGGGTTTAAACACCCACTTTTAAATACATTTTACGAAATTTTTCAATGGTCAGAAGACGTTTTTCATCGTCTGTTGATCCGTGCCTAAACAGGCCACTCATTTTTCCATTTTCAAACCAGAGGCAGATCTGCTTGCATCGCCTACAGGCTCGCGCCTCTTCTCGCTGCCTGATGCAAGGTCTGTTTCCCTCCAGCACTTGTCTAGGACAATCCCGACTTTGGTTAACCCGAATACAGGACGGATTAGATGACAAATCTGCCTATTTGCAAAACGCCTTACTAAGACAAATGGATCACGTTATGCACCAAAAACCTAACTCGGTAACTGGATGTTTAATTTCCGTCTTGCATGCAAATCAACATTAAATCCAACTCGACATCAAATACTTGATACTTGGATTAAAGCAACTGACATTGAAAGCTCACATGCTAGGTTTAAACTCGTGGATGCGCATTCATACATTTACCCGTTCTATCAACATTTGCATTTAACCAACCAAGATCGATCAGTAGAGGCCGCTACCGCGGGCGGGATTTGGTGTCCGATTAAGGGCTCCCTAATACGTACCTTCACCTCTTACTCATAAACTTTGGATAGTGGACGACCTTATCCAGGGTGTATGAGAGTCATTCTAGAGATAGGATGCTAAAGAGGGACGATTCCTTATCTTTAGTACCTATGTCAAACACCGCTTTTTGCCTTGGTTGACCTAGGTATAAAGTGGATTCGAACGGGTTCCAAGCATCCCACATATGCTTGGTGGCGACTCCGAACATCTCTTGCATTGTTTCGAGACCCTTGCCGATCGAAACCGACCGATCTAAAAACGATCCGGTCGAAAACATCTTTACGCCGCCAAGCATGACTTTTAAAAAGACCGTTATCGTGTTCACAGATCGGATGGGCATTCACAGGTGGGCCATGTCCATAACAATATAACTAATTATTAGTCTTACTAAAACTGAAAAGATAACTAAAACCTAAAAAAGTAGCTAAAAGGCAACTAAAAATTAAGAGATGATAATTCAATTGATTAAGTAAAAAATGTTTGGCAAACTAACCGAAAGATAGCTGTTTTTTATTAAAATGATATAAATGGACATTATAAGTTTATAAATTGAAGGAATAAAAAAAAGCAGACAACTTATTTCTCACATGCTACTCTTATTTTGGTAAATACTTTTTCTATCAAATACTTATAAAAACTTAAGATAAATGAAATTTTGGTCAAAAGCTTATTTCTAGGAAACAAAGTCTAAATATGACATTTTTCATGATCTCCCCACCTTCCTCATATCTAATTAATTACTTCTTGATGTTTTTCATTATAAGTGTCAAAGTATATTGCATTTGTCTTAGATGTAGCGAATATAAATAAATGTTAGGCTCAAATTGAATTTTAAATCATGCCAAACATGAGTGTTATACATGGGTAAAAATAATATCATAATTATTAGAAAAACCTATAGAATAGACAAGTATATGACATTTAAATGGGACGAAACTATTTTAAGATCTCCCCAAGTTGAAGCGGTTATGGTTTTGGAAATTTTTACTTGTGATGTTTCTATTAGATACGGATATGAGAAGGCCTACATCCGTCCTCTCTGATTCCCCATATGACACCCTTGCTTTTAGGAGTCGTTTTTTGTTTTCATTATGCAATCTTTGGTAGAGTACTTTAGATTTTGGTGTAGACGTTGGGAGTAAAATTCATTCTCTTTTAGAAATTTAACACTAAATGTACATTAACCACTTCGCAATGATCTTCCGTATTGCTTCTACACAATCGTCAATGCGGAAGTTTGACCATGATTTTCGATATATTAATGGTCAAAGTTATAAATGTTTGACCTCTAAGAAGCAAGGTGGAAGATGTTTAAGAAGGGAAGAGAGTATACATGATGAAATTTTAATATAACTCATAATGGTATGCCTACCAAGTGTCATATATATGCCGGTTATGTTATCGAGGAACATTAACTTCTAAGAGGATTATCTGTCGGGATTTGTCTTATTATCAATCGTCTTGGAAAATTCATAGTAGTAAGGAAGATACATACGGGTTCCAAAGTTAGCAAAAGGTACTGAACCCGACGATAGTAATGACTTCCTCGGATACGAAGATTTCATTCATTCTTAAGCAGGGACAATATATATTGAGGCCATGCTACGTAGACCTGGCAAACAAATCATGTCGTGTCGGGTTCAGGTGTCACATTTAAACGGGACACGAACTCTTCAACCCAAACCCGATCCAATTAATTAATACTACGTAGACCTGATAATATAAATCTCGTGTCGTCTTCGTGTCGATCCACTTACATTAATGGGTCATGAAGCCTCAACCCTAACCCGTTAATTTCGTGTCGGGTTCGTGTTTTGTTTTCGTGTTATGTCAATATTTGGAAAGTGTAAGAATATTTATGTGAGGATCAAGAAAAGTTGGGATTAATTTAATAAATATGTTATTCGTGTCGGGTTCGTGTCTAGAGACCTCAACCCAAATCCAGCCCAATTATATCTCGTGTCGTATTCGCGTCGAGCTACTTGTATAAATGGGTCGTAAGTGTTAACCTAAACCCGTTAATTTCGTGTCAGATTCGTGTCGTGTCATTGTTTTCCCGCTCTAATGTTATCATGACAATAAGCAAGAGTTAGGGACAGTCACTAAATCATGTTAAAATTTATCTGCCGAAAGTAGTTTTTATTAATGGCCAGTTTTATGTAGAAGTGTCAAGAACAACGTCATCCGAGGGATTAAGATTCTAAATCGATGATAGAGGCCAAATCTATCAAGGCCACAAGAAGGACATTGTTTACAAAGAAGTTTTCACAAATTTACCAAATCAGATGTCTTATTCTATATTTTGCATGAAATTTTTAAGGATAAGTAGTCAAAGACTGTTTCGGTTAAAAACCTTTGGTGCTAAGCCAATAAGAATGGTAACTCTATAAACCAACTATTTCTCTGAATGTTATATAACTGATATAGTTATACACCAAATGCCACATCATTTTCTTTATGTTTTTGTTATATAAACTGATGATTAATCAATCCTCATCTAAATCAACTCCCGGAATTTTGTTTACTCCCATTTTTAGCATAGTTTGAATTTTTGTTAAATTTAATAGTTTTCAATTACCAGATCATGGGAACGTAAAACAATGTTTTCATCGGTGCCATAAAATATATACTACTAATTTACATTATTATACTAACTTGGTAACCCAATTATTTTATAAAATGACATAAACTACTAACTGATGTTGTCACAGATGATATACTACTAGGTGCCCATGCATTATATGTAATAGAATCAGAGATATTTTGATTGTGTTTAAAGATAACTTATTCTATTATTCGAATCGAGGTTGGATTTTATATTGCGAGAAGTTTATAAGGAGAAAATACTCTTAATTGTAAATAGTTAAGGTAAAATTATGTTGAAATTGATCTAACATTTTATCTCAACACACTAAATTATATAATTATGATACCTGCTATTTTTTTTTGTAACATCATTCAATTTTACGTAACTGTAAAATAATTTGCAAAACTCATAAAGATATGTCTTCCCTATTAAGGGTTCATATTGGTGAGTTGCATCATGTTTATAAAGATATCATTTTGTATTTAATTAAAAATCGGTTGTGCCCGTAGCAATGAAAAAGTTAGTCACATACTATGACTATGTCACTTAATGTTAAACTCGATGGCAAATATTTTATGCTAAAAGTACTAATAATTCATCGGTTATCATCTACACCAATCACGAATTTTTTTTTCATCAATGACAACATAGCTGAACTTTTCTATCAACTTAAAAATATATTTTTACAGATAATCCTAATAGGAGTCCCATGGATCGCACGAGCTTTTCAACTAGTTTATTATATAGGGAGAGTTCCCATGACTCCTCTAATAATAATAGTAGTAGTAGTAGTAGTAGTAGTAGTAGTAGTAGTAGTAGTAGTAGTAGTAGTAGTAGTAGTAGTAGTAATAATAATAATAATAATAATAATAATAATAATAATAATAATAATAATAATAATAATAACAACAATAATAATAATAATAACAACAACAACAACAACAACAACAACAATAACAACAACAATAATAATAATAATAATAATAATAATAATAATAATAATAATAATAATATACTTTCTCTCTCTATAACCACTTTTCATCTCTTTTTCCATGATCTTTTTTACGCGGTACTCTGTCCTCTTTCTTCTCTTTTGATTTCCGAAAACTCGGAGTCGTCTTGCCAAATCAAGGGTAGGGACGGATGCAGTGCTTGCTAAGGGTCGTTCGGATAGTTCTAATGGCGGAAATGGTGCTATATCGGTGGAGAATTGTCAAACCCAGACGCGAAAATCCAGGACAGTTAATGCGCTGATTGAATCCGCCATTACTGCTCGAGCTTCTCAATCTGGTAAAAAAACCTTCTTCCTCTCGTGTACCTACTGCTTCTAGTACACCTAATTTGGCTAATTCTGTGGTTTCTCCTAAACCTATGAATGATTCTCAACCTATGTTGAAGGGTACTCCTGTCGTTACTTCCCCTGTTACTCACTCGTTAGTTAGTAACTCTGATCATGATGTTGTGCCTGCGGTAGCTGCTGTTACTACTGCTGACACTACTAAGATTGTCCCACCCCCTTCTAAATCATGGTCCAATGTTGTTAAAAGTCCTACTAAGGCTGGAATGAGTCTTTACTATTGTCAAGAAAGTGCTCAAGCTACTGAAATTGACATAGATGAATCTGATTTTGAGCAAGAGTTGAAACATTGGGAATTCACTTTAATGGGTCATGTTATTGGTGCCAAACCCTCTCTGAAAACTGTTCAGGACTTTGTCACTAAGCATTGGAGCCCTATAGCTCTTGAGGCAATGACTTCTGTGCTACGAAAGGATCCTTGGATGGTTGGTAGCAATTCTCTAATTCTTAAGCAGTGGTATCCTTCTTTCTCCCTGGAAATGGAAAAAGTGGCACGGGTTCCAGTTTGGATTCTTTTTCCAGGACTGGATCCATGTCTCTGGTCTGATGTTGTTCTTAGTAAAATTGCCAGTAAACTGGGAAAATCCCTCTTTGCTGATATTGCCACCACCAATAAGGAGAAATTATCTTTTGCTAGAGTCATGGTTGAAATTGATGTGTCTCTACCTTTTTTTGATTTTGTGACTGTCAATGCTCCTTTCCTGGGTCAGTTCTCTCAGAAAGTGGTCTACGAGTGGGTTCTCTATTACTGCACAGGTTGTGGTAAGATGGGTCATAAGAGTACCTCTTGTAAATGGCTCCAACAAGCTGCTCCTGCCTCCCCCAAAGCCAGTGGGGATGGGGCATGATCTCAGGAGGTTCAGATTGTGTTGGATAAGGAGAAGAGAGACTCCGTTTCTCCCTCTCCTCCAAAGGTTGTCATCCTAAAACGCCCTTCTGTTTCAAATAAGAAAGAGGCTACCCCTTCCAAGACTCCTGTTAAGCTGGTTACTAAGGCTTCTTCTCCTCTTAGTACAGCTAATAAGTTCCGTGTCTTGGAGCAAGGGGAAATCACTCCTGATGGCTTACCTGTGGATCTTGGTGTTGAGCTAGGTGGTACCTTGGAGACTGTTCCTGAGATGAGGGTGGATCAGTGAGGGAATGTAGGCTCAGAATTTGGCCAGAGATCCTCTTCTAGTCCATCCTTGACTTCTGTTCAGGGCTCCAAAAAGCACTCAGAATGCTCAGGTTCCCAAATTATGGCTAGTGGACTTGATGACCCTCCTCCCTTGCAGCCATGAAGATTGCTTCTTGAATGTAAGAGGGTTTAACTGTCCCATTAAACATAGTGATGTTAAGGATTTCCTCTGGACTAATCATATTGATGTGTTAGCTCTTTTGGAAACTAGAGTTAAAGAAAGTAGAGCTGCCAGGATCACTCATATTCACTTCAGAGATTGGGTCTTTCTCCATAACTATGGTAAACACTATAATGGAAGGATTTGGATTCTCCTTAATCCTAAAACTACTGGTCTTCTGTCTCACAGAATTGAGGAGCAGTTTATTCACCTGCATCTGAAACATTTTGAGTCTAATCTCCAGTTTTATGTGAGCTTTGTATATGGTAGTAATAATGCTCAGGAAAGGGGGCAGTTGTGGTCTGGGTTACATGATGTTAGCACCTCTGATCCTTGGTTAGTCCTTGGTGACTTTAATATTGTTCGAGAACCTGATGAAAAGCTCAGTAAAACTCCTCTTGTTCTACAGGATATGTTGGATTTTAACTCCTGCTTGTCTACCTATCATTTGGGTGATCTGTCTAGTACTGGTTGTGATCTTACTTGGACTAATAAGCAAGATCAAATTACCAGGGTTTGGTCTAAACTTGATAGGGCTCTGGCAAACCTTAACTGGATCTCTGCTCTACCTGATTCTTTTGCTCATTTTTATGAGGCTGGCATTTCAGATCATTCTCCTATGATTGTTCAGGTTTCTCATGATAAGAAGGTTAAAAAAAGATTCAGTTTCTTGAATAGTTGGATATCTCATCCTGATTATCTTTCCATTATTTCTGGTGCTTGGAAGACTGCTAAACAAGGAAGCCCTATGTTTACTTTTTTTGCCAAGCTTAAGTCTGTTTAGAAGGCTCTCTCAGAGCTTCACAAGAGGGAGTTCACTAATATCTCTCTTCAAGTTAAGCAGGCTAAGTCTAATCTGGTTGATTGCCAATCTAGACTCATTCAGGATCCGTTGTCAGCTGCCCTCATTCAAGAAGAGAAGTCTAAGCTGTTGGAATATACTTCTCTTAAGGCTTCTGAGCTTAGTATCTTATCTCAAAGAGACAAAGCCAAGCATATTCAGGAATCTGACTCCTGTTCTAAGTACTTTTTTGCTAAAATCTCTGAAAGGAGGCATCAGCAAGTAATAGGAGCTATTAAGGATAAATATGGTGCACTCTATTCTGGTCCTGACAAGGTTAACCTTGCTTTTCAGGAGTTTTATGCTGATTTACTTGGTCAGAAGACTCATGTACATCAGCTTGATGAGGGTTTTCTTTCACTTGTCAGTTCTGTCTCCTCTTCTGATAAAGCTTACCTTGTTCAGCCTATCTCTCCTCAAGAAATAAAAGCAGCTGTTTTCTCCATGGATAACAATAGTAGTCCTGGGATTGATGGTTTTTCTGCAGGTTTTTTTAAATCTGCCTGGTCCATTGTGGGTGCTGACTTCTGTAGAGCTGCTGCTAATTTTTTTCAAACCAACCATATGTCTAAGCAAGCCAATTCAACTATAATTTTTCTCATTCCTAAGAAGAGTACTCCTGAGTTTGTCTCTGATTATAGACCTATTTCCTGTTGTATAGTCTTCTACAAGGCTGTTTGCAAGGTCCTTGCAAATAGACTTCAAAACGTTTTGCCTACTATTGTTGGAGATGAACAGGCTGCTTTCATTAAAGGTATACGCATCTTTGAGAATATTATGCTCTCTCAATCTCTGGTTAAAGGGCATGGAAGGAAATACATTTCTCCAAGATGTTTAATTAAAGTGGATATAAGAAAAGCTTTTGACTCCCTTCAATGGGACTTCATTGCTAATGCATTGAGGAGCTTTGACTTTCCTTCTGTCTTTTCTTCTTGGATACTTGGGTGTATTTCAAGTCCCTGGTACTCTCTCAAGATCAATGGTGAAGTTTATGGGTTCTTTCAAGGTGGTAGTGGCATCAGGCAAGGGCATCATTTGTCCCCCTAACTTTTGTCTTAAGTATGGAAGTCCTTTCTAGATATCTCAGGACTATTTGTGATAAACAGCAGGTTTCTTTTCACCCTAAATGTTGTGCTATCAACCTTACCCACCTTATATTTGCAGATGACTTAATGAATTTTACTAGAGGAGATGTGGCTTCTGTTAATGCTGTTACTGATACTCTCAAGCTCTTTGCTCAACTCTCTGGGCTCACTGCTAATATTGACAAGACTTGCATTTATTTTGGAGGAGTTGCCAATCACATTCAGGATCTGATTCTTAGATGTACTGGGTTCTCACAAGGAGAATTCCCTTTTAGGCATCTTGGCTTACCTCTCAACACTTCCAGAATCACCATTAGCATGTTTGATCCTTTCATTCTCAAGATTCAGAAAGCCATTCAGCATTGGACTACTCATTCCCTTTCTTATGCTGGTAAATTGCAACTGATCAACTCCATTGTGTTTGGATTGGAGCATTTATGGTGCTCTAGCATTCTCCTTCCCCAGCAAATTGTTCATCACATTAACCAAATGTGCAAGAACTTCTTTTGAGGCATTTATGAGGGCAGTAGGAGGTTAGTGTTTAAAAGCTGGAAAAATATTTGCTCTCCCTTTGCTGCAGGAGGGTTCAATGTTAAAGACTTGGAAGCTTGGAATCTCTCCCTTCTCTGTAAATGGCCTTGGCTCCTCTCTTCTTCTTCCCCTAGTAAGTGGGCTCACTGGACCAAACATTATGTACTTAAAAGTACTGACATCTGGTCTGTTCACTGCAAGGAATACTTTTCTTCCAGTTTTAAAGGTATCCTTGCTGCCAAGAATAGACTGGTTTTACTTACAGGGGATCCTCATACTGCTGCTACTCTCCTTCATAGCTGGGTGGTGGGGGGGGTAAACTCAGTATGAAGAAAGCTTATCTTTTCTTCAGACAAGCTCCTACCGCTGGTCTGTGGGCTAAAAACATTCTGCACTCTCGAATTATTCCTAGCCATCGCATTGTTTGCTCTCTTGCTGCTCAAAACCAACTAGCCACCATTGATAATCTGAAATGTAGAGGGTTCCATCTTGTAAATAGATGTGCACTCTGTGAGCTTGTTGAGGAGTCGCATTCCCATCTATTCTTTCACTGTGTGTACTCTAAGGAAGCTTGGACTGCACTGTTAAATTGGATGGGTATATTAAGACAAGGGCAGCTGCTTATTAGTGAATTCAATATGAGCTACCATCTGGGAGGTGCTAAATGGTGGAGGACAGTCTGGTTCAGAGCTTCCCTTGCAGCTCTGGTGCATAATTTGTGGCTGGAACGAAATTCCAAATTTTTTTAAGAGAAGTCTCAGCTTGTTCAGAAAATTCGTTTTCAAGTTACTACTAGATTGCTCATGTGGAAGCAAAACCCGGATTATAATCATTTAGTCATTGCTCTTTGTACATAGTCTTTTGTTATTCTTTGGTGGTTGTATTCTCTAGTGGTTAGTCTTTGCAAAATTTGTAATTTCCTTTCTTTTTAAGAAATGAAATGATAACTCTTTTGCAAAAAAAAAAAAAAAAAATATTAATAATAATAATAATAATAATAATAATAATAATAATAATAATAGATTTGCCATGAAGAGAGGGAGCGCCTTCTCTCTACGATTTGCGAACCCTAGAATTGCGATAAACCCTAGATTTTTAAATTCATCTTCTTCTTTGATCTTTTTTCTTTAAGTTTTGTTTTGTTCATGGCTAGACCTCGGGGTAGAACCCGCGGGCATCCGGTGGTGCACCATGTGGCAGTGGGTGAATCAACTACTACGGTTTCTCCTACTGAATCAGGTGATATTCGAACCCCCTTTGTGGTTAGAGATCTATTAAGGTCTTTTGTTGGTCGTCATAGTCGGCCTCAAACTCATAAATCGGTAATTGATTCGTTAAGATAATCTGGTGATGCTTTGTTGGAGGATATAGAACCTAATTTTGAGGGGCCCGTTTTGGAGCTTAGTCTTGGCCCTGGTCCAAAAGATGGTGCTCCTGTGACTGCTACAGCGGCTCCAGAAGCACCTGGTTGGAATAAGGTTGTTAAGCCTAAAGTGGGGATGAGTTTACATTACTGTCAGCACAGTGCGGATTCTACGGAGATAGATGTTACTGAGGATGATATGGAGGGGGAACTCAGGTTTTGGCAATACACGTTAATGGGTAATGTTTTGGGGGCTCGTCCTACTGTAGCTCAAATGCAGACATATGTTACCAAGAGTTGGAATCATGTATCTCTTCCTGCAGTCCAGTTTTTTCGAAGGGGATGGTTTTCTTTTAGGTTTACTAGTGCTGAGGATATGGATGAAGTCCTGAAGGGGGGGGACCTTGGTCTATGGGCAGTAATTCCCTAGTCTTAAAGCAATGGTCTCCAAATTTCTCTATGGAAATGGATAAGCTTTCTATTGTTTCTATTTGGATTTTATTTCCTGAGTTGGTCCCTATTTTATGGTCAGATGTTGTTTTGAGTAAGCTTGCTAGCAAGGTTGGGAAGCCCCTCTATGCTGACATGACTACTACTTGCAAAGCAAGGCTGTCTTTTGCCAGAGTACTGGTGGAAGCTGATCTGGCTTCTGAACTCCCTGAGCAGGTTCTTATTAACACACCTTACCATGGTCAGATTGCTCAGCCAATTGTGTATGAATGGAAGCCTTATTATTGTAGTTGCTATGCTAAGCTGGGTCACACTGCTAATTTCTGTAAGCAGAATAAGGATGGGCAGCCTGCTAAGGTTTGGAGAAGGAAGCCTGCTACTCCTACTGAGCAAGCTCCTGCTCCTTCTCCTGTGCAAGCTCCTGTTGCATCTCATCCTAAGCAGAAAAATCCTTCAGCTGGTACCACTACAAAAGCTAGTAAGGCTGGTTCTTCTAAGGATACAAGTAAGAGTGTGGTTAGCTCTACTGCTGAACAGGAGGATTCTGAGGTTCAGCTCCAGAACTCTTATTCTGTTCTCACCTTGGAAGAATGTTCTCTGGCCTCTCAGGAAGGCACCAGGACATCTTGGGCTGATAGTACTGAGCCTTTGCCTCCTGATAAGGATGCATGTTGCAGCGTGGAACATTCGGGGGTTCAATGACTCCCTCAAACATTTGGAGGTTAGGAGGTTTTTGCATCAGAATAAAGTAGATGTTTTTGGGTTGTTGGAGACTCATGTTAAGCAGAATAAAGAGAGTACTATCTTCTCTCAGTTCTCTCCTTATGCTGTTGTTAGTAATAAAATCCAGGGTAGGCTTTGGTTATTCTTTAATCCTACCACTGTTCTATAAGTAATATTGTCATACATGAGCAACTTATCCACTGTGATGCTTGTTTTCTGGCCAATAATCAGACTATTGCTATTACATTTGTCTATGATAAGAATGAACCTTGGGAGAGGCTGGCTTTATGGGATATGTTAGTTGGGCTTTCTGCTACTTCTTGTCCTTGGGTTGTTATAGGAGATTTTAATGTTGTTAGGGGACTAAGTGAGAGAGTTGGTCCTAATCCTCCAGCTATTAAGGATATTTGGGAGTTTTAACTCTTGTCTTGCTCAGTGTCATCTGGATGATATGCATTGCATTGGGTCTGAGTACACCTGGTCTAATAAACAAGGACCTATTACAAGAACTTGGGCTCGTTTGTATAGGGTTCTGATTAATCCTAAGTGGTTAACTATGTTCCCTTCTTCTTTAGCTGCCTCTTTAGTCCCTGGTATCTCTGACCACTCCCCCTTGTTGGTCACTATTCCTTCTGATAAAGGTGTCAAAAAGAGGTTTAGTTTCCTCAATGTTTGGCAGGGCCATCCTGATTACTTGTGTATAATTGAGAGTGCCTGGCAAACTTCTTCCTATGGTACCCCTATGTTTTAACTGTTCCATAAGATCAAGGCAGTGAGGAGGGCTCTCCAGTTAATGCATAAGAAGGATTTCTCTGACATTCATGGGAGGATTAAGGCTACTAAAAAAGCCTTGGATGCTTGCCAACAGGAATTGCAAAATGACTTGTTCTCTCCCTCTCTGATTAATCAGGAGAAGGACTTGACCAAGCAATATGTAGAGCTTACTAGGTTGGAAATGGACATGTTGATTCAGACAGCTAAGATTCACAATATTAGAAAAGGGGACTGCTCTTTAAGTTACTTCTTTTCTAAAGTTGCTATAAGGAAGCATCAAAGTATCTTGGGTTTGATTCAGGATAAGGAGGGGCATGTTAGGTATGGGACTGATGCTGTTAACAGTGCTTTTGTGGAGTACTACACTGATCTCTTAGGTAAAAGAGCTGAAGTTGAGCCTATTCCTGAAATTGTTTTCTCCTCTGGTCCTACTGTTTCTACTGATGCAGGTGAATTGCTTGTTGCATCAGTAACTAGGGCAGAGATAAAGGAGGCTCTTTTCAGTATTGGCTCTGTTAAAAACCCTGGTCAGGATGGCTTCTCTTCTGGATTTTTTAAACATTCCTGGGATCTTGTAGGTGATCTTTTTTGTTCTGCTGTTGAGGAGTATTTTAGGAAGAGTAAGATGATGAGGAAAGTTAATACAACCCTTCTTGCTCTTGTTCCTAAGAAAGATGTGCCTTCCACTGTTCAAGATTTTCGTCCTATTGCTTGTTGCTCTGTGGTGTATAAGACTATTAGTAAGATTATTGCTAATAGGCTTAAGCATGTCCTACCTGACCTCGTGGGTAATGAACAAGCAGCTTTCATTAAAGGTCGTAATATCTTTGAAAATATTATGATGTCTCAGAATTTGATCAAAGGTTATAATCAAAGCCTTATTACTCCTAGATGCTTAATTAAGGTTGATATAAGAAAGGCTTTTGATTCTTTACAATGGGAGTTTATTAGGAACATGTTGCATGGATTTAAGTTTCCTCCTTTGTTTGTTACTTGGATAATGGGTTGTGTAGCTTCTACCTGGTTTTCTCTTAAAGTTAATGGTACCTTGAGTGGTTTCTTTCCTAGTAGATCTGGTGTTAGGCAGGGGGATCCCATTTCACCATATATATTTGTTCTAAGTATGGAAGTCCTTTCTAGGCAACTTAGGAGAGACTATCTCCTCCCTCAGGTATCATTTCATCCTAAATGTGCAAAACTAAAACTCAATCACTTGGTTTTTGCTGATGACTTAATGATATTTATGAGAGGGGATGTACCTTCTGTAGTTGCTGTTGCTACCTGCCTTGGGGATTTTGCTAAGTGCTCAGGTCTTTATGCTAACCCTTCTAAAATAAGTATTTATTATGGTGGGGTTGGGGATGTGGTCAGGCAACAGATTGGTGCTCTTACTGGGTATACTGAGGAGCAGTTCCCTTTCAGGTATTTGGGTATTATCTTGCATCCTGGTAAGCTGGCTCCTGGTCTCTATAAGGCTATGTTGGACAAGATTCAGAATGCTATACACCACTGGACTGGCACCCTGTTATCCTATGATGGTAAGCTTCAACTGATTAATGCTGTGCTCTTTGGTCTTGAAAATTTTTGGAGTTCTGCTTTGTTCCTGCCTAAAGCTATCATTAAGTTGGTTAACAAACTTTGTAAAGATTACTTTTGGGGGACACCTTCTGGGAAGAGAAAGATGACTTTTCAAAGTTGGAGTTCTATTTGTGCACCTTGGATTGAGGGTGGCTTCAATGTGAAGGAACTTTTAAGCTGGAATAAAGCACTACTCAGTAAGTGGTTATGGTTGTTAACTCAGCATAGAGATGGTATTTGGGATAAATGGACTAAGGCTTACAATATGTCTGATGCTTCTATCTGGAGTGCTCAGTGTAAGCCTCACCATGCTGAAAGTTGGAGGTCCTTACTTAGGATTAGGGATAAATTATTGGCCATTGCTGGTGTAATACTACGTATTTATGAGTCTTTGGGTACTCTATCGAGTAGGCCTTACTCTGTCGAGTAAGGGTGAGTTGCAATTTAAAATAGTTTCTGACCTGTTGGGTACTCGATCGAGTAACGTGGGTACTCGATCGAGTAAGGGGGCACTCGATCGAGTAGCCGGTTTACGGGGGATGATTTCTCGGGTTTTATTAATAATGCGATTAATTATATATTACTTCCGTCACTATTCTTTAAACACTTTTTAAAACCTAATTACTGTGAAAAGAGAAATCAAACTACGTCATTCGCTTTAATCGCATTGTTGGCAAATCCCGAAGCTTGGAAGGTCGGATTTTACCTTTCTTGATACCTTTGTGATCCTTACGTTGAGGGTAAGACCTACGTACCGTTTTTATAATGTTTCCTTAAAGTTGGTTAAACCCTAATATGGGGATTTGGGGGTTTTGTTGTTTTGTATGATTGGTAGTGATTATATGTTTGTATGTTAGGAGGAGGATTCGTAGAGGAAGCGTTTTGATATCAGCTGTGAGATCGTCTGATTGTGTTGTGCTTTCCAGGTAGGGTTTCCCTACTCAGTATTAGTCCCATAATGCATTGTTGGTGTTGTGTAATTGTTGATTATTATTGTATTGGTTTTATGAAGGTTGTTGATTGATTGTTGTTGATGGTTGTGATTGTTTGTCTCTGGTTCTCGAGATGCGTTCTCAGCTGAGTGGATTCACTTGCTGGAGTGGCTTCACGCCCTAGTTTCGCCCTCCGTGGAACCTGCCACGGGAGGGGATGTGCACATTAATGGGACAGGGTTATCGCTCGGTATGATGAGCGGGGATTTGGTGGGTACGGCTGCGGTCCCCCATTGGCAGGGCTGGTCCAGTGGACAGTCGGTGACGGACATTGATTGGTGTGGGTGATTGTGTGTGACTGTTTGAGTTGTGTTGTTTACTGTACTGTTGGTTATATAAATTGTGTGATTAGTACTGACCCCGTTTAATGTTTTTAAAACTGTGGTGATCCATTCGGGGATGGTGAGCAGTTATTGAGCAGGTATGAGTCGAGTTACGGGGATAGCTGGGATGTGCCACCTTCTGATGATAGAAGTCTTCCGCTGTAGCTTAGTAGTTTAATAAACATTTCAGTTAGCTGATTAGACAGTTGGTTTGAGAACATGTATTCGTATTTTGGTTTTGGTTTCGGATTGTAACCTTTCGCTAAAGTACTACTATTAAATGTTGTTTCGTTATTGTCTATTTAATCATCATTGCCTCGGGTAACCGAGATGGTAGCATTGTTATACCTGATTGGTCCTGGTAAGGCACTTGGAGTATGGGGGTGTTACAAAATGGTATCAGAGCGACGATCCTGAAACCTGTAACCAATGAATCTAATGAACATAGGGAGTCAATTAAAATGAACCCGGGGTAAAGGTTGTAGGAGCTAATGCAAAGGCTTGGGAGACGTCCTAAATTCGCGAACTCGCCCTACAATTTTGAACCGGTCACATGGGGGGTATATGTCAAGGTCGTATGTGATGTTTGTTAGTTTGTATGTGAATGTGATGAAGTATGCTGTAATTGTTGAATGATTGGAGTAGAAGGTTGAGTTTGTGCATGAAAGATTGGTGAAGTATATAGAACCGTTGTTTGAACAAGAAGCATGTTGGATGTTTACTATGTGGCGTTTGATAATATGATATAGTTGTTTGGTTGATCACATGAAAAGCTTGGTAGAACTACATGTTTAACTATATTATATGTTGAGTTTATAATGTTGCATAGTATGTTGGGATATGTGAGAAAACATGCGGGTAGTATACACGAGTCAGAATGACTCGATCGAGTAAGGGGGTACTCGATCGAGTAGGTGAGATACTCGGTCGAGTGGGTCTGACTCGATCGAGTGGGTATTGTGGACATAGGCCACGTCTCGGTCTGCGGATTTGGGCCGCAAGCCGGTCCGCGTCACGGGCCACCTACACGCCACGCCAAACTGTGGACATGCAGAGGTCTCTTTGAAAGCCACGCTCGGCGGCGTAAAATGCTTTCGACCGGATCGCTTCGGATCGGTCGGTATCGTCTCGGCAAAGGCCGCGAAACGATTAGAGATGTTTGGAGTCGCCACCAAGCATTTGTGGGATGCTTGGAACCCGTTCGAATCCACTTTATACCTAGGTCAACAAGGCTAAAAGCGGTGTTTGACATAGGTACTAAAGATAAGGAGTCGTCCCCCTTTTAGCATTCTATGCCTAAAATGACTCTCGTACGCCCTGGATAAGGCCATCCACTATCCAAAGGTTCTGAGTAAGAGGTGAGGGTACGTATTGGGAAGCCCTTTAATTTGACACCCAATCTCGCCCGCGTTAGAGGCCTCTACTGATCGATCGTGGTTGTTTAAGTGCAAAAGTTGATAGAACGGTTAAAATGCATGAATGCGCATCCAAGAGTTTAACCTAACATGTGAGCTTTCTAAGTCGGTTTGTTTGTCCAAATATCAAGTATAAGATGTCAAAGTTGGATTTAGATTGATTTGTATGTGAAAACGGAAATTAAACATCCATTTACCAAGTTCGGATTATGATGCTTAACACGATCCATTTATTTGAAAAAGGATGTTAAATGACAAAGTGTAAAAACGTAAGTTTGTCAATCTGATCCGTCATGTATTCGTATTAACCGTAATCGGGATCGTCCTAGACAAGTGATAAAAATGAGGCAGAACGGCGCCAGGCAGCCCCATTGGGGCGCGAGCCTATTGGCGATGGTAGGGGCTCTGCCCTGGTTTTGAAATGTGAAGACAGGCGGTCCCTTGGGGCGCGAGCCATGAGCCGACCCAAGGGGGCATCTCCTGGTTTTTGAAAAGGTTGCTTAAAACCGTATTTATGATGAAAGATTTGCAAATATGATTTCCATGACTCGGAATAATTACTATTATGTTAGTAATATTCGTTGTCGGATTTGCATGTTTGAAAAGCATAATAAAATGGTAAAGGAAAATGTTTAATTTGAACTAATTATGTTAAGTTCAATTATTTGTAATTAGTCAAGTTTGTCATCGTACTCGGATTAAACCGACAAGGTATAAAGAACCAAGGATGATTATGAATTATGACTAATATGTTTACAAATGTAAACAAATGAGAAAAATGGTAAATAAAAGAAAAGGGTGTTAAAATACCCATTAAAATGTAATTAACCAATAATATCATCGAGTCACGGAATAAACCGTCATGGTATAAAGAACCAAGGATGATTTTTGTAATGGTCGAAATATGTTTATCATAAAAATGAATTAAAACATTTGAAATGGTAAAAACCGTAAAAGGAAAGAAGTAAGAATAAAAGAAAGTGTTGAAGGAAAGACGAACTCAAACACGGATGAGTCTGACCCGAGACCCACAAGAGGCGTGAGCTTCCTTGCATAGCAAGGAGCTTCTGTCTCAGGCCAAAACTCGGTTTTGGCTCGTCTAACCTATATTTGAATCGTGTTATGCAATGTTCATGCTTATAGACTCATAAAAACAGTAAAGACATGAATTAAAGTGAGATGTTTACACCCTCAAACTTACGTGTATGATGCTTGCGATATAGACGACTTTAGAGACAAGTTTTCTCGTAGCGACTACTCACGATCAAGAAGTTTAAAAAGAGTGCCTTAAAAAAGGATTTTGTTTTGAAAATGAGTTGAAAATATGTTAATTAAAACATGTTGATTGATGTTGAGTTGGTCGAATGGGTCGGTCGAATGCACGGCGACGGTACCAAAAAATATGTGTAAGGTTTGTGTTTACGATCGGTAGGTCGTAAACACTTGTCGATTTTGTGACTTAGGAAGTCGAGTATAGAAGTTTAAGGGAGATGTGAGGGGGAGGACGCTCGCGTAAGGATTGTGTTTTGTGATGGTGGGTATTTATAGAGAAATGTGGGATGGTAGGTCGGTTGTGTTTGCTTAGAGACTAAGCAGACACCCCATTGAGGCGCGAGCCACCCCGTTACTCAATGGGTTGTACTATCCCTTTCGCAAATTTGGATTTTGCATTTGTTCTAACCAATGTTTTGTTGGTTGTGATTTGTGGTCTTTGAGGTTTTCTTAGCCGTGTAAGCTTCCTCTTAGGTGATATTTCGGGTAGGTATTTTGTGTCTTTGACTCGGGTTTGACCCGTGTGAGTCGGGATTTGAATTTCGAGTCGGTTTTTGGCTCGGTGTCGGTTTAGACTCTAAATAGGGTCATTTTAATGGAAATGACATGATGAAAACATTCATGGCATTATTTTTGACATTCGAGATTTGGGTTGACTCGGGTTGACTCAGGTTGACTCGAGTTGCGGGTTTCTGAGTTGGTTTTGGGTCCGAAGACGGTTTTAACTCTAAATAGGGTTATTTTAATGCAAATGAAGTTAGAAAACTTTTGAAATCATTTTTCATATTCGAGTAGTGCATTAAACCGTCTCATGCATAGCCAATCCACGCACGCATATCAAAAACACGTTATAGTCCGATCATCATCGGGTGGTTTTTGAAAGGTGCAGATACTGGGTATCTACAGAGCCCCCACTTTGACTGAGGTTTGGACAGGGCGAAAGTCAAAGTATGATCTCCAGGTCAATCGAAGATTACAACCTGAAGACCATTGCGACGTCGAGGCAACTCAAAAAGGTTTGAGCCAAGGACCTGCCGTCGGGAAGGGCGACGTCGAGGCGACTCGAGGATTCGAGTCAAGGACCTGCCGTCGGGAACATTTTAGAGTCTGTCGACTTCCGATTCGGGTCGTTTAAAGTCCATTAGACTACGTATAAAGGCTCGCTAGCCATAAGAAGGAATCATACCTGAGGCATCTTCGGGATACGTCCTTCAATCTTTTGCGCGCAAAGGCTCGCCAGCCGGTGTTGAAGGTGGTGCGTTTTGAGGCTCGCCAGCCATAGGAAGGAGTCATACCTGAGGCATCTTCGGGATATGTCCTTAAGTCGTATCTCTTGTGCGTGCAAAGGCTCGGCAGCTGTGATAAGGAGTCGTACCCGAGGCATCTTCGGGATACGTCCTTAAGTTGTACCTTGTTTGCGGACAAAGGCTCGCCAGCTTGTGAAAAAGAGTCGTACCCGAGGGATCTTCGGGATACGTACTTGAGTTGTATCTTGTTTGCGGACAAAGGCTCGCCAGTCATGGTGGTCGAAAGATCGACAATTGGAAATAGCATGTGTGACATCCATTTGAAAATCGGCACTCGCTGGGGAGTTAGAAACTTCTCAGGACTCGACGAGGATATGAGTTACTGCTCGCTGGGAGGTAGCGTATGCCATGTAATCGACGGGGTTAAAGCCCTTGGCCTTGATGGGTTGCCGTTTGTTGGGAAGAACCCAGTACTCAATTGGAGTGAGTTTGTCTTCTCAAGATTATCTGCATGGTTAGTGACCACACAAATCCGCAGTCGCATAGACAAGCACGTTGAATGCAATCATATAAGAACGTACGCACATAAGCATGTGAGCAATTAGCATAAAAGCAACTAGCATGTAAGCATATAAGCACGTAAGCACATAAGCATGTGAGTAGTTAGCATATAAGCAACTAGCACGTAATATCTCACGCGAGGGGAGATAGAAATTTTGAATGTTGTAAAGCTTAAAGGCGAGTCTTGTTACTCGTAGATCTGTGATTTGATATATTGGAGACACGTGACCATTCTGACATTTGACTCACAGGGACGCATACTAACAGACTGACAA
Source organism: Silene latifolia (assembly GCF_048544455.1). Taxonomy (NCBI): domain Eukaryota; kingdom Viridiplantae; phylum Streptophyta; class Magnoliopsida; order Caryophyllales; family Caryophyllaceae; genus Silene; species Silene latifolia. The sequence goes on along the minus strand of NC_133536.1, from coordinate 156,414,835 downwards.
ACAGACGGTCGTGAACGTGATATAAAGTCGGTATTGACACGACACGGGGATGACCCTGACAGACTTTGCTCATGTAAGTGCAACTCTTAGCCAAGATACGGTGACAGCGTGTATCAGATCATCGGAGTAGAAGATCCGCTCGGCTGGGGAATAAGAATTGATTATCTTCGCCAGACACCTTTGCCTCCGTTTGCTTGTTTGAGATCCCTTCTCGAGGTATGATGATTCGGAGAGCGGAACCAAGACCTTGTCATCGTCCGATCTGAGCCCTAGGCTATGGGCAGTTTTATTTTGGACTGTAGTCGAGACTCAAAAGATGTTTGAGGATAAAGGACGGGTGACGTCTCGAAAGAGAAACTCCCAGAGTGAGAAGGTGGGAATTTGACAAAACAAGGAATGGGTGACATCTTAAGGAAGAAGCCCCCAGTAAAGAGGTATAAGATTAATTTTTGCGGCTGGGTGGGCGGTTTTTGAAGATTGATGGTGATGGTTGAGATTGAAATGGGTGTGCGGTTGTGTCCTTGTTGGGGGACTGCCTACGTATTCGCGTGTGTGCAAAATCAAACCAGATCGTAGTTCTGAGCTGTGTGTGTGCAATGGGTTGCAAATTGAAGGTTTGAAAATTGAATGTGTGTGGGGGTGTGGTTGTGCCCTTGTAATAGGACTGCCTACGTATTCGCGTGTTTACAAAATCAAACCAGATCGTAGTTCTGCATGTGTGCCTAAGCGAGTTGTTAGGACCTTTAAGTGATTTTGAGGTGTATGGTTGCGCCCATAAAGGACTGCCTACGTATTCACGTGATGTGAAATCAAACCAGATCGTAGTTCAGAACGTGTTTGTGCGCCTAAGCGAGATGTTAGGACCTTTAAGTGTGGAGGTCACGACGGTAAAAGCCGTTTGGTGACTCGAGAAATTGATTTGAGATAATTCCCCTCGATCATGAATCGAAGAGGTGTAATTTGTAAAAATGTTCCTTATCATGTGAGCACACTAAAAAGTGGACCCTAAGGGTAGATTGGGTATGTCCCGTTCTCGGTAGCAAAGCATTCGAGGACTCCGTGTCTGGGTCAGGGTGAAAAAGGCTTTGACATTATGGAATGTGGAGCTTGGTAATAATGGTTTGTTTGACAGATAAAAATCTGGAGTTGAGCGTCACGACGGAAAATTCCGTTTGGTGACTCGAAGGTTGATTGGAGATAAATACCTCTTGATCATGAATCGAAGAGGTGTAACTTATGAAAAAGTTCCTTATCATTTGAGCACACTAAAAAGTGGACTCTAAGGGTAGATTAGGTATGTCTCATTCTCGATAGCAAAGCATTCGAGGACTCCGTGGGGTTTGTGGTGAAAAATGGCTTCAACATTAGGGAATGTGGAGCTTGGTAATAATGGGTTCGCTTAACAGATAAAAATCTGGAGCAAGAATTTTGTGGTGTTTAGGCAGAAGGGTAACGGCTTGTAGTGTGGTGCGGAATGGGGTCTCCGGCTTGATGTGACCTGAGCACGAAATGGTTGGTAAATAACATGGGATCATATCTCCATGTCTGGACCTCAAAGGTTAAGGTGTGATATTACGAGCTTGAGAGGGAATCCTCAGAAGCCTAGATAGTTCTCCTTATAACAGTCTCTAGAAGGACTTAAGGGTGAAGCGATATTGGTTTTAATCTTGAGGGAAATCCCCAGAATCCTAGATAGGTCTCCCTGTAACAGTCTGTAGAAGGACTTAGGGGTGAAGGAGTTTTGGTTGAGGTTTTAGTGTTTGGTGTTTTGGACTAGTGGGTCCGGGATTTGATGTGTTGGACTCGTTGGTCCAGGCTTTGGACTTATTGGTCCTGGTCTTGGTATTTTGGACTCACTTGTCCAGGATTTTGTGTGTTGTATGCTTTCTTTGGATTTTGGCCTTTTTGGGAAAAGGGTTTCAATCTTGTTTTGTTTTGATTTTGGCTTGAGTCTTAGCCTTGACGTTGGGTGAGTAGCCTTTGGCTTTGGTTTTTTGCTTTGAGCGAATTGATTTCGGCTTTGGTTTTTGCTTTGGCCTTGAATTTTGGCTTTGGGCGAATGGATATTGGCTTGAGCCTTTGACTTTGGCCTTTCGCTTTGAATTTGGGTGAATGGCTATTGTCTTGGGCCTTTGATTTTGGCCTGAGCTTTGGCTTTGGGTAAATGGCTATTAGCTTGGGCCTTTGATTTTGGCCTTTCGCTTTGGCTTTGGGTGAATGGCTATTAGCTTGGGCCTTTGATTTTGGCCTTTTGCTTTGGCTTTGGGTGAATGGCTATTAGCTTGGGCCTTTGATTTTGGCCTTTTGCTTTGGCTTTGAGGGAATGGCTATTGGCTTGGGCCTTTGATTTTGGCCTTTCGCTTTGGCTTTGAGGGAATGGCTATTGGCTTGGGCCTTTGATTTTGGCCTTTCGCTTTGGCTTTGGTTTGGAGATTGGCCGAATGGCTTTCGACCTTTTGGTTTTGGTTTTTGATTTAGCTTTGGCTTGGATGGATTGGTTCTTTGCCGTCCTTCGTTCGAGGCAGGTAAAGGTGCAGACGGGGATGTACCCGTTGGTGAGAGGTTGAAATTTGGCGATGGGATGTTTTTGTGGGGAATGGGCTCGCCTTCCGTCATTGATCATGAACAAGGAGATGTTCTGGTTTGTTATCTGGGTTCGTCGTAGGATCCCCTTTATAGAAGCTCGTTCTAAATTGGGTGCTAAAGAGAGGTTTCTATTGCCAGACATGGAATAGGTAAAGAGAATGGACACGGAGTTTCGGGTCCTTTGCTTACTCGGTATGGAACGTCACTCAGTGTACTCACGTTAAATTGGAACATGTTGTTTATTTTAAATCAATTCTCAAATCAATTCTCGTTGTCAACGGGAAATGGTAAAGAGGAGAATATATGATAGCTGGAAACTGTGCTTTTATTTAGATAAATAAGATGTTAGCACAGACTCGATGAATACATGTGACTCCTGGGGACAGCCCCCAGTTGCCACTTAGGAATAAAAGGACAGACACTAGGATAAATATGAGAAAGCCTAAGACTCGGACTCGGACTCAGACTCAATCGTAGATACGAACTCCTAATCATCATCTTCCTCCTTGAAGGTCTCCTTCGCAGCATCTGGCAGCTTGAATGTCTAGTCTTGAGCATTGACCCACTTGAGCACTTCACTCTCGTTGTTGGGGATGATATGAGGACAACAGTCCATGAGGCTTTTATCTCCTTGCAGAAAGAGATGTTCATTAGGGTTATTTTCATCACTTGGTTGGCATAGGGATGAAGCTATCGGTTCATGGTTGTCGATCATATTTTGAATAGCATGTTTCAGTTTGAAGCATGTTTCCGTATCATGACCTCTTCCTTGATGATATTGGCAATAGGCATTACCGTTCCAGAAACGGGATTTCTTAGCATCAGACGGGTCCGGAGTGGGCCCGATTGGTTGTAGCTTCCCTTCAGTCACAAGCTTTTGAAAAGTTGCGGCATAGGTTGTGTTGAGCCTAGTGAATGTCCTTTGAGAACGTTCAACCTTGCTGTTTGACTTTAGACATTCAGGAAGATTGTCCTGACTGAGAGGTGCAATTATGATTTTGCCAGCTTCAATCATATCTTGAATGGCATGCTTGAGTTTGAAGCAGGTTTCGGTGTCATGGCCTTTGCCTTGATGATATTGGCAATATGACTTATCATCCCAGAATCGGGATCTTTTGTGTTCAGGTTTGTCCGGATTCGGACCAATGGGTTGCAGCATTCCTTCTGAAGCAAGTATCTCCAGAGCAGTGCCATATGTTATTCCCAGATCTGTGAATACCCTTTGATGTTTTCCCATGATTCCAGCATTGGTGTTTTTCGGGATGTTTTTGTGAGTTTTGTTTTTGTTTTTGTTTTTGTCAATCCTGGGCGGAAGCAGGATTTGGTCATTGTCAATGGGAAGTTTTTGGGATGTTGCTTGGTATTTTGAAAGGATATTTGTTGAGGTGATTTCATGTTCTTTGTTGGTAGGTTCGTGGAAGTAGGAACCATAGGATGACTCCTCACTTTCAATAGCTATTGGTTGGTGAATAGAGGGTTGGTTTTCTCCTTGGTGGTTAGGTTCATTTTCAGTACTACCAAGCCTCTTCTCCTAAATTAGCTACCCGAGTGTTCAAATCATCAATAGCCACTTGCAGCTTTGAGAATGTGTTGTTGATGGAGACGGAGAGCATCATTATACCGCTTTGTATGCCATCCTCATCAATTGCATGAATTTTCTCATCGCCAAGAAAGATGAGATGAGAGCAGTCTAGGGAAGATTCCTGACTGTGCCCAGTAGGATTTTCTGGAGGGTTGATTTTGTTATTTGCCGAGGGAGGTAATGGTAACTCGCCCTTTTCGATCATATCAAGGATGGTACCTTTTAGAGGGAGACACATTTCAGTGTCATGTCCGCGACCTTGGTGATATTGGCAAAAGAGGTTTCTATCCCATCTTCGACCTCGCTTGTTTGGTAGAGGGTCCGGAGTTGGACCAATCGGTTTGAGCTTTCCTTGGGAGATTAGCCTTTCCAAGGCTGTGGCATAAGGCATACCCAAATCAGGGAAGGACCGATGAGGTCGTCTGGTTTTGGTTTGGTCGTTGGCCAGTAGCCGGCTTTCAAGAGCTTAACCCTTTGCTCAATATCAGAAGAGAGAAAATTCTCAGTTGCCATTTTGTCCTCAACCTGGGAGAGACGAGTGCTCAAGTTTTCCACGGTAGCTAGGAGTCGAAGGACCATGTTGTTGGTTTCAGCAGAAGTCATGGCGGATGCAGATTGATCGGCTTCTTGAGTTTCTGGTTAGCAATCGATGGCACCCAAGGGATTCCTATTTGACATAACGATAGGCATTATAACGTGTCTTGGCAAGATATTTCACAAACAAAGGCAAGTGCGATACATATGTAAAAAAGGCAGTTTTGTCGTGAAGACGCGACGGTGTGACTATGTTATGAGTTCATTAAAGATCGTGAATGACCTCTTGTGTTTGAACTCTTGGTGCATGACATCGAACTTAGACTCGAGTGTCGACTTTGGCATAGTGATGCCTAGACAGACGACTCTGACTTAGTTTCGATGTGCGTTGATGGTGTGACGCCATTGGACGAGACATGTACACATGTTTGACCTTTGACCCGTAATGTAAAGGAAATGCGGGTTTAAAACACGTCAGGTTTTGACTCTGCTAAGGCCATTGAAGATGTCTCATCAATTAGGCGACACGGCCTGGACCAGAGGGCAGGTATTAACTTCGGCAGAGACTCGACGTTATCGAGACGACTTGACTCGAAATCGACTGGACTCTAATCGACTCGAGGCAGAATCGGAAAGGTGGACTGAAATTTTCGAAAATAGAACTTTTAAAAAAGATTCATTTGTCGTTTTATGGACGACTTCCGAAGAGTAGAGATCTTTAGAAGGTCGGCCAGTTGAAAGGGTTGTCTTAGGTTTGTTTTCAAAAGACAGTTTGAGTTGAAATTGCGGCGGCTCTGGAAACAAAGTGTTGTTTCCAAAGACGGTTTTTTTAAAATTCCGGATCACGGATTAGAAAATCGAGAATTGAAGAATTTGGAATCGTCATCACAATGGCCATGAAAACGGTTAAATTTATTTTCAAAGGATTTAAAATTGGGTTGAAAATTTGAAAACGGTTAAATTTGTTTTCAAAGGTTTGATTTTGAATTGAAATTTGAAAACGGTTGAATTTGATTTCAAAGATTTGATTTCTGAATTTGAAATTTGAAAACGGTTATATTTGTTTTCAAACATTTGAATTTTGATTTGGATTTTGAAAATGATTAAAGTTGTTTTCAATATTTGATTTTGAAATGAAATTTGAAAACGGTTAAATTTGTTTTCAAATAGTTTGAAATTGGATTTAAATCTGAAAACGGTTAAATTTGTTTTCAAAGATTTGATTTTAAATTGAAATCTGAAAACGGTTAGATTTGTTTTCAAAGATTTGATTTTGAATTGAAATTTGAAAACGGTTAAATTTGTTTTCAAATGGTTTGAAATTGGAATTTGAAATTTAAAAAAGGTCAGATTTGTTTTCAAAGATTTGAGTTTGAATTGAAATTTGAAAACAGTTAAATTTGTTTTCAAAGAATTTGAAATAGGATTTGAAATTTGAAAACAGTTAAATTAGTTTTCAAAGATTTGATTTTGAATTTGAATTTTAAAATGGTTAAATTCGTTTTCAAATGATTTGATTTGAATTGGAATTTGAAAACGGTTAAATTCGTTTCCAAATGATTTGATTTTTGATTGGAATTTGAAAACGGTTAAATTCGTCTTCAAGATTTGAAATTGGAAATCGTGAGGATTGAATTCGCCATTACGACGGGTTAGAAAACCGTTTAACTTTTGAAAGACGATATGCAAATCAAAAAAGTGTGAGAATTGAAATCGTCATTACGACGGCTTAGAAAAGCCAAATTTGATTTCGAAAACGAGATTTGAAATTTGGAAAGATGCACGGATTGAAATCGTCATTATGACGGTTTGAAAAACGTTTTAGTTTGAAAATTGATTTCGAATTTCGAAAGTTCGAGGGTAGAATTCGTCATTAAGACGGCATAAAAGGGTGCTTTGAGAATGCAACGGTCGGCAAGGGACCGAGGTTTGAAGCGGCCATTATGACGACGTAAAAGGGTATTTTGAAATGGTTTGTGAAAACCAATTAAGGTTTGAAATCGTCATTACAACGGTATAAAATGGTGCATTTGAAATGGTTGTGAAAACCGGATTTGAAAATCGTCAATACGACGGCCTAGAAAGGCATGTTGTTTGAAATGCAACGGTCGGCGAAAGACCGAGGTTTGAAACGGTTGTGAAAAACCGGGTTTGAAAATCGTCATTACGACGGCCTAGAAAGGCGTGTTGAAATGGTTATAAAAAACCGGGTTTGAAAATCGTCATTACAACGGCCTAGAAAGGCGTGTTGAAATGGTTATAAAAAAACCGGGTTTGAAAATCGTCATTACGACGGCCTAGAAAGGCGTGTTGAAATGGTTATAAAAACCGGGTTTTAAAATCGTCATTACGACGGCCTAGAAAGGCGTGCAACGGTCGGCGAAAGACCGAGGTTTGAAACGGCCATTATAACGGCGCAAAATGTTGTTTTTTGAAAGTTTGAAAATGACACGGAAGGACTTATGATCAATTAGCACATAAGCACTCACAGTTTCATTATATTATGCATAATGCTGACACGGGTTTTGGCTTAAGAGGGTGGGTTACACACCAAGCAATCAAACCCCGATTTGCGAGAGGGATACCAATCCAAACAAAATGTGTAAGGAGGGTGCCCTAGCCTCGTGCTCGAAAGTGATGAAATCTCTTTGACGAAACAGAAATGTGTAACGTCAACGGCATGCTTGACTCAATCGGGATTCGAAACGCGGGGATGAGAAAAACTCACGCCGACGAGACGAGCCAATTGGTCGAAAAAGGTTAGGTTGTGGGCCCAGACAAGGAACCCGACTTATGACCGTAATATCAATTAATGCACTTTTAACCACGACCTCGTTCGAGTTTCACCTCTAAGGATCACAAAGACACAAGTGTCCTAGTTTCCCCAGCGGAGTCGCCAAACTGTGGACATGGGCCACGTCTCGGTCTGCAGATTTGGGCCGCAAGCCGGTCCGCGGTCACGGGCCACCTGCACGCCACGCCAAACTGTGGACATGCAGAGGTCTCTTTGAAAGCCACGCTCGGCGGCGTAAAATGCTTTCGACCGGATCGCTTCGGATCGGTCGGTATCGTCTCGGCAAAGGCCGCGAAACGATTAGAGATGTTCGGAGTCGCCACCAAGCATTTGTGGGATGCTTGTAACCCGTTCGAATCCACTTTATACCTAGGTCAACAAGGCTAAAAGCGGTGTTTGACATAGGTACTAAAGATAAGGAGTCGTCCCCCTTTTAGCATTCTATGCCTAAAATGACTCTCGTACGCCCTGGATAAGGCCATCCACTATCCAAAGGTTCTGAGTAAGGGGTGAGGGTACGTATTGGGAAGCCCTTTAATTTGACACCCAATCCCGCCCGCGTTAGCGGCCTCTACTGATCGATCGTGGTTGTTTAAGTGCAAAAGTTGATAGAACGGTTAAAATGCATGAATGCGCATCCAAGAGTTTAACGTAACATGTGAGCTTTCTAAGTCGGTTTGTTTATCCAAATATCAATTATAAGATGTCAAAGTTGGATTTAGATTGATTTGTATGTGAAAACGGAAATTAAACATCCATTTACCAAGTTCGGATTATGATGCTTAACACGATCCATTTATTTGAAAAAGGATGTTAAATGACAAAGTGTAAAAACGTAAGTTTGTCAATCTGATCCGTCATGTATTCAGATTAACCGTAATCGGGATCGTCCTAGACAAGTGATAAAAATGAGGCAGAACGGCGCCAGGCAGCCCCATTGGGGCGCGAGCCTATTGGCGATGGTAGGGGCTCTGCCCTGGTTTTGAAATGTGAAGACAGGCGGTCCCTTGGGGCGCGAGCCATGAGCCGACCCAAGGGGGCGTCTCCTTGTTTTTGAAAAGGTTGTTTAAAACCGTATTTATGATGAAAGATTTGCAAATATGATTTCCATGACTCGGAATAATTACTATTATGTTAGTAATATTCGTTGTCGGATTTGCATGTTTGAAAAGCATAATAAAATGGTAAAGGAAAATGTTTAATTTGAACTAATTATGTTAAGTTCAATTATTTGTAATTAGTCAAGTTTGTCATTGTACTCGGATTAAACCGACATGGTATAAAGAACCAAGGATGATTATGAATTATGACTAATATGTTTACAAATGTAAACAAATGAGAAAAATGGTAAATAAAAGAAAAGGGTGTTAAAATACCCATTAAAATGTAATTAAACAATAATATCATCGAGTTACGGAATAAACCGTCATGGTATAAAGAACCAAGGATGATTTTTGTAATGGTCGAAATATGTTTATCATAAAAATGAATTAAAACATTTGAAATGGTAAAAACCGTAAAAGGAAAGAAGTAAGAATAAAAGAAAGTGTTGAAGGAAAGATGAACTCAAATACGGATGAGTCTGACCCGAGACCCACAAGAGGCGCGAGCTCCCTTGCATAGCAAGGAGCTTCTGTCTCAGGCCAAAACTCGGTTTTGGCTCGTCTAACCTATATTTGAATCGTGTTATGCAATGTTCATGCTTATAGACTCATAAAAACAGTAAAGACATGAATTAAAGTGAGATGTTTACACCCTCAAACTTACGTGTATGATGCTTGCGACATAGACGACTTTAGAGACAATTTTTCTCGTAGCGACTACTCACGATCAAGAAGTTTAAAAAGAGTGCCTTAAAAAAGGATTTTGTTTTGAAAATGAGTTGAAAATATGTTAATTAAAACATGTTGATTGATGTTGAGTTGGTCGAATGGGTCGGTCGAATGCACGGCGACGGTACCAAACAATATGTGTAAGGTTTGTGTTTACGATCGGTAGGTCGTAAACACGTGTCGATTTTGTGACTTAGGAAGTCGAGTATAGAAGTTTAAGGGAGATGTGAGGGGGCGGACGCTCGCGTGAGGATTGTGTTGTGTGATGGTGGGTATTTATAGAGAAATGTGGGATGGTAGGTCGGTTGTGTTTGCTTCGAGACTAAGCAGACACCCCATTGAGGCGCTAGCCACCCCGTGACTCAATGGGTTGTACTGTCCCTTTCTCAAATTTGGATTTTGCATTTGTTCTAACCAATGTTTTGTTGGTTGGGATTTGTGGTCTTTGAGGTTTGCTTAGCCGTGTAAGCTTCCTCTTGGGTGATATTTGGGGTAGGTATTTTGTGTCTTTGACTCGGGTTTGACCCGTGTGAGTCGGGATTTGAATTTCGAGTCGGTTTTTGGCTCGGTGTCGGTTTAGACTCTAAATAGGGTCATTTTAATGGAAATGACATGATGAAAACATTCATGGCATTTTTTTTGACATTCGAGATTTGGTTTGACTCGGGTTGACTCAGGTTGACTCGAATTGCGGGTTTCTGAGTTGGTTTTGGGTCCGAAGACGGTTTTAGCTCTAAATAGGGTTATTTTAATGCAAATGAAGTTAGAAAACTTTTGAAATCATTTTTTATATTCGAGTAGTGCATTAAACCGTCTCATACATAGCCAATCCACGCACGCATATCAAAAACACGTTATAGTCCGATCATCATCGGGTGGTTTTTGGAAGGTGCAGATACTGGGTATCTATAGGTATTTGACGTTTTTACAACCATAATAGTGGTTTTTGGGCACTCGATCGAGTACGTGGGGCACTCGATCGAGTAGGGGGTCACTCGATCGAGTAGCCTGGCTACTCGGTCGAGTATGTTAGAGATCAGAAGGTCTGTTTGTGGTCTGATGTCGAGGCACTCGATCGAGTATGGGGGTCACTCAATCGAGTAGCCTCTTACTCGATCGAGTAGGTTTGGGCACTCGATCGAGTGTGTTCTGGGCAGCCTGTTTTCGTGTTTTGAAGTTTTAGTGCGTATGTTTATGTCTACCCTTTCTTATATAGTTTCAAGATGCCGCCCAAGAGAAACGCTTATTATGCGAGAGCTGAGACCATGAACATGGATGATATCGTTAAGATGTTGGAGCATCAAGATGCTCTTACTGAGGCCTTAAAGAAAGTGGGAAAGGATAAGGATAAGGAGGTTGACCACTCTAAGATCAGCCTCTATATAGTGAGGTTCAACCCAAAAGAGTACAAGGGGACCGGGGAACCAAACCTTCTTGACAACTGGCATCGTGAGATGGAGAATATACTAGACCTGGTTCATTGCCCTAATGAGATGAGAGTAGAGCAAGCTGCGTTCTACCTGAGGGAAGCAGCTGGCGAGTGGTGGGATAAGGTAAGGTAAGTACTAGGGAGATGTATGCGAACCAGGGCTTACCTGCTATACCTTGGGAAGAGTTTCGGAGGGCTATGAGGAAAGAGTTTGTACCGGAGCATGTTAGGAGTAAGCTGAGGGAGGAGTTTGATGGGTTTAAGATGACATCTGATATGTCAGTTGCTGAGTACTACAAGCAGTTCAATGAGAAGTCTAGGTATGCTGAGGATATGGGTTTGAGTGAGGAGAACCTGGCGCTGAGGTTTGAGAGGGAGTTGACCCCTAAGATTATGGATAAGCTACCTGTGGGAGTCCTTACTGATGCTAAGGAAGCTTATGAGAGGGCTGGGAGAGCTGAGAGGTTAGTGGAGATGGCTCAGGAGAGAGTGGGTGTTGAGAAAAGAAAGGCTGAGAGTGAGGGTGGTGGCCAATCTAGTCACAAGAAAGGCAACCACAATCAAGCTAAAGGGTTTTCTATTTGGGTCGGGTTCGATCTTTGGGGCTTCCTTTGGGCGTGACCGTGTGAGTGGTAGCGGTAGTTGGGGGATGACCTGCTATGGCTGTGGCGGTGTAGGCCACAAGAGACATGAGTGCACGAGTATGCCTGGAGCTATTCAGGGATCGGCTTGGGGGAGCTATTCTCAGGGACCTGCACAGAGTTATGCGAGGAATAGACCGTCTGGGTCATGGTCTAACCGGGGAAGTCAGAGCTATCAGGGTGGAGGTAACCGCAATGGCGGTAATTCTTATCAGAAACCAGCTACGAACAACAACAACAATCAGGGGTCGGGTGCTAAGCCAACCACATCAGCCAGTAATTTTCAGGGAGGTGGACAGAAGACCAGTGGAAAGCTGTTCATGATGGACAAGAAAGCAGCTGAGGATGATGCACATGTTATCACTGGTACTTTTCTTGTTAACGGTATTCATACCTTTGTTTTGTTTGATTTGGGGGCGTCTCAATCGTTTGTATCTTCGAGTCATATTAAACGGTTGGGTTTGAGAGTATATGAGTCTGTAAGCGAGAAAGTTTGTATACCTTCGGGTGAGTCTGTATCATGTGGGAGGTTGTTTAAACATGTGTCTATGATAGTTGGGCAAGTTGATCTACCTGTAGACTTGCTAGAGTTTCCTTTTGACGGTTTTGAGATGATAGTCGGGATGGATTGGTTGGGAAAGTATAAAGCTAAGATAGACTGTCATCAAAAGAAAGTGTCTTTGAGAGGGCCTAAGGGTGTTAGTGTGTCTTATCGTGGGTTTCTAGTCAAACCCAAAGTTAAGTTGATTGCAGCTGTCACCTTGAAGTCTTATCTGAGGAAGGGATGTCCTTTGATCTTGTGCCATGTGAGAGATGATCGGATAGAGAGTTCGATGGTTGATCAGTTACCAGTGGTGGGAGAGTTTGCAGATGTTTTTCTAGAGGAGATTCCGGGGTTGCCACCGAAGAGGGAGATAGATTTCACGGTTGAGTTGAAACCGGGGACGGGGCCAATCTCTAAGGCACCGTACCGGATGGGTCCTAAAGAGATGGAGGAGCTCAGGAAACAGTTAGATGATCTTATAGAGAAGGGATACATTAGACCTAGTGTATCACCATGGGGAGCACCAGTTCTTTTGTGAAAAAGAAAGATGGGAGTTTGAGGTTGTGCATAGATTACAGAGAGCTGAACCGAGTGACAGTGAAGAACAAGTATCCTTTGCCAAGGATAGATGACCTGTTTGATCATTTGAGTGGTGCATCAGTCTTTTCTAAGATTGATTTGAGGTCGGGGTACCATCAGGTGAAGATTAGAGAGGTGGACATACCGAAGACAGCTTTCACGTCGAGGTATGGCCATTATGAGTACGTGGTGATGCCGTTTGGGTTATCTAATGCACCGGCTGTGTTTATGGACTTGATGAACAGAATCTTCAGACAGTTTTTGGACAAGTTTGTGGCGGTGTTTATCGATGACATCTTAGTCTACTCCAAGACTAAGGAGGAGCATGAGGAGCATCTGAGGATTGTGAGCATGAGTTGTATGCTAAGTTGTCCAAGTGTAAGTTCTGGTTAGAGAAAGTTGCTTTTCTGGGGAATGTGATCTCTAAGGAGGGAGTAGCTATGGATCCGGCAAAGATTGAGGCAGTGACAAAGTGGGAAGCACCAAAGAATGTTGCTGAGATCAGGAGTTTCTTGGGTTTAGCTAGATACTACAGACGGTTCGTGAAAGATTTCTCCAAGATAGCTAACCTATGATAGCTTTGATGAGGAAAGAGAACAGGTTTCGTTGGGATGAGAGTTGTGAGAAGGCGTTCCAAACATTAAAGGAGCGTTTGACCACGACTCCTATCTTAGCATTACCTCAAGGGATCGAGAACTTTGAGGTATATACAGATGCCTCAAAGAATGGGTTGGGATGTGTGTTGATGCAGAACGGTAAGGTGATTGCCTGTGCTTCTAGGCAATTGAAGCCGTATGAGGAGAACTACCCTACTCATGATCTAGAGTTGGGTGCAGTGGTGTTTGCTCTCAAGATATGGAGACATTACCTTTATGGGGCGACCTTTAAGGTATTTTCGGACCACAAGAGTCTCAAGTACATCTTCACTCAAAAGGAGTTGAACATGAGACAGAGGAGGTGGATGGAGCTGATTGGCGATTATGACATGGATATTATCTACCATGAAGGGAAAGCCAATGTTGTTGCAGATGCTTTGAGTAGGAAGAGTGTACATTCTTTGTGTACAGCTCTATCTTTGATGAGATTGAGAGATGAGGTGGGGAAGTTTGGGATACATATGATGCAGAGAGAGGATGCTGTGGGAGATTTGACAGTACAGCCTGATCTTTATGATGTGATTCGAGGTAAATAGGCTTTGGATCCTAAGATAGTTGAGTGGAGAGCTGGAGTAGAGAAAGGGACAGTGTCTCGATTCTCTATTCATACAGATGGTAGTTTGACGTTCGACGGTAGGTGGTGTGCCCCTAATGCTGAGGAGCTGAAAAAGACTATCATGACAGAGGCACATTGTACACCATATTCAGTACATCCAGGTGGTGACAAGTTGTACAAGGATTTGAAGAACACGTTTTGGTGGCCTAGGATGAAGAAAGAAACAATTTGAGTTTCGGCCCGTTGTTTGACATGCCGTAGAGAGTTAAAGGGGAACAGCGACGACCACAAGGTAAGATTCAGTCTTTAGAGGTACCTGAGTGGAAGTGGGAATCCATTTCTACGGATTTTATCGTGGGTTTGCCAAAGAGTCAACAGGGTAACAACATGATATGGGTAATAGTGGATCGACTGACCAAGTCAGCTCACTTTGTGCCAATGAAAGATACATGGACTAAAGCACAATTAGCTATGGCTTATCGAAAGAATGTGCTAAAGTTACATGGAGTCCCTAAGGACATAGTGTCTGACAGAGATGCGAGGATTATCTCAAGATTTTGGAAAGAGTTGCAGGAATCTTTGGGAACAACTTTGAAGATGAGTACAGCTTTTCATCCAAATGCGATGACAGTCGATCGAGAGAACAATCAAAACTCTTGAGGATATGTTACGAGCTTGTGTGATGGACTTTAGTGGTAGCTGGGAACAGAGGTTGGATTTGATAGAGTTTTCTTACAACAACAGCTACCACACTAGTATTGGCATGGCACCGTTTGAGGCTTTATATGGGAGGAGATGCAGGAGTCCGATTTGTTGGGACGACAAAGTCTTTGAGGCGATGGTTCTAGGACCAGAGATGGTACATGAGATGGTTGAACAGATTAAGATGATCAGGGAACGGATGAGAGCAGCTCAGCATAGGCAAAAGAGTTATGCAGATTTACATCGCCGGGATATAGAGTTTCAGGTTGGGGATAAGGTTCTTCTGAAAGTGTCTCCTATGCGTGGGGTTATGAGATTTGGGAAGAAGGAAAAGCTCAGTCAGAAGTTCATCGGGCCTTATGAGATCTTAGAGCGAGTTGGGGAGGTTGCATATCGTCTGGCTTTACCGGCTGCGTTAAAGAGAGTGCATAATGTGTTTCATGTATCGCAGCTGCGGAAGTATATGAGTGACCCATCACATGTGTTAGAGGCAGAGAGCTTAGAGCTAGATGAGTCCTTATCATATCTTGAGGTACCTAAGCAGATTCTTGACCGGAAGGTTAGGAAGACTAGGAGTGGTGAGACAGTTTTGCTTAAGATCCTTTGGTCTAACCACGAGACTGAGGAAGCTACATGGGAGGCAGAGGAGGCCATGAGAGAGCGTTACCCTTTCCTTTTTGATCAGGTATGTATGGTTACGGGGACGTAACCTTGCTTCTTTTAGGGGGGTAGGAGATGATCGCAAAGAGTTTTTAAGAGTTTTTATACCCCTTTTATGTTATGTCGGTATAGTTGTTGTCGTTGAGTCGGGTTGAGTTTGGGTTAGTAACATGTTTTATGTTGAGTTTGTTCTGGTTGTTGAGTCGGGAGTGTTGTAGTATGAGTCTTTGTTTTGTTGTGGTTTGAACTTCGGGGACGAAGTTCTTTTTAAGGAGGGAAGACTGTAATACTACGTATTTATGAGTCTTTGGGTACTCTATCGAGTAGGCCTTACTCTGTCGAGTAAGGGTGAGTTGCAGTTTAAAATAGTTTCTGACCTGTTGGGTACTCGATCGAGTAACGTGGTTACTTGATCGAGTAAGGGGGCACTCGATCGAGTAGCCGGTTTACGGGGGATGATTTCTCGGGTTTTGTTAATAATGCGATTAAGTATATATTACTTCCGTCACTATTCTTTAAACACTTTTTAAAATCTAATTACTGTGAAAAGAGAAATCAAACTACGTCATTCGCTTTAATCGCATTGTTGGCAAATCCCGGAGCTTGGAAGGTCGAATTTTACCTTTCTTGATACCTTTGTGATCCTTGCGTCGAGGGTAAGACCTACGTACCATTTTTATAATGTTTCCTTAAAGTTGGTTAAACCCTAATATGGGGATTTGGGGGTTTTGTTGTTTTGTATGATTGGTAGTGATTATATGTTTGTATGTTAGGAGGAGGATTCGTAGAGGAAGCGTTTTGATATCAGCTGTGAGATCGTCTGATTGTGTTGTGCTTTCCAGGTAGGGTTTCCCTACTCAGTATTAGTCCCATAATGCATTGTTGGTGTTGTGTAATTGCTGATTATTATCGTATTGGTTTTATGACGGTTGTTGATTGATTGTTGTTGATGGTTGTGATTGTTTGTCTCTGGTTCTCGAGATGCGTTCTCGGCTGAGTGGAGTCACTTGCGGGAGTGGCTTCACGCCCTAGTTTCGCCCTCCGTGGAACCCGCCACGGGAGGGGATGTGCACATTAATAGGACAAGGTTATCGCTCGGTATGATGAGCGGGGATTTGGTGGGTACGGCTGCGGTCCCCCAACGCGTGGCTGGTTCGGTGGACGATCGGTGACGGAGATTGATTGGTGTGGGTGATTGTGTGTGATTTGTTTGTTTGTGTTGTTTTCGTACTTTTGGTTATATAAATTGTGTGATTAGTACTGACCCCGTTTAATGTTTTTAAAATTGTGGTGATCCATTCGGGGATGGTGACCAGTTATTGAGCAGGTATGAGTCGAGTTACGCGGATAGCTGAGATGTGCCACCTTCTGATGATAGAAGTCTTCCGCTGTAGCTTAGTAGTTTAATAAACATTTCAGTTAGCTGATTAGACAGTTGGTTTGAAAACATGTATTCGTATTTTGGTTTTGGTTTTGGTTTTGGATTGTATTCTTTCGCTAAAGTACTACTATTAAATGTTGTTTCGTTATTGTCTATTTGATCATCATTGCCTCGGGTAACCGAGATGGTAGCATTCTTATACCTGAGTGGTCCTGGTAAGGCACTTGGAGTATGGGGTGTTACAGCCGGTGACTCTGTTGGTGCTCAGGCTATTCTAAGATCATGTGTCAGGAAGGGCAGATATGTTGTGGGGTATGCATATGATATCTTTAGAACTAAAAGAGGTAGACTTGGCTGGATGCGTGCATTGTCCTTCTTTGAGATTTTGCCTAAGCATAAAATATGTACAATTCAAGCTGCTCATGGGGTCCTTCCTACTGTTGATCAGATTACTGCTAGAGGATATTGTTTGGTTAACAGGTGTTGTCTTTGTGAAGGTGCTTTGGAGACTCACAGGCACTTATTCTTTCGTTGC